>NW_006921755.1:5964039-5965897 GCF_000298275.1 Orycteropus afer afer
GGTGCCTCCAAAGGATTGCCTCTTAAATGTCATAGGATAGCCATGATTCTTTCCAAATTTTCTTCATCATTGCCTAGTGGTGCTGTTACTGAAATACCATAAGTAGGTGGCTTTAAAGAACAGGAGTTTATTTTTTCACAGTTTTGGAGTTTGAAAGTCCAAACCAGGGTCTCAGCTGTATCAATTCCTTCCTTGTCAGTGTCCTCAGGTGTTCCTTAATGCCTTGGAGTTCTTTGGCTTGTAGGTGGTTCCCCTTCCTTTCTGTGTATGTCTCAGTGTCTATTTTGGTATTTTTATATTTCATAAGTGGTTAGGTTTAGGACCTACCCTACACTGGTATAACCTCATTAAGATATGAAAATAAAAATCTCTTTCTAAACAGGATCACATCCACATGTGCAAGGGCAAGGAATTAATAATTTTTGAAGGACACAATTCAATCCGTAACAGTTGTCATGTTTGATAAGCAGATTTTCTATATTTTAATTCATTTCATATCTTCGTTTGTAAATGGATTTTAAAGGAAACACTGTACAGAACAGAGTCCAGTGGCAAGCTACTTGAAACCCTATTTAAAGCTGATATCTTTAATTAATCAAAAGCTTTGGCTAGGCTAAATATACTCTTTTGAAATATTATCTACTCTACATTTCTCAAACTTTTTCTAAGAAAGAAGTAAGTATTTACCAAATCCAGCTATGTTTATAAGTTATGTGCTAGGAAGAAAAAAAAAACAACCCAGATTTAAACATGTGCTGTGGAGACTCTTTTATTAACCCTTAGGACAAAAGCAAAACAAAGGTGTCCTGGATGAGGGAAACAATCAGCATGTACACAGTACAGAAGCCAAATGGAGTTTGCTGAATCATGGCCTTAGGGTTAATTATATATGATAGAAAATAAAGGAAATCATCAAAAAATCATAACTTGTGGCAAATTGATTCATCACTATCGTGGGCAAGAGTACAGAAGACAGAAAAGGAGCATGGTTGGAATACGTACATAACTGAAGATTGAAAAGGGATACAGGATTGGTTCTGGGCATGACCACCTGGCTACATGATGGTCAGGATATGACTTATGACCATGTGGCCCTGAGTCATAGTCACAAGATAGCTGCAAGACAATAACCAGTACCCCAACCTTTAATTTACGTTAGATAAGGACACACTCAGGAGCTCTGGTAGTGTAGTGCCTAAGGCACTTGACTGCTAACCAGAAGGCTAGAGATTCACACCCACCAGCCACTCCTCAGAAGGAAGATGAGGCAATCTACTTCAATAGTGATACTGTCTCAGAAACCCAAGGAGGGATTGCTATGAGTTGGGTCGGACTTGACGGCACATAACAACAACAACAAGGACACACTCAGGCAAGTTCCCTAGTTCTTCGTGTGAGCATAATCTATTTTCAACCACACTATTCCTGAGGTCAGATTACATCTCCCTAGGTTTGTCCCTGGACTTGTCTGTGCTCAGCCACATTGCTGGTTTAATGGTCAACAAGGACTCAAATGGTTTCTGAAGTTATGTCAAGACTCAAAATGGAGTAAGGGCTCCCACTGTAGACTGCAACTTTCCACAAACCAAGTGCTGTAGAATTTAAGATTCCATACAGTTACAGAACATACAAAACTACTACATATACTTTTTTTCTTTTAAAATTTCAGCCTGTCCACCCATCTGCTTGATACATTGCCCTTATATGTATAGTACATATACTTTCAAATGATAATTTTGAAGACTATATCTTGATTGATGTGGGCAAAATGCTCATAAGATAAATGAAATATAAGGATGCAAATATATACATTATGCTCTAATGTTATAAGTATATTTAACACACCTATATAATGTGT
>NW_006921755.1:5966567-5971469 GCF_000298275.1 Orycteropus afer afer
GGGAGCTCTGGTAGTGTAGTGCCTAAGGCACTTGACTGCTAACCAGAAAGCTGGTGGTTCAAACCCACCAGCCACTCCTTGGAAGGAAGAAGGGGCAATCTACTTCCGTAGTGATACTGCCTCAGAAACTCAAGGAGGGGTCACTATGAATTGGGTCCAACTCCATGGCACATAACAACAGCAACAACGTGTTCACCTTCATCACCATTATGCATTCCCTCACAATGTTTCCTCTGTGACTGTTCTGCCATCTTCTTCCAGGAACTGCTACCACTGTTTTTCATCAGGCACCACACCTAGCTCACTTAACTAATGCTCCAAGAAACACTACAAGTTCTCAATAGTCCCAAAGGTGAGTTCTGCCCTCCCCAAAACGTATAGATATTTGTTTTTAATGTATTATTTTCATATATGCTGTTCATTTTCCACCACGAGTCTGCCAATTTATTGTGCTGTGGTGGCTTGTGTGTTGCTGTGATGCTAGAAGCTAACACCACCAATTTCAAATATTAGCAGGGTCACCCATAGTGGATAGAATTAAGAATAGCTTTCAGACTAAGACAGCTTAGGAAGAAAGGCCTGATGATCACCTTCTAAAAAATTGTCAGTGGTAACTCTGGATCACAACAGAATATTACCTGATACAGTGCTGAAGCATGAGTGTCCTAGGTTGGAAGGCTCTCAAAATACACACTGGTTTCAACAATGGACTCAAGCATACCACAAATCATGATAGCACAGGACCAGGCAGCATTTTGTTCTATTGTATATGGTGTTGCCATGAATTGGAGCCAACTCTATGGCAACTAACAACAAAAATAATAGAAAATTTTAGTAAATCACTGAATTCCAAAAATGTTTTGAACTCTTACACATTTGTTCTGGGGCATCATCCTAGAGAGTATACCTATATTTCCTTAAGATCTGTGCTCACCACCTCCTTGGACACTGAACATCTCACATATTTTATGACATTAGTCAAGGAACAGGTTAGAGTTATATCATTGAGACTTTTGTTTATGTGTCTCCAAGATATTGCCAGGTACAATTACACCTTTGTCTGAGTTTGCTCTTCCCAATAATATATAACCCTAATCATTTGCTTCATGAACCACTGGAAGGTAGCAGGAATCACTAAGATTCTCTAGTACATATTTTTAATTTTAGTAGAGCCTCATAGAAAAACTTGTCATCTTAACCCTTCTGTTGTATAGATTATATACTTCTTAATGCACTTCTAAAGGAGCTCTGGTGGCACAGTGCCTAAGGCATCTGACTGATAACCAGAAGACTGGTAGTTCAATCTCACCAGCCACTCCACAGAAGGAAGACTGTGCAATCTACTTCCATAAAGATTTACCACCTTGCAAACCCAAAGGATGTGGCTATGAGTCAGAATCAACTCAAAGGCAGTGAGTTTGTGTGGATTTTTTTTTTTGAAATGCAAAAGTTAAAAAAAAAAGAGTAAAAAAAAAAGGATAAATACTATAACATACACAGTCCTGCAATAACAGTAGCAACAAACAATAATCTACAAGTGCATATGGAGGTAGATGTGCAAGTTGAACAGGTGTGGAAAGGCGCATGAGACTACACCCACAAGTATATATACATTTGGCAGAGGATCTTTCTACCTATGCATTTATATTTGCTGCAAATAAATCCAGGAATACAGTAGAGTATACAGGGGCTGACGTTATGAAAATTTCTTAGCCATAACCAAACACTTTGAGGGAATGAGTCACTGGGCTTGAAGTCCTACGACCATAGTTTCAGGGAACATTTAGTTCAATTGGCATAATATAGTTCACAAAGACAATGCTCTATATTCTATTCTGGTGAGCAGCAATTGGGGTCTTAAAAACTTGTGAGCCGCTATCTTAAATGCAACTACTGATCTCTCCCTGTCTGGATCAGAGAAGAGCAAAGGAAATCAAAGACTTAAGGAAAAAAATACTGCAAAGTACTAATGGAACACGTGACCCCAGCCTCCACTACCCTGAAAGGAGAAGAACTAGATGGTGCTTGGCTACCACTACTGACCACTCTGATTAGGATCTTAAGAGAAAGTCCTGGACAGAGTGGGAGAAAAATGCAGAACAAAATTCAAAATCATAAAATCCACCGGGCTT
The DNA here is from genome assembly GCF_000298275.1 of Orycteropus afer afer. NCBI lineage: Eukaryota > Metazoa > Chordata > Mammalia > Tubulidentata > Orycteropodidae > Orycteropus > Orycteropus afer. Next base: position 5,968,700 of record NW_006921755.1, read on the forward strand.
ACTAGTCTGATAAAGACTGGTGGGACCCCTGAGACTATGGCCCTTAAACCCTCTTCAAACCTGGGTTTAACCTTTCAGCCAAACAATGTTGTTATTGTTATTGTTGTTTGCTGTCGAGTCGGACCTGACTCATAGTGACCCCTCCTTGGGTTTCTGAGGCGGTATCACTAAGGAAGTAGATTGCCTAACCTAAAGTGAACAATAATGCCTGTGAGAAAAGTATGCCTCAGAACAATCAACCATATGATATCAACAGGGCAGCATTTGCCCAAAAGCAAAACTCAAAAGGCAGGAAAAAAGGACAAATGGGAAGGGGGAACCCAGGGAGGAAGTGGGAAGAATGCTGGTCACAATGAGGGGATTGCAACTCATTTCACAAGACAAAATGTGTATACATTGTTGAATGAAAAACTAATTTGCTCTATAACCTTTCACCCAAGTCAGAATTAAAAAAGAAAAGATAATTAAATTGGTACATTATGGAAGTTATTATACAATGTTTTAGAGAGTAAAGTAACTCAAGGAAAGGGGCAACTTTTTCTTATTTGCAAAAAAGCATTATATGAACCTCCAGTAGCCCTAAGACTTATGAGAGTCTTTTATTAAATCAGCACTGAATGGGCCTAGCTAATAATAAGGTACCCAAAAGAGGATGAAAGTCCATGGTGCGTGAACTGGTAATATGCTGAGGTGCTAAATGAAAGGTAGGTTTGTGTCCACCCAGAAGTGCCTCAGAAAAAAGCCCTGGCAATCTTGGAAACCTTATGAATTACAACAGTTTGACACCCAACTAATCGTTAGGATGGCAGAGGATCATGCAGTGCTTTGCTCCCTTGTGCATGGGATCACCATGCGTCAGGGGCTGACTCCACAGCAGCCAACAGTAACAATTTCACTTCTAAAGAAACAATTATGATTTATTTTGTTTCTTCTCTGTTACTGCCACTAGTTTCATACTTTTCAGCTTTTTTTGTTTTGGTTGCTTAGGTATTTACAAAAAAGGAGGGAAAGAGAGAAAAAAGAGGTGACAGTGAAAAAGTTTATAAGGAATCAGTCTCAAGTTTGGTGTAGGGAGAGAAAGTGTGTATTATTCTAAGGCATTTACTTTGTAAAGGACATTCACATCCAAGGTGATAAAAACCTTGAAAAAGTTTATGTTCCAATTTTTACTTAAAAGGTAAAGGTCAGATAAAGCAAAATGGTGAATGGAGGTCAAAGTACCAAGAGATTAACAGTAAAAAAAGAATGAGGAAAAAAAGAAAATCAGTATTCAATTGACCAAGAAATTAAATTAATTTTCCCGAAAGGATAAGTCTCATAATTTCCTACTGTGCTGCTGTAATAAAATACTCCAATTGTTCACTGGTTAAAAGGAGAGGTGATGAAACGTAGTCACCTACATCTTCACAGAGAGAAAAGTCAACTATGAAGGGGAGCTTCTTGTGGGACCTTAATAGTTCTTCAGCTGCAGGAATAATGACTCATTTAAAAGCAAATTGAGTAATAGCATTTGGAGGTCCCCCATAAACGAAGAATTACATAGGGGGAAAAGAAAAGAGCCGACCAAAGTGAATGGTTTAATGTCTGCAAACACTGTACTGTTGGGGGAGGATCTCAACATGAAAAAATGTAATGTCAACATCAACAATTACCACAGGGCATGTGATAGGAAATATTAAGGTAAAAATTAAAAAGACCCTGGGATAAGGGCCTAGAATGAATCAGAGTAAGACATAGTGAAAATTTTGTGGGAGGCTCAAGCATACTGAATATACCTCTGACTCTCTTCTTTCTTCTTTGTGTATAGATTTTTTTTTCTTTCTGGTGTTATGTGTAGAAAGTTATCATAAATAAATGATTGAAACCAAAGTGCACAAAAGTAGGCAAAAAGCCACAGGCTAATCCTAAAAACTCTGCAGGATCTATCCTCCCTTGTTTTGTTTGAACAACAGCTTCCTGGTCTATGCTCAGGTTCCTCATGAGTATAATTAAGTGTTCTGGAATTCCCATTCTTCTCAATGTTATCCGTAATTTGTTATGATCAACAGAATCAAATGTTTTTGCATAGTAAAAAGAACACAAGTAAACATCTTTTTGGTATCTTTGCTTTGAGCCAAGATCCATTTGACATCAGTAATGATATCCCTCATTCAACATCCTCTTCTGAATCTAGCTTACATTTCTGGAAGTTCTCTGTTGATACTCTGCTGCAACCATTTTATAATTTTCTTCAGCAAGATCTTACTTGCATGTGATATCAATGATATTGTCCGATAATTTCCACATTCCATGGAATCACCTTCCTTTGGAATGGGTACAAATATGGATCTCTTCCAGTCCATTGGCCAGGTAGCTGTCTTCCAAATCTCTTGGCATAACTGAGTGACTGCCAGCAGCAGGGCATCCGTTTGTTGAAACATCTCACTGGGTATTCCATCAATTCCTGGAGCCTTGCTCTTCACCACTTCCTTCAGAGCAGCTTCGACTTCATCCTTTAATACCATTGGTTCTTGATCATATGCGACCTCCTGAAATGGATGAAGATCGACCAGGTCTTTTTGGTACAGTGACTCAGTGTATTCCTCCCATCTTCTTTTGATGCTTCCTGCATCATTCAATATTTTGTCCACAGACTCTTTCAATATTGCAACTCGAGGCTTTTTTTTCCCCCCCAATTCTTCAGCTTGAGAAATGCCAAGCATGTTCCTCCTTTTTGGTTTTCTAACTCTTTCTATGGTCTTTGCATATTTCATTATAATAATTGATATTA
>NW_006921755.1:5972379-5995035 GCF_000298275.1 Orycteropus afer afer
TGTACTTCAGGATAAATCTTGAAACATTCTTTGTGATGATGAATGCCATGCCATTCCTTTTCAATTTGTCATTCCTGGCATTGTAGATAACATGGTTGTCTGATTCAAAATGGCCCAAACCAGTCCATTTCAGCTCACTAATACCTAGGATGTGGATCTTTATGTGTTCTATTTCATTTTTGACAACTTCCAATTTTCCTATGTTCATACTTGGTGCATTCCATGCTCCGATTATCAATGGATATTTGCAGCTGTTTCTTCTCATTTTGAGTTGTGCCACATCAGCAAATGGATGTCCCAAAAGCTTTACTCTATCCATATCATTAAGCTTGACTCTACTCTGAGGAGCCAGATCTTCCCAGTTGTATTTTGAGTGACTTCCAACCTGTGGGGCTCATCTTCTGGCACTATGGAGGACAATGTTTCAGTGCTATTCATAAAGTTTTCCAGTAATATATGACAGTGTTTCACTGCTATTCATAAGGTTTTCACTGGCCAATTCTTTGAGAAGTGGATGGCCTCTTCCTTCTTCCATGTCTGTCTTAGTCTGGAATCTCTGCTGAAACCTGTCCACCATTGGTAACCCTGTTGGCATTTGAAACACCGGTTGTATAGCCCCCAGCCTCACAGCAACAGTCAAGCCACCATGGTATGAGAAACTGACAGACAAGTTTGTTTCCCTGAGCTGCTCCAAACTGCTCCACTTACTTTCCTGGCTTCCCTTAGCTGTTCTGGACTGACAACTCTAACACTGACAATAATTGAAAAAAAAAAAATCACCAGTATCAAGAATGAAACAGAGAATCACCTTTCTGCTCCTGAAGCCATTAAAAGGATCATAAGAGAAAACTACAAACAACTTTACATTCATCAGTTCAACAACGCAGGAAAAGTCAACCAATTCCTCAAACACCACAAACTACCAAAAGTTAACAAACAAACAAAAAAAAGATACCTCTGAATTGTTCTATAACCTTTAAAGAACTTGAATTTAAAAGCTCCCAAAAAGGAAGTCTCTAGGTCCAGATGGTTTCACTGGAGAATTCTATCAAACATTTAATGAAGAATTTATGCCAATTTTATACAATCTCCTTCCAAAAAATAGAAAAGGAGGGAATATTCCCCAGTTCATTTCATAAGCCTTTATTATGCTGATACCAAAACCAGACAAGAATAGTACTAAAAAAAGAGAGAAGGAAAGAAGAATGTTGTTGTTGTTGTTATGTGCTGTCGAGTCGGACCTGACTCACAGCGACCCCTCCTTGGGTTTCCAAGGTAGTATCACTACAGAAGTAGAATGCCCCAACTTCCTTTCGAGGAGTGGCTGGTGGGTTGAACCGCCAGCCTTCTGGTTAGTAGTCAAGTGCCTTAGACACTATGCTAAATTTTCTCTTGAACTTAGATGCAAAAACTATCACCAAAATATAAGCAAAATGAAAATAAAAATGTACTGTATGCACCATGACCCAGGGAAATTTATTCCAGGTATCCAAAACTTGTTCAATATTTGAAAATCAGTCAATACAATATAACATACCCATGGGCTAAAGGACAAAAAAATCACAGTATTATGTCAATTGATACAAAAAGAACATTTGATAAAATTCAATACTCACTCCTGATAAAACTCTGAGCAAGTTAAGTTACAGAAAAGAATGACCTCAACCTGATCAAGAGCATCTAAAAGAAAAACAAAACCTATAGTTAACATCATACTTGGTGAAGGACTGAATGCTTGCAGACAAGTTTGGGATGTCTACCTCAGCATTCTTATTTAGAATATTATGAGAAGCTCTAGGCACCAAAATAAAGAAAAGAAACAAAAGGCATACAAATTATAAAGAAATAAAATTGTCTATATTTGCAGAGGACATGATTGTCTATGTAGAAAATTCCAAAGAATCTAGAGGAAACAAACAAATAGACCTCCTATAACTAATAAGTAAGTTTAGCAAGATCATAGGATACAAGATAAGCAAGATCAGCACACAAAAACACAATTACATATCTTTATAATAGCAAAAACTATGCAGAAACAAAAATTAAAAACACAAAGTCATTTATAATTGCTCCAAACAATTTAACAAAATATGTGCAGGGTCTGTATGCTGAAAATTGCAAAATGCTGTTAAAAGAAATCAAAGACCTAAATAAATGGCTAGACATACCATGTTCATGGATTGGAAGACTCATTACAGTAAAGGTGTCAATTTTCCTCAAACTAAAATATAGATTAAATGCAATTCCTATCAGAATCCCAACATTTTTATTCTGAAGACATAGACAAGCTTATTCTAAAATTTACGTGGAAAGCACAGTCACTGGAATAGCCAAAACAATCTTGACAAAGAATAAAGTGAGACAAATCCAGGGCTTCAAGAGTATTCTTCCCAGTTCATTGATGGCCAATGAAGCAAAACTAGGATGGACCTGAATTTGTAAATTGTGGGTATTACTGGAAAGATAACCAGAATGGGAAAAATTATGGGTCAGTGCCTTGCTAAAAAATTCCCTCTTTGAAAGCAAGGACAGCATCAAATCTCTTAACTGGCAGAATCAGAAACGGCAGTATCCACCTGAAAGATGCTGGCCAACTGTTTCACTGTGAATGTGTGTTGCTCTCCATAGTCCTGGCAATAATCCAGTTTCCTGCATCAGGTTCCTGAAAAGGTTCACTATGCCTCTTCTGACTCGACCATTCCAGGGTTTTGACTCCTAATTTTTCCCATTCTATTAATTGTTCCAGTACACCTACATTTTACAAATTTGGATCTGTTACAGTTTTGCTGCCCTGGCCATGACTGAAAAGCTTTAGTCCAATTCAGTCGTTAACCACTCTTCTTAACATTGAGGCTTACTATATAGCAACAGTAATCAAGGTGATGTGGTATTGATGGAGAGATGGATACGTAGATCAGTGGAACACAATAGAGAGCCCAGAAATGGATCTATACAACTGCTTTTTTTTATAAATGTATAAAAAATACCATTATTTTGTTGTTGTGAGACTATGAACAGCAAAACATACAACAATTTCACAGTTTCTATATGTACTGCTAACCAGAAGGCTGGCAGTTCAAACCCACCAGCCACTCCTCAGAAGGAAAGTTGGGCAATCTACTTCCATAGTGATACTGCCTTGGCAACCCCAGGAGGGGTCGCTATGAGTCGAGGCTGACTCAATGGCACATAACAACAACAACATATGTACAATTCAATGACATTGATTTCATTCTTCCAGTTTTGCAACCATTTTCACCCTTCTCTTCTAAGTTGTTCCTCCTCCACTAACATAAACTCTCTGCTCCCTAAGGTTCCTATATAATCTATCAATTTGCTGTTTTCAATTTGATCCTATATAGATAGTTCTTAAAAGATCATAATACTCAAGGCAGACATTTTTTACTAGTTAAGTTAAACTATTATTTGTTTTTTATAAGGCTTCAAGTATATTTTGGCTTAAGGTTTAGATGATCTCAGGGCAATAATTTCAGGGGATCATCCAGAAGGAAGAAGGAACTTTTCTGGAAACAAAAAAAGCATGGTATTTTCAATTGCCTCTTATGAACGTGAAAGCTGGACAATGAATAAGGAAGACCAAAGAAGAATTGATGCATTTGAATTATGGTGTTGGCAAAGAACATTGAATGTACTGTAGACATCTATAAGAACAAACAAATTTTTCCTGGAATAAAAACAGCCAGAATGCTCCTGAGAAGCAAGGATGGCAAGACTTCATCTCACGTACTTTGGACATGTTATCAGGAGGGACCAGTCCTCAGAGAAAGACATGGTAAAGTAGAGAACCAGGGAAAAAAAGTGGGGGGTGGGGGAAGACCTTCAGTGAGATAGGTTGACACAGTGACTGCAACTATGGGTCCAAACATAACAATGATTACATAACTCAACAGTGTTTTGTTCTGTTGTACACAGGATCTCTATGAGTGGGAACTGACTCAACAGCACTAATCAATAGTAACAAATATCCAGTGTCTGGAGTCCACAGAATTTGTTCATGGAGGAACTAGACATACATTCCATTTCCTCCTCTTCCTGACACTTCTTCCTCTGCTACTCCAGGTATTCAAATATAGATCAGTGTTGTACCTTGGATGGGTTCTTGCAAGCTTTTCATACCCAAGGCGTTACATACCTCACTAGGCTGTAGAACATAAGTACTAAATACATTATTATGCCAATTAACTGTGGTGGCCCGTAAAACTATGACCCTAAACCTTAATACCAAGGAAACAAATTCCATGAGGTGTTTTTTGTACACAAGCAGCTTCAGTAGCTACTTTTTTTTTTGTCATTGTTGTAAACATGTCTATCACACAACTTTTGCCAATTCAACTTTTTACAGGTATATAACTTATTGACAGTACTTAAAATAATCAGTTGTGCAAATCTACACTTAATAAATGCATTTTTTTCCATTACCAAAACCCAAAATTTAGTAGTCCACAAGCAATAATTCTACCCCGACAACAACAAATAAACTTTGGTCTCTATACATTTGCCTTTTCTTGTCTTTTAATATGAGTGAGATCCTACAATATTTGTCCTTTTGCGATTGATTTCATTCAGCAAAATGTCTTCAAGCTCCATACATATTGTAGCATGTCTCAAGACTTATGTCTCCTGTGGGTGGAGAAGTATTCCATTGCATGTATTATCACATTTTGTTTATCTGTTCATTTGTTAATAGGCATTTAGCTTGTTTCCACCTTTTGGTTATTGTTAATAGGGCTGCAATGACCATTGGTTTACAAGTCTCTGTCTCTGCTTTCAAATCTTTGGGTTATATACTTAGCACAAAATTGCTCTGTCAAGGAAGACTGGACAATCTACTGGCGTAGAGATACTGCCTCAGAAACACAAGGAGGGTCTTCTATGAGTCGGGATCAATTAAACGACAGGGAGTTTGGCCTTTTCTTTTTTTGTGGTTTAAGGTAGTTTTAACTTTAGATTTTTGAGGAACTGCCACATTGTTTTCCACAATAGCTGTTACATTTTGCATTCCTACTAACAATGAATTATTTTCTGTTTTGTTTTGTTTTTAACTTAACCATCCTAGTGAGAGTAGAAACGGTATCCCATTTTTGATTTGTGTCTCTCTGATGGTTAATGACATTTGGTGTTTGATTGCCATTTGAGTAGCCTCTTTGGTGAAATGTCTATTCAAATACTTTGCCCAATTTATGATTAGATTATTTTTATTTTTGCTGTTAAGTTGTCAAAACTTACATATATTTTGGTTTTAACGTAGTGCCTAAGGTACTTGACTGTTAACCAGAAGGCTGGTGGTTCAAACCCACCAGCCTCTCCTCAGAAGGAAGATGGTGCAATCGCCTTCTGTAGTGATACTGCCTTGGAAACCCAAGTGGGGAGGTCACTATGAGTCGGGTCCAACACGACGGCACATAACAACAACAACAACAACATTCTTCTTTCCTTGTCTCTATTTTTAGTACTATTCTTGTCTGGTTTTGGTATCAGCATAATAAAGGCTTATGAAATGACCTGGGGAATATTCCCTCTTTTTCTATTTTTTGGAAAGAGATTGTATAAAATTGGCATTAATTCTTCATTAAACGTTTACAACCTTTGAAACCTAATGGGAGTTGCTCTGAGTTGGAATTGACTCAATGGCAGTGAAATAGATTTTTTTGTGTTTCCCATAAGTAAGAGAGACTAGGAAAAAACCAGATTGAACAAGATATGAGAGTGATTCTTGTTTGGGACTTTGTTGAATTACTGTAACCTAAGTAATAAATCATCAATCAGCTCATATTACAGTGCTTTGAATAAAATTGATAATCACTTGGTATTTGAGGAATTAAACAAAATTCAAGTCTCAGTCTTTATTCAAATCCAGTTGAATTTCTACCATTTGCACGAAAGCATTGCTGATATCTTCCCCTACTAGACCAATCCCCCTTCTTTCACCAAATTTATTTTCCCTTCCTCTAAATTCCAGAACTATTACTATGCATCACTCATTTGGAATATAAAATACATTACTTATGATATCTGTATCTATGTCTGATTGTTAATACAAGAATAAGGTCCTTGACAGCTTTAATTTCTTCACCATTATCGTGATGTTGATTATTGATTAATTTATAAGCATCTCATTTTTTTTAGGTTAAGGTGTAATCCATACTGAAGGCAGTACTTTTTGATCTTCATCAGTAAGTGCTTAAAGTCCTCTTCACTTTCAGCAAGCAAGGTTATGTCTCTGCTTTAATAATTCTTTCTCCAGTCCTGAGGCCACATTCTTCTTCACAGAGTCTAGTTTCTTGGATTATTTGAACAATACACAAATTGAATAAGGATGATGAAAGAATAGAACTCTGATGCATGCCTTTTCTGATTCTAAACCACACAGTATCTCCTTGTTCTGTTCAAAAGACCACTCCTTGATCCACGTACAAGTTCCACGTGAGCACAATTAAATGTTCCGGAATTCCCACTCTTTGCAATGTTATCCATAATTTGCTATGATCCACATTTTCGAATGTCTTTGTGTAATCAATAAAACACAAGTAAACACCTTTCTGGTACTCTATGTTGCAAAAGTCCTCTTTAAGTGCTAGAACGCAAAGAAGTCACTTTGAAGACTGAGGTACACCTGACTCAAGCCATGGTATTTCCAGTCCCCTCCAATACACATGACAAGTGGTCAATGAAAAAGTGAGACCAAATAAGAATTGACACCTTTGAATTGTGGTGTTGGCAAAGATATTTACTATACCATGGACTGGAGAAGAACCAATCTGTTGTGGAAGAAGTACAGCCAGAAGACTCCTTGGAAGTGAGGATGGAGAGATTTTGTCTTGCTTACTTTGGACATATAATCATGAGGGATCAATCACTGGAGAAAACATGCTTAGAAGAAGTTGGTGAAGAAAAAGAAGATCCTCAATGAAAAATATTGACACACTGGCTGCAATAAAGGACTCAAACACAGCAACTGTCGTAAGGATGACTCAGCATCGGGCAATGCCACTATGAATTGGAGCTGACTGGACAGGATCTAATAACAACAGGCTATCTATACCTATATCCAACTGTACAACTAGGTTATAAGCTCTATTTGTCCCATAATGCCTACTATAATATATTCATCTGTTTAATGTTCAAGGTGCAACCTGGTTACTCTAAACCAATGAATTTTTGTTTGTTTGTTTAATATTTTTTCATGTACATATACTTCTGTTTTGTAAGTACACTTTATTTTTTAGAATAGTTTTCTATTTACAGAAGAATTTAGATGATAGTACAGAGTCCCCAGTTCTCCTATTAGCATCTTACATTAATATTGCATATTTGTTACAAGTAATAAACCAATATTGATAACTTATTAACTAAACAAGTTTATTCAGATTTCTTTCTTTTTTTGGGGTTTTTAAAATTGACTTGGGTGCAACTTTACAAAGCAGATTCATTTTACCTTCAATAGTTCATGCATGTTTGGTTGGTTTCACGGGCTCTGATTACAATCACAACCATAAAAACCTCTTCTCCCCTCTCCTCCCCTCTCCTCCCTGTGACTACCCCTTTGCTGTGTCCTTCTTATCCATGAATTCCTGTCTGTCCAGCTACTCCTCTATGCAAATGCTGCCCCTCTGATTATCTCATGGCTGATTGATCTAAAGGGTGCATCTCCCCAGGGTAGGTGGGTGCATCTCCTTGGGGTAGGTGTTCTGTTTGTAGGTCTTTCTACTGTTGGGCTGAGAGGCTATCCATGGAAGTGAGTCCATTTCCAGGCCCAAAGAATAACTCAAGGCCATAGTCTCAGGGGTTCCATCAATCTCTACCCAATCAGTAATTCTGGTCATTTTTGTGTTTTTGAATTTTGTTCCACATTTTTCCTCCCACTTTATCCAGGATCTCCAATTTTGATCCCTTTCCAAGTGTTCTTCTGGTCTCAGGATTGTGAATGTGGAGGTCCTCATGGTTCATCTTATCTTTGAACTAATTATTTCCAAATGACTTTGATTTTCTTCACACTTCTTTGTTCGAGATGAAAGGAGACCAATAGTTGCATCTTAAATGGCCACTCAATAGTTTTTAAGACTCCAGTCACTACTCAACAAAGTAGGATGTAGAACAAGATTTTTATGTACTATGTTGTGCCAATTGAGCATGATGTCCCCCAAGACTATGGTCCTGAACCTGCAGGCCCAGTGATTCTCTCCCTCAAGGTGTTTGATTATCTCTGAGAAGCTACTCCAACCTTGTCCTCTGTTACTTTGGTAATGTATGTGGATAGATTTGTGGCACAAATACATATGTAAGACTATCTTCAGCCAAATCTATCCTTGGTCTTGGGTATCCTTGGTCTGTTCACCTACCCCCACCTGATCTTCCCACCTGTCTATGCATTTTCCCATAGCCTAGTGTTTGCTGCCACTGGTAATGCAGCATTGTGCATATAATAGTATTTGCCTCTGTTGTCTATACTTTTTGTGCACATTTCTCTGTCCTCTCTTTCCCCATTGACTCTTTCCATAATGCGCCTCCCCTCACCCAAATCAACATGTGACCCTCAATAAGTCCAAAAGTTTCCCTCCCCTTCCCAGTAACCAACAAAACGAATATCCATGTGTAAAACTTTCCTTGACTTTTTACAATAAGGGACTCATACAATATGTATCCTTCTGTGATTGACTTATTTCACTCAATATACAAAAAAATCTCACTGCCATTGAGTTGATTCTGACTCATAGCTATCCTCACTGGGTTTCTGAGGCTACAAATCTTTATGGAAGTAGATCACCCCATCTTCCTTCTTGGAGCAGCTGGTGGGTTTGAACCACTGGCCTTCTGGTTAGCAGCCAGATGCCTTATCCTCTACACCACCAGAGCTCACTCAGCATAACACCCTTCAAATTCATCCATATTGTGAGGTGATTGGTGAATTCTTCACTATTCCTTAATGTTGCATGGTATGCCAATGTGTGAATGTTCCATAGTTTGGTTATCCATTCAAGTGTTGATGGCATTTAAGTTGTTTCCATCTCTTTGCTTTAGTGAATTGTGCTGTGATTTAGTGAATTGTGCATTACTCAGATTTCTTAGTTTCTTTAAGTTTTCTTTAGTTTTACCTGATTTCTTTTTACTGTTCCAAGATCATATCTAGGATACTCCCTCCATTATATTTATATGCCATATCTCCTTAGGCTTTTCTTTACTGTGACAGTTTTTCAGACTTTCTTATGGAGATATTTTTTGAAATTTTAAAGATAAGTTTTCTCTTGAGTATCACTTAATATATGGCTTTCTCTTTCAGGTATTTTATCTTTGTTGCCTGAATTATAGTTCTGTTGTTGTTAGGTACCACTCATTTGGTTCTGTGTACAATAGAGGGAAACAGTCACTACCTTGTCCTGTTAAGAAACTCACATGGCACAGCTGACTGCCTCTTATCCCTCTATATAGTCGTTCTCTTAAATACCTAAGGGCAATAAGCTACTGTATATAAATCTGTCTGCAACATCCTTTTGAGGACATTGACTTAATCATTCTTCCTACTCTCCATTTCTACTTTCAGGGTCACTACATTTGGTTAGGCAGATTGTTCACTGCAAAAAGACACGAACCCAAGAGGTAGGATGAAATCCAGTCCACACACTACTTCTCAAGCTATGTATATATGGATTGCTCCTTCTTATAGGAACTGCTTTGTTAATTTGCACAAAGGTGCTATTTAGGCTAGGATAGGTTGCAGTTTCCAAAAACAGTTTTACTACACAATTGCTTCTAAAATTTACTCATTCTTCTGTGATGCCATGTCAGTAACACTTCATCCCTTACCAGAACCATTGCAACCATCTTTTAGCATAATATTAATTAACATAGTAATTAGTTTGTAATTAACATAATACTCTTTTCATTAGGATGATATGCAAAATATTTTTCTATATGGCCTCAGCTTATTGGCCTTGTCTACCTACCTTTGTTGTGTTACATAACAGCCTGTTATTTACCCATACAAGGCTGCTTGCACTTAACAAGCTATTTTGTGACTCTAAAAAATGGAGAAGCATATTGACAGAGAGCTTCCAGAAATGCAATCTGGATTCAGAAGAGGATGTGGTATGAGGGATATCATTACTGATGCCAGATGGATCTTAGCTGAAAGCAAAGAATTCTGGAAAGATGTTTACTTATATTTTATTGACTATGCAAAAGCATTCAATTGTGTGGATCATAACAATTTATGGATAACACTGAGAAGAATGGGAATTCCAAAATACTTAATTGTACTCATGAGGAACCTGTACGTAGATCAGGAGGCTGTCGTTTGAACAGAGCAAAAAATCAAGAAGGGAGTGTGTCAAGGTTGTATTCTTTCACCATACTTATTCAGTCTGTATGCTGAGCAAATAATCTGAGAAACTGGATTATATGAAGAAGAGAGTGGCATCAAGATTGGAGGAAGACTCATTAACAACCTGTGATACACAGATGACACAACTTCACTTGCGGAAAGTGAGGATGACTTGAAGCACTTACTGATGATGATTAAAGACTACAGTCTGCAGTATGGATTATACCTCAATATAAGGAAAACAAAAGTACTAACAGCTGGTCCAAAAAACAGCTTCATGGTGAATGGAGAAAAGATTGAAGTTGTCAAGAATTTCCTATTACTTGGTTCCACAATCAACACCAATGGAAGCAAGACATCAGACGATGTATTGTATTGTGCAAATCTGCTGCAAAAGACCTTTTTCAAGGGCTGAAGAGCAAAGATGTCTCCTTGAAGACTACGGTATGCCTTACCCAAGCCATGGTATTTTCAATCGCCTCCTATTCCTGTGAAAGCTGGACAATAAATAAGGAAGACCAAAGAAGAGTGGGTGCTTTTGAGTTGTGGTGTTAGAGAAGAGTGCTATGAGTATCACGGTCTGCTAAAAGGACTACCAAATCTGTCCTGGAAGAAGTGCAGCTGGAATTCTCCTTGGAAGCAAGAATGGCCAGACTTCGTCTCACATACTGTGGTCATATTGTCAGAAGGGGCAATTCTCTGGAGAAGGATATCATGCTTGGTAAAGTAGAGGATCAACAAAGAAGGGAAAGGCCCTCAATGAGAAGGATAGACAAAGTAGCTGCAATGAAGGTTCAGGTATAGCAAGGATTGTGAGGCTGGCACAGGACCAGATGGTGTTTCGTTCTGCTGTGCATAGGGTTGCTACGAATTGGAGACGACTCGATGGCACCTAACAACAACAACAACAGAAAATGGAGCAAAAGAAACCCAAGAGAGTTATGGAGTATCTAGGGTCAAAGGACCTGTGACCCAGTTCTTACTTGAAGTCAAGCATAGAAGCACCAAGACTATAGCATAAAACTGGATGTTGGGTGTGTCTAAGTAGATGGGCAGTAAACAGCCTTACTGGAGAAGCAGGATGAACTCTCTCTGTCTGAGCAGGTAATGGGAATATCTGTGAGGTAGACTCAAAGAAACCTTGTGCTTAGAAACAAGGGATGATTCAGTAGTGATCTGTGGTGCAAATGCCCAAAGAGTAGACAGAAACAAAAACATCTCAGCAGATGACAGCGTGGATAGATAGCAATGCGAAGGGCCAGATAGACACCCACTGTGGAGATGCTTTGTCACAATTGAACCCAAGAACACAACATATCCAGGACAAGGGCACTAACGTGACTGGGATTATTTCTTTACTAGCAAATGTACTGGAGGTTTAGTATAGATACTAATTGTGTTACAGAAAGGTAGAGTAAGTGGTTAAACATTCAATTACTAATCGAAAGGCTGACAGTTCAAACTTGTCCAGAGGCACCTCAGAAGACAAGCCTGACCATCTGTTTCTGAAAGGTCATATCCTTGATAATCCTATGGAGCAGTTCTGCTCTGCATATGTGACGGCAACTAACAACATAAAAAAATAGGGTTAGAATTCCTGGCTGCCTTAGTTTTTGAACTCACATACAAATACTTTCTAAATAACTCCTAGCATTTACTAATATCTCCGGCACATAGCAGGTCCTCAATGAATGTTTACTAAAGGAATGAATAAAACTCACAATAATTGCTTTAAGCCTTTTCCAAGTTCTGAAATCCTGTTGTCATCCATCTCTTTATTATCTCCAAAATCTTCCAGTTTCCCACTAGGTGGCATCCATTATCTGAAGTTCTTGAGTTGCTAACTAGATTGTTCTTCCCAGTGACCCAGGATTTCTTTTTTGTAGTTAGCAGAGTCTCTTTCAACTATTTCACTAGAATTGTTTAAATTTTCTTCATATATGAAATTACTGGATTTTCCCCCCCAGACCTTCCCAGGCTGCCTACATAACTGTCAGAGGCAAAGAAAAAAAAAAAAAAAAGATTCTTAAGAATCTTGCTGCTACTCATTTAAACACCAAAGCAGCCACTGTAAACACATCCTTTTCCCTTTCTTAAAAATGTTCTTTGGACACATTTTTTCTCCCCTGTGCATAACTTTCATAGGCCTGCCTAATTTTATGCTATCCGCCCCCACCATTTCTCCAACAGAAAAAACATAATAGTTTAGTGTAAATTTATTTTTTAAGTTATAAATTTATAGTTGTCTGTCTTGGACAAGAACATAAGGAAGGAGCTATGAGTAATACCAAAACAACTAGAAAAACATGCTAAATAAACAAACTTCTCAAGGTGTAATTTGAAAAAATTGTACATTATATATTTTTATACTCTGAAATACAAGACTGGAAAAAAAAGTGTTACTTACTTCAAGTAATTGAGTAATTAGAAAGATTAGTTAAAAATACTGGAAAAAAGAAAGTAAAAAAGTAAAAGTTTAATTCTTCTGACTTGGAAACTAGGAGAACATGCAGATGATATCATTGAATTACTGTCAATGAGCTCCATGGGATTTTATTGTTTATGGGGATTCCTGTCCTCGTCTAGTCTACACATTCTGCTGCGGCATTATCCCAGGCAATTTTTGTCACCCTCATTTCTACTACCTGAAGGCTGTTCCCTGGTGATTCACTAGCCTATGTGTCTAGGCCAGACTTCTCTCCTGAGCAGACTAATGTGTGTCTTTACCCAGACGTCTTCCCAACCAAATAAAAACAAATCAAACCCTTTGCCATAGAGTTGATTATAACCAGAGGGACTCATATATTACAGAGTAGACTGTTCTACAGAGTTTTCTTAACTGTAATCTTTATGGAAGCAGATTGCCAGGCCTTTCTTCTGAGGTGCCACTGAGTGAGTTTGAAGATGAGTGCAAACCATTTGTGCTGCCCAGGGGCCTGATTTCCCCACCAGGGAACTCAAGTCTACCAGATCCAAAACTTAACTCATGATTTTCTCCACCACAACCACTACCATCACTATAGTCCTTATATGGAAAAATGACATCATCAACTACCCAAGAGAGAAACTTGAGATTTCCACTCAAACCTCCTTCTCCCTCATCCAACACCTAATCAAAAACTAAATTCTGTCACTTATATCTACTCTACATCTCTTACTTGCAGCTCTTATGCTCCATTCCTAATATCCCTGCTTTGCTTTAAGCCCTCATCTCCTCTTACTTGGAATATCACTGCAGGCTCTTAACAGATTTCCTTACCTCACTATCATCCAACTCATTACCTCATTATCCCCAGATTGGTCTTTACAAAATGCAAGTACAATCATGCAACTAACTCTTCTGCTTAAAATCCTTTTCTATCTCTACACACTCATCTAGAAAATTCCTACTTATTCTTTGAGACCCAAATCATCCCCCAAATTGATCATCCCTTCCTCTTTTCTGTCTTGCTCTTTTGCCTCTAAATCAATTGTAGTTTGTCATATCTTAATGTCAATACACTGAGTTCCCTGAGAGCAGGCACCATTTTTCACTTGTGTGTTCTCAAGTGATAAACATTGTGTCAGACCCTACTCAATACCCAGAATATCTAAAACTATGAATGAATGAGGAGCCAGGACATTAATTATCAAAACTGACTATTAATAAGCTAAGTACTATGCTAAAACTTTATAAACATTATTTAATTCTCTCAAGAGCTCAATGAGTTAAGTTCTGTAATTATTTTATTTTGCCGAGGAGACATTTTGGGAAGTCAAGGAGCATATGAAAAAATCACATAGCCTAGTCAACTGAAGGAGAAGGCAGCAGCAGGGATCCAGGAGAGGGGAGGGAACCCAGGCCACGCCCCCAAGTGGCAAGGCAGGAAAGCGGGTGAAAGGAGAAAAAAAGCCAGGGGTGCTGGGACAGAGAGAGGAGGCAGTGGCAGGGACCCAGGTAAGGGGAGCATGGAGAGGTTTCAAACAGCTAAGGGAGAAAAAATTGTCTGTCAGTTTGTCTTACTGTGACATGCTGCTGAGAGGCTTGAGGCTGTGCCACTGATGTTTTAAACCCAGCCGTGTGCACATGGTACACAGGTTTCAGCGGGGCTTGCAGACTGAGACTAGGAAGAAGGAAGAGGCCATCCACTTCTCAAAGAATTGGCCAGGGAAAATCTTATGAATAGCAGAGAAACACTGATACATTATTGCTCAACTTTATGAATAGCCTGGAAACATTGTCCACTACAGAGCAGGAGGATGAGCCACTTAGATTAGAAGGCTCTCAAAATATGACTAGAAAGAGCTGCATCATCAGAGTAAAACCAGCCTTACCGATATGGATAAAGTAAAGCTTTCGAGATTTCCATTTACTAAGTGGCATGGCTCAAATTGAGGAGAAATGGCTGCAAACATCCATTAATAATCAGAACACGGAGTGTATGAAGTATGAATCTAAGAAAAATGGAAGTTGTCAAATATAAAATGAACACATAAAGATTGATATCCTAGGCATTAATGAGCTGAAATGGACTAGTTTTGGCCATTTCGAATCAGAATACCATATGATCTACTATGCTGGGAATGACAATTTGAAGAGGAATGGCATGCCATTCATCATCACAAAGGATGTCTCAAGATCTGTCCTGAAGTGCAATGCTGTCAGTGATAGGATACTATCCATATACCTACAAGGAAGACCAGTTAATACAACTATTATTCAAATTTATGCACCGAACACCAAAGCAAAAGACTATGAAATTGAAGATTTTTATCAACTTCTGCAGTCTGAAATTGACTGAACATGCAATCAGGATGTGTTAATTATCACTAGTGACTGGAATGCAAAGTTGGAAACAAGAAGAATCATTGGTAGTTGGAAAATTTAACCTTGGTGACAGAAATAATGCTGGAAATTACATGATAGAATTTTGCATGACCAACAAGTTATTCATTGCAAATACTTTTTTTCAACAACACAAATGTCAGCTATACACGTGGACTTCGCCAGATGGAGCACACAGGAATCAGACTGACTACATCTGTGGCAAGAGACAATGGAAAAACTCTATATCTTCAGCCAAAACAAGGCCAGGAACAGATTGTGGAACAGATCATCAACTGCTCATATGCAAGTTCAACTTGAAGTTGAAGACAATTAAAACAAGTCCAAGAGAGCCAAAATATGACCTTGAATATATCCCTCCTGAATTTAGAGACTATCTAAAGAATAGATTTGATGCATTGAACACCAATGACCAAAAACCAGAAGAATTGTGGGATGACATCAAGAACATTATCCATGAAGAAAGCAAAAGGTCACTAAAAAGATGACAAAAGAAGAAAAAAACAAAATGGATGACAGAAGAGACTCTGAAACTTGCCCTTGATGGGAGAGTAGCTAAAGCAAATGGAAGGATTGACAAAATCAAAGAGCTGAACATAAGATTTTAAAGAGTAGCTCGAGCAGACGAAGTCAATTACTATAATGAAATGTGCAAAGACCAGGAGTTAGAAAACCAAAAGGGAAGAACATGCTCAGCATTTCTCAAGCTGAAAGAACTAAGGAAAAAATTTAAGCCTTGAGTGGCAATATTGAAAGATTTTATGGGCAATATATTGAATGATGCAGGAAGCATCAAAAGAAGATGGAAGGAATACATAGAGTCACTGTACTAAAAAGACCTGGTCAATCTTTATCAATTTCAGGAGATGGCATATAATCAAGAACCAATGGTACTGAAGGAGGAAGTCAAAGAAGAAACTGGAGAAGAACAAGGCTCCAGGAACTGCCGGAATATCCATTGATATATTTCAACAAATGGATGGCCCACTGGAGGCACTTACTTGGTTATGCCAAGAGATTTAGAAGACTGCTACCTGTCCAACTGACTGGAAGAGACCCATATTTGTACTCATTCCAAAGAAAGGTGATCCCACAGAACGTGGAAATTATTGAACAACATCATTAATATCGCACACAAGTAAGATCTTACTGAAGATAATTCAAAAATGGTTGCAGCAGTATATTGACAGAGAACTTCCAGAGGTGCAAGCTGGATTCAGAAGAGGACGTGGAACAAGGGATATCATAGCTGCTGTCAGATGGATCTTGGCTCAAGGCAAAGAATACCAGAAAGATGTTTACTTGTGTTTTATTGACTATGCAAAGGCATTTGATTGTGTGGATCATAACAAATTGTGGATAACATTGAGAAGAATGGGAATTCCAGAACACTTGATTGTGCTCATGAGGAAAATGCACATAGACCAGGAGGCTGTTGCTAGAACAGAACAAGGGGACACTGCATGGTTTAAAATCAAGAAGGGACTGCATCAGGGCTGTATCCTTTCACCATACTCATTCAATCTGCATGCGGAGCAAATAATCCAAGAAGCTGGACTATATGAAGAAGAACGTGGCATCAAGATTGGAGGAAGAATCATTAACAACCTGCGATGTGCAGACGACACAACTTTGCGTGCTGAAAGTGAGGATAACTAGAGGCACTTACTAATGAAGATTGAAGATAATAGTCTGCAGCATGGATTACATCTCAATATAAAGAAAACAAAAATCCATATAATTGATCAAAAGCAGCATCATGATAAATGGAGAAAAGATTGAAGTTGTCAAAGAATTCACATTGCTTGGTTCTACAATCGACACCAATGGAAGTAGCAGTCAGGACAGTAGATGAAGTATAGCACTCAGCAAGTTGGCTGCAAAGGACCTTTCAAGTGCTAAGTAGCAAAGATGTCTCCTTAAGGAGGTGCACCTGACACAAGCCATGATATTTTCAATTGCCTCATATGCATATGATAGTTGGACAATGAATAAGGAAGACCAAAGAAGAGTTGATGCTTTTGAGTTGTGGTGCTTGTGAAGAATACTGAAAGTACCATGGACTGCTAAAAGAACTAACAGATCTGTCCTGGAGGAAGTGCACCCAAAATGCTCCTTGGAAGCAAGAATGGCCAGACTTTGTCTCACCTCTTTGGTCATGTTCTCAAAAGGGACCATTCCCTGGAGAAGGATGTCATGCTTAGTAAGGTGGAGCGTCGATGAAAGAGGGGAAGACCTTCAATGAGATGGATTGACACCATTCCTGCCACAATGGGCTCAAGTATAGCAACGATCATCGAGCTGGTGTGGGATTGGGCAGTGGTTCATTCTGCTGTGCATAGGGTCGCTATGAGTCAGAAATGACTCAACGGCACCTAATAACAACAGTCAACTGAAGGGGATAGTTTGACCAGAGCTCAATTTCTTAACCTCAAATCTTTGCTGTTTCCTCAAGACTAAATATAAGAAAACACTATTTTGACTTTCAAAAAATTAGAAAACAAGGGATGCCATGGCTTCTGTGAGCTAATCACCTGTGGGTTTGACACTGCTTCCAGGAAAAAATCAAGAAAGACTCTGAAGCATAGTTAGTGAGTACATAGTAAGGAGACTTAAGCATCATTGGCGACTACCAGAACAAGCAATCCAAAACCAACTTCCTTCCCTTCTGAGGAGTTAGGATTCCTTGACTTGGAAACCAGAGAAACACAGTAAGTGTGTGTAGGTGTGTGACTACTAACATCCTTTCCTGTCCTGCCCCCATTGAGTAGCACTCATGCCAATTTGACCCCCAGGTTCCAGGGTGAGTATTGATTAATCTAAACCAGCAATGCTCAAGCATTTTGTTTGTAAGACTACCATCTGTAATACTCAATAAAAATAAATTCTATCTCCATATCCTGAAACTCTAAATCAGTGAGATCTAGGTGCCTAAACATCTGGTCCTGGTGATTTTGATAGAGTTAGGCCATGAATCACATTTTGGAAACACGTGCCCAAACAATAGTGAGTACCTATCCCTTACTGGGAACCTAGGCTTAAATCAATCAGTAGTAAGAATTTCCTGGTAAGAGTTATTGATCTAGGCATGGAGAGGTGCTAGGTTGACCAACTGTTCTGGTTTGATTCGGACTTTCCTGGTTCTGGCACTGAAAGCCTCATGCCCCAGAAAGTGCCTCTGTCCTAGGCAAACCAGATGCTTAGTTACCTATAGGTGATTTAGAAAGTTGCTAGTCAGATTGAAAGACAAGACTGTTACTCACATGCTCTCTCTTTCCCACGATCCCTCTGGACACAAACACATTGTCCCCTCTGCTGTTGGCAGCCATCTTACAACCGCAAAGGAAGCTGGCCTGAGGACAGCACATGGAAAAAAGGTAGAGCCAAGCTACAAGCCAAGCAGCAAAGTAGAGCCACAGCTTTGGTTCGGCCATGCCTGGAGACCTCCTTCCCTCTATGAACTAATAAATGCCCTTATTGTTTATTCCAGGATGATTTAGAGTTTCATCCTTGCCCACAAAAACATCCTAATTGATGCAGTTTGGTAATTCAAGATGTTAAGAAGAAATGACAAAGTCCCTTTAAGACTAAATGAAGATGTGGACTTAAAAACAAGTCAATAGGGTGAATTGGTCATTTTTAATTGTACATAAAAAATTCCTTTGGATTCTGTCTTATTGAGAATTACGAGGAAAAAATTCACAAGAATCGGAATTAATATGTAAAATATTCTCCAAAAGCTGGCACAAAGACCTAAATCTAACAAGATGAAATTTAATAGCCATAAATGTAAAGCTCTACTCTTAGGCCCAAAATAGTAATTTTTTAAGTGCAAGATGGAGGAAATATGGCTTAAGAGCAGCATGTGTGAAAAGATTTAGGGATTTGCATTGACTGTAAACTCAATATAAGCCAACAGTGTGATGTGGTTGCCAAAAATGCTAATGTGATTGTAGGCTGCATTACTAGAAATGTAATGAAGATTTTCCCCAGGCCACACCAACCACAGTAAACCACCGTAACTTCTTACAAAACAGTGTTTTTCTGATTCTGCAACCACCTTTGTTTCCTCACTGACCCATGGAAACTCTAGATATCGTTCTCCCACCAAGTCTTTCTGGGAATACTTTGGGGTTACATTATTATGAACTTGTCACTCTTCATCTTAGAAAATATATTATCCTTGGATTAACCCAGCTGTCTGCTTTCTATAGTCTCATGTCCATGCTGCTAAACATTGAAGAAAATCAGAACACCACAAACTCATCTTTTCCACCCTGAACTAGATCCTCCATACTTTTCAGCCATCTTTCATGTCCCTAGACAGTGCTCTGGTCTTTCCCCTTACCCTTCACTCTTCTCAACACCCAACTCTTATTTGTCCTTTACATGACTTGACATCATTCTTCATGAAAAGTAACATAGCTCTTTCCTTCTTTAAAACTCCAGCCCCCTTCTTTTCTGGATGTCTCTGTGGAATGTCCACACTAGACTAAGAGACATTGAGGCTGTGGAGTACAAGAATTATCTTCAGCTGGGCATCTTCTGAGGACCTCCATATTTTCCATAAGTCCCTTTGGTTCCAAGTACAAGTAGTTTTGGTTCCAAAGTGCTGGGTTGCTCTCTGTGCCATGATATGTTGTGTTCTAGGAAACTCTGTTACCTAGAATCAGTTGGTACCTTTATATCTCAAGAAAAACAGCTTTTGTTGCCTTCCTCTCAGAGAGGCTGAAAATTGATATTTTTTTGTCCCATTCCCACCTTCACCCACCCCAGGCAACTAAAACTCCCCTCTCCTTCATCATTCCACTAAAGAAAAAGCTCTCCTGAAAACTGAATCATACTGCTCTGGGGTCTGTTTCCCTAATTTACCTATCCTGCCCAGGCATGCCTACCACCTAGCTATGAACACAACCCAGGCCCAAGATGAATATAAAAATATAAAAATGAGGGCCCAATTTCTGCTTTTTCATATTTTAACCTCCCCTTCCTGCTCTCTCAAGAAGTCTCTCCTCCTGTCTTCACCACCTCTCCCCTCTTTAGATCTCTCTAGAATCTTCAACCTTTCTCTTTTCAGTTTTCTCTTTTGTTTACAGACTTTCCAATCTATTTTAAAAAATGATATAATAAGACATTTAAAAAAATCTCTTGGCCCAGTGGCATATCTAATAAGATCTATACCTCAGAGTAAAATTGAATGTGAACTTTCCTCCATAAATGAGCTCACATCCTTCTCCTCTGAGTACTGTAGGTGAGTTGGCTTAGCATGAACAATCGTTTTTTAATTGGAGAGGAGGACTGATGTGAAGATAGTAGCAAGGAAAAAAGAAATAGAGAGTAACTACGTATTTTTCCTTCCTCTCCTCCTGCTTCTACAGTATAGTAAATCCCTGGGTAACAAAGGTCTGACTTACAGACAATTGTACTTTCATATTATGTAAATTTATTCACATTTGGACTGAACCCACCCCTTCATTGCAATCACCTTCACTTGCTGCACGTGCAGCATTTAAATCATTGAAAAGGCTTTGTATTTTTTCTAGCACTAAAGTATTGTTAATAAGAACTGTATGCACCTGTTCTGACTAACCTACAAATTCAACTTAAAGATCCATTCAGGTACGGATGTCATCAGTAACCCAGAGCTGTTGACTTTCAAAAGAAGATAATGTAGCACTGGTTACCTAAGCCTGAATGTTTTAACAGAGCCTCATAAGGTGCTCAAGGATACTTCAGAATTGAGACCAGCAGCCTGCTCTGGGACTGGACCACAGAGTGGGCTCTGAGCCAGAAGAAGTGGTACACAGCCCATTCTGTCTGCTCCTGTGGTGGTTCAGCACTGACACATCCTGGGTCTGCACTGAAAGTACACCCCCAATTCCCTTATTCACAACTTCTCTGCTATTAGCCTAGTTTTATCAACGTTTTTTACATCATAAACTAAAACAAACCAAACTCATTGCTGTTGAGTCGGATCCCACTCATAGCAACCCCTTCTTGGGTTCCAGGTTATCACTATGGAAGTAGATTGCTCAGTCTTCCTTCTGAGGAGTGGCTGGTGGGTGTAAACCACTAGCCTTCTGTTGTTGTTATGTGCCGTCAAGTCGGACCCAACCCATAGCGACCCCTCCTTGGGTTTCCGAGGCAGTATCACCATGGAAGTAGATTGCCCCATCCCATCTTCCTTTTGAGGAGTGGCTGGTGGGTTTGAACCGCCAACCTTCTGGTTAGCAATCAAGTGCCTTAGACACTATACTACCAGAGCTCAGTTCACATGTCATAGCTGCATAGAGTGACTTACAATTGTAAGAATATTCTAGTACCATTAATGAATAAGCATATGAATAAATCAGAAATGATAAAATTTCCTTCCCTTGAAAAACATCAGTTTCCCCCAAAAATACATGGTTAATTGTGTATTATATTTTAATGTAAATATGTATTTTTTGTGTACTGTATTTTTATAGCATTTGTTTGCCAACTTCTTCCTCCCTCAAATATTTTTGTGAACACATTATGCTAATTTTTTACAGTAACATGTAGAAAAAATTGGCATAGTGGCACTTAGACTAACACCTCCTGGGGGGAGGGAACAGTTGGTAAACAGATGTAGAAGGTACATGTTATTTGCATAAAAATACCATAAATGTGTGTTTTTCCCAGCACTAGATTGTGTGATCCCTAAAGGCAGAAATAGATTTCCCCCCCCTATTTTTATCTTTAATGCTTAGCATGGTGCCTTGCCTACTGTGTTGTTCAATAAATGGGTGGAAGCAAAGACCAAAAAAAAAAAAATGGAGAAAAAAAGAGAGAGAGAGAGAAAACGAAAATGGGAAAAGAATAAGAAAGAAAGAGCAGAAGAAAAAAGAATACAGGACAGGGAGGAAAAAAAAAAGTAAGGATGGAAGGGCAGCCATTAACGAATGTCACAGTTTTGCCATTTTTTTTTTTTTTTCTATTAGTTGCAAAGTATGTTCTGTGCTTACTTATCTGCTTCACAAATACAGGTATCATTAAAACTTACAATATAATTTTTTAATCAAGCAACCTAATTAAAGAAATTTTATTTGAGAGTCAAAAAGACAATCGACCCTAAAGCATCTAAATATTTTGCTGAAGAGCAAGATCTAAGCATATGCAGATGTTGTTGTTGTTGTTAGGTGCCGTGAGTCGTCTCCGACTCATAGCTACCCCATGCACAGCAGAACGAAACACTGCCGGATCCTGCGCCAGCTCCATGATCCCTGCTATACTTGAGCCCATCATTGCAGCCACCATGTCAATCCATCTCCTTGAAGGCCTCTCCTTCTTTCGTCGAACTTCCATCTTACCAAGCATGACATCCTTCTCCAGGGAATGGTCCCTTCTGATAACATGACTGAAATAGGTGAGACGAAGTCTGGCCATTCTCACTTCCAAGGAGCATTTTGGGCACACTTCCTCCAGGACAGATCTGTTCTTTTAGCAGTCCATGGTACTTTCAGCATTCTTC
>NW_006921755.1:5998511-6011438 GCF_000298275.1 Orycteropus afer afer
TTTTTGGTGGTTTAAACATCCTAGACTCCAAACTGAGACAAAGAGTCAAAGATCATATGCTGTAATATTAACCCATGTTAGAGACCTTTCTTCCTGTTTTCTATCTGGAAGGCACACCATGTAATTGTTTTCTCTCCTTATCTCAGATGCTTCACCTCTGCCTCAGCTGATATACAGACTTAAGATAGCCTGAATAATGGCTACATCAGGTAAAGCTGGACACAGGGAAGGGATTTGAGTGTCCAGGAAATTTTTCATGCACTAGACAGACTACCATAAGATGCCACTAGAACTCACAAAGAAGAGCAGAGGGAACTTTCCAGGACAACTTCTAGAAAAGTTTCACCTAGTTAGGGTAAAAACTTTGGGATCAAGATGAGTATACTCTGTCTCCTTATAGTAGTCATATAATTTGGGAGCTTATGGACTGATGTCAAAAGATAAAATATTGCATTTTTGACATTTAAAATGTTGGCCAGAAATGTGCATTTTTAATGGGGTTGATATATTGCATTGATTCTCTGGCCTATGAAGAAAAAAATAGATGAAAGTTCATGGATGGGTCAATGAACTGCAATCAAGGCGATGGAACGTGACTGCAAAATGCAGGTAGGGGAGTGAGTAGCTGTAGACAAGGAGAGTAAAGTTTGGCAGAAGCCAGGTTGTCTTCACTGAGAATGATAACTTTGAACTTGACCCTGTAGGCAATGAGAGCCCATTCATTGAAAGGTTTTAGGCTAAATAATGAAACATATCTGGTTTTAGAAAGAGAATTCTGAGACTAGGTAGAAGAGAGAGCATAAAAATTAGGAGCTTTTTGAAATAATCCAGTATAGATATGAGAGTTCAGCTTTAGGCAGCAGAAATGAATAGTGGTGAAACAGAGGGAAGTGAGGGAGGAATTAAGTAATCGAAATGGGTAAGTGGTGGTAGGAAATCTTGTCCTGTAGCTCACCTGAACCCAACCAGATTGTCAGTTTCTACTAGCTGCCCTCCAACTTGATGAACAGGCAAGAAGGGCATTTTTACACTCTCTGCAAATCTGGAAAAGGAGAAGCCCTTCAACAAGATGGATTGATACAGTGACTGCAAGGATGGGCTTAAGCATAGCAAAGATTTTGAGGATGGTGCAGGACAAGGCAGTGTTTCATTCTGTTGTACATAGGGTTGCTATGAGTTGGAATTGACTTGACCACACCTGAAAACAACAACAACAAATCTGACACAGCTTCCCAACAGTGTTGCCCATTGGGAAAGCCTATGGAATTCCTTAACATCAGTGATTCTTGGGCACTATGTCAGACTTTCCCCTTCTTGCCAATTTTGTTGGGCACCCTTGATCAACAAAATGACTACATTAAAATTAAAATCACATCAATAAATAAATAAATACTGGTTCCAGACATTTAAAATCTTAATATTAATTCTTCAGAGCCCTCACCATGTGTTTTTTAAATTGTCCAAATACAAAA
The DNA here is from genome assembly GCF_000298275.1 of Orycteropus afer afer. Classification (NCBI taxonomy): domain Eukaryota; kingdom Metazoa; phylum Chordata; class Mammalia; order Tubulidentata; family Orycteropodidae; genus Orycteropus; species Orycteropus afer. The sequence goes on from NW_006921755.1 coordinate 5,999,984, forward strand.
GTAAGCAGCATATTTACCTGTTCAAATATTTGAAATATACTCATTTTATAATTATTTGCATTGTTCCATTGACTGCTTATGGAACTTACATTTTCTTTCAGAACCATAATTGAAATAAGAATCCGTGAAGAATAATGAAAAACACAAACTTCCCAGATTAAGAAAAAAATAAAACACACTCATCCAGTCATCCTCAAACCTTAATGTCCATTAGAATTACATTGGTGAATGTTAAACCCAATAAGCAAGGTAAGCACGGGTTTACTTGTGCTTACTAATCTTTAGTGAATAATTTCACATAGGTTTCACCACATCTGTGGTGAAAAACATGTGAAACTCTTCACTACAGATTACTAAATAAGCACAAATAAGCCCATGTTTACCTTGCTTACTGGGTACCTCAAGGACTGTAAATTTGAAAAGAGGTTTTGATTCTTTAGGAATTCTAGGAAGGTGCTGTGGAATTGACAAAGAGATAGATGCCAGCCATACCCAGAGGCAGAACCTTTGATGTGGTGAAAAAACGTGAAATTGCTCACTCAGATTAGTAAATAAGCACAAGTAAGCCCATGCTTACCTTGCTTATTGGGTAATCCTACACTATGTTAAATATTTAGCCTTCATGAGTCCATCTATAGGGAAGCTAATTCAGTACATTTGGAGAAGGAGCTAGAATCTGTATTTTATTTAGTTTCCTCAAGTAATTCTGATGCAAGTGATCCATGGGCCATGTTTTGAGAAACAAACATTCTCCCTTTTGCACTTGGTCCACAACATATAATTAGTCAAATGTGTTAGGCTTTTGCCTCATTTACAAATATTATTGCCTTTTTTCTTATCGAATCCATGTCTCACATTTGGTTTAGAAATAAGACATCAAAAGGGCAGAGAAAAACCTTATGATGTTTTATTTACTTTGGGGGAGAACACTATGACTTCTTAGACTAGAGATCAGGATGTCATGTTCTAAGGCTGCTCTAATGCTGACTTCCCTGACTGTGGGGTGTCTCTAGCTCCAGCATGCTGGTATTTGCAGAAAGAGCACTCCACACTCACCAGGGTCAGAGGAATGTGGCATCTGTTGTCAGACATGGTTCAAGGTCCAAGAGGCAAGAAGTCAAGATTCATGACAAGTGTATACCTCAAGTCCAGAGCAGGAACCTGGGACAGGAACCAGAAGAAATGGGCAGAAGATAAAGGCAATTTAGAGAGAAATGAAGCACAACCTTGGATGGGCATGAGAATCACTTCAGTGTTTTAAAAACGCTAATGTGCAGTTCTCATCCCATACCAATTAAATCAGTAATTCTGGAGGTGGGCACAGAAATAGGTACTGTAAATTTCTCCAGGTGATTCGGTATAAAGTTAAAATTGAGATTCATTTCTCTAAACAGCTTCTTCCTCTAAAATAGCTCATTGCCTTGGCTAACATTCATTGGCCGTGTTGAAAATGAAAAGGTTCAAATTCCATTCCCTTTGGTCAACCCCTGTTAATCTCTCAAGACTCAGTTCCAATACTGTCTCCTGAATGAACTCTGTCCTAATACTTATTCCAACCTACTTCTTCCTGTGACTGCAGTATACACTGTATGCATCTTGTTTTTTATAGCCCCTGTAAATTCCATGCACTTGCTACTTGTGTCCTCAACTGGACTCTGGAAGGATGTGATTTTATATGACTCTTTTTCTCTTCCTCTCTTCCTACTTGGCATATAGTCTGGTAGGTGACTGACGCTCAATAAATGTTTATTGAATTTCTAAATATTTGTTTATTCTTAAATGCACATTTAATCACCATATAACTCATTTTCAAAATTTATAAGAGAAAGGGATTGACTATATTATCTCTAATCCCTTTGAAACATAAAATTCTGTGATTTGTTTTTCTCTCTGCATCACACAAAAACTATATGTATCATCTAAGAAATAATGCTTTAGAACCGTGTTTCTCAAATTTTAATATCCACTCTACTCATCTGGGAATCTTATTAAGATTAGATAAAATTTAGTAGGCGTGGAATGAGGCCTAGCCAAGCTTCCAGGTCATGCTGGTGCTTCTGGTTGAGGACCATACTTCGAATAGCATGATTTTAGTAGATGGAGACCAATCTTAGTCCTTACTGAGTTCATGTTATACATTATAAGGCAGAGGATAGTACTACTAGAATAATCCTTAGCACCAGATTGCCTGGGTTCAGATTCTGGCCCTGACACTCCTGTGAGAAGCTGGGCAAGCCATCTCAATATATTTGTGCCTCAACTTCCTTATCTATAACAGATAATGTGAGGGTTGTCATGAAATTAACCCATTAATTCATGTGCAATCCTTTTGATAGCACTTCACACATAGTGTGAGCACAATGCATATAAGCTTTACAATGTATGAAGCACTATTACAACAGACAAGATAGTCTATTTGTCTCAGTAATATCAGTTCAATATATGTTCAGGGGCTCTGTTTTTTTTTTTTTTTTCTTTCTGTTGTTGTTTTTTTAATCTTGAAAAGCCCCCTGCCATCAAGTTGGAACCAACTCATATCGATCCCTCCTTGGATTTCTGAGGCGATATCACTACGGAAGTTGATTGCCCAGCCTTCCTTCTGAGGAGTAGCTGTTGGATTTGAACCACCAGCCTTCTGGTCAGCAGTCAAATGCCTTAGGCACTAGAGGGGAAATATTTTTTTCTTCCTTAACTTGGGAAAGAAAATACTGAATCCATAGCCAAGGAAGAAAATCAAAAGACAGAAAAAATTTTAACTTGTGCTGTAATATCATTCTCTACCCCATTGCACCCCATTGTACTGTGATGGCTTGTGTGTTGCTGTGATGCTGGAAGCTATGCCACCAGTATTTTAGATACCAGCAGGGTCACCCATGGTGGATTCAGCAGAGTTTCCAGACTAAGACAGACTAGGAAGAAGGACATGGCCAGATCCACTTCTAGAAAAACTGGCCACTGAAAAATCTTTTGAACAGTAGGGAAACATTGTCTCATATATGCCAGAAGTGCTAGAAGATGAGCCCCTCAGGTTGGAAGACACTCAAAATACAACTTGAGAAGAGCTGTCCTCAAAGGAGAGTCTACAGTAATCATGTGGATGGAGTAAAGCTTTCTGTACCTTCATTTGGTGATGTCACACAACTCAAAAGGAGAAAAAACAGCTGCAACTATCCACTAATAATCGAAATGTGAAATGTATGAAATATGAATCTAGTAAATTTGAAAATGATCAGAAATGAAATGGAACACATAAAGATCAATATCCTAGGCATTAGTGAGCTAAAATAGATTGCTATTGGCCATTTTGAATCTGACAATCATATGGTCTACTGTGCTGAGAATGGAAAATTGAAGAGGAATGTCCTTGTATTCATTCTCAAAAACATTTTAAGATCTATCTTGATGTACAGTGCTACCAGAGATAGAAAAATATCCAAATTCCTACAAGGAAGAGCAGTTAATACTGCTATTGTTCAAATTTACTCACCAACTGCTGAATTCAACAATGAAGACAATGAAGATTTTACCAACTTCTGCAGTCTTAAATTGACCAAACATGCAATCAAGATGTGTTGATAATTACTGGCGGATACAATACAAAAATTGGAAACAAAAAAGAAGCATCAGTAGTTTGGAAAATATAGCCTTGGTGATAGAAATGACACCAGATATTGCATGATAGAATTTTACAAGACCCATGACTTATTCATTGCAAGTACCTTTTTTTTTTCACAGCATAAATGGCAAATATACTCAAGGATCACACTGCATGGATTACAAAGAAATCAGATCAACTACATCTGTGGAAAGATGATGGTAAAGCTTAACTTTATCAGTCAGAAAAAGGCCAGGAGTCAACTGTGGAATAGACCATCCATTGCTTTTATGCACGCTTAAGTTGAAGTTTTAACTTAAGCTTTAATTTTCTTAAGTTGAGAAAAATAAAACAAGTCTACAACCCAGAATGTGCAGGTGGTGAAAGATAAGCTAGATAACTGGGACCTTTTAAAAAATAAATTTTTATATGCATCAAATGACTTCTCCAAAAGTGTAAAAAAAGAAGTACAGACTGAGAGAAAATATTTGCCTATGACATATCTGACAGAGGACTCATCTCCAAAATTTATAGAAAACTTCAATACCTCAACACCAAAAAGACAATCCAATTCAAAAATGGGCAAGGAGCATGAACAGACACTTCACTAAAGATGATATGCTGGCAGTCCACAAATACATGAGGAAATGCTCATGATCATTAGCCATTAGAGAAATGCAAATCAAAACAATGATGAGATATCATCTCACCCCAGCAATAATAGCAAAGTTCAACAAGACAGAAAATAACAAATGCTGGCAAGGTTGCATAGAGATTAGAACTCTCATATGCTGCTGGTGGGACTATAAAATGTTACAACCATTGTGGAAAATGGTATGGTGTTTCCTTAAAAAACTAAAAATAGAAATACCATTTGAACCAGCCATTCTATTACTAGGAGTATATCTCAAAGCTGTGAGAGACAAGAAAGACATGAACAGATATACACACACCCATGTTAATCGCAGCACAATTCACTATAGCAAAGAGATGGAAACAATCTACATGCCCATCAACAGATGAATGGATAACCAAAGTATGGTACATTAACACAGTGGAATACTATGCTACATTAAAGAATAATGAAGAATATGTGAATATCTCACAACATGGATGAATCTGGAGGACATCATGCTGAGTGAAATAAGTCAATCGCAGAAGGACAAATATTGTATGACTCCATTACTGTAAAAAGTCAAAGAATGTTTTGCTTAGGGAAGGGATCTCACTTTCTTGGTTTCCAGGGATGGAAGGGAAGGGAAGGGAAAATTTCAGACTAGTTGGGGGCCATATGCTGAGTTGGGTAAGGGGAGGGATAGTATGGAAAGTGTCTGTGACAAGCATGATAACATTGGAGAAAAGGAGGACACCAAATTGTACACATAAGATATAGACGACAGAGGCTGATACCAGTATATTCACAATACTGCATTACCACTAACACCAAACACAAGGCTACAAATAAATGCATAGACAATTGAGAAGATCAGATAGGGGTCAGAGAATAGGAATGTACCCTAGACCTAGACCAATGATAGATTTAGCTGAAGATAATCTTGCATAGATACTTGTTTTTATGTGCTGTCGAGTCTGACCTGACTCATACCAACACCTTCTTGGGTTTCCAAGGTGGTATCACTCTGGAAGTAGATTGCCCAACCTCCCTTCCAAGGAGTGGCTGGTGGATTTGAACTGCCAGCCTTCTGGTTAGCAGTCAAGTGCCTTAAGCGCTACGTTACCAGAGCTCCTGCAAAAACAAAATATGACCAGAATTACTGGTTGGATGGAGTGTGGTAGGACCCCCAAGACTATGACCCTGGGATACACTTTGGGACCAGGATAGGATTCACTCCCAAAGACTGGCTCTCACCCCAACAGTGGAAAGACTTACAGGCAGAACACCCAACCCAGGGTGCTGCACCCACCTACTCCATGGAGATACACTCCTTGGAGCAATCGGCCCTGGGGCACCAGAGGAGGAGAATCCACTTGGAGAGAAAGCTGGACAGGCAGGAGTGTATAGTTATGAAAGGCATGGAGTGGGGTGGGGGCTCACAGGGAAGGGAGGGGAGGAGAGTGGGTTGTTGTTGTTGTTGTTATGTGCCCTCAAGTTGGACCCGACTCATAGCGACCCCTCCTTGGGTTTCCAAGGCAGTATCACTACAAAAGTAGATTGCCCAACCTTCCTTCCAAGGAGTGACTGGTGGGTTTGAACCGCCAGCTTTCTGGTTAGCAGTCAAGTGCCTTAGGCACTATGCTACCAGAGCATGAAACCAAATGTATGAACTGTTGAACATAAAACAAATTCTGCTCTCTAAATTTGCACCCAAAGCACAATTAAAAAATAAATAAATAAAGTCCACAAGAGCCAAAATACTGTCTTGTGGATATCCTTCCTAAATTTAGAGACCATCTGAAAAATAGATTTGACACATTGAACATCAATGACAGAAGACCAGAGGAGTTGTGGGATGACATCAAGAACATCACACATGAAGAAAACAAAAGGTCATTAAAAAGACAGGAAAGGAAGAGAAGACCAAAATAGATGTCAGAAGAGACTTTAAGCTTGCTCCTGAACAAAGAGTAGCTAAAGCAAATGGAGGACATGATGAAGTAAAAGCACTGAACAGATGATTTCAAAGGACAGCTCAAGAAGACAAAATCAAATATTATAATGAAATGTACAAAGACTTAGACTTGGAAAATCCAAAGGGAAGACCTGCTCATTTCTCAAGCTGAAAGTACTGAAGAAAAAATGCAAGCCTCAAGTTGCAATATTGAAGAACTGTATGGGCAAAATATTGAACAATGGATGAGGCATCAAAAGAAGATGGAAGGAATATATGAAAATACTACCAAAAAGAACTGGTAGGTGTTCAACCATTTCAGGAGGTACCATATGATCAAGAACCAATGGTACTGAAGAAGGACGTTTAAGTTGTGCTGATGGAATTGCTGACCAACAAGGATCCTCAATGGGTATTTACAGAATACCCATTGACATGTTTCAACAAATGAGTGCAGCACCAGAGGCACTCACTCGTTAATGCCAAGAAATTTGGAAGACAGCTACCTGGCCATACAACTAGAAGAGATCCATATTTGTGCCTCTTCCAAAGAAAGGTAATCCAACAGAATGCAGAAATTATTGAACAATATCATTAATACCACACGTAATTAAAATTTTGCTGAAGATAAGTCAAAAATATTTTCAGCAGTATATCAACAGGGAACTTCCAGAAATTCAAGCTGAATTTACAAGAGGACATGAAATGAGTGATATCCTTGCTGATGTCAGATGGATCTTGGCTGAAAGCAAAGAACACCAGAAAGATGTTTATCTATGTTTTATTGACGATGGAAAGGCATTTGACTGTGTCGATCATAACAAATTATGGATAACATGGCAAAGAATGGGAATTCCAGAACACTTAATTGTGGTCATGAGGAATCTGTACACTGACCAAGAGGCAGTTATTTGAACAGAACAAGGGAATACTGTATGGTTTAAAATCAGGAGAGGTGTGTGTCAGGGTTGTATCTTTTCACCATATCTATTCAATCTGTATGTCAAGCAAATAATCCGAGAAGCTGGACTATATGAAAAAGAATGCAACATCAGGATTGAAGGAAAACTCTTTAACAACTTGTGATATGCAGATGACAATCTTGCTTGCTGAAAGTGATGAAAACTTCAAGCACTTACTGATGAAGATCAAGGAGTACAGCTTTCATTGTGAATTCACCTCAACATAAAGAAACAAAAATTCTTACAACTGGACCAATAATCAACATTGTGATAAATGGAGAATGCATTGAGGTTGTCAAGGATTTTGTTTTACTTGGATATGCACTCAACATACATGGAAGCAGCAGTCAAAAAATCAAACAACCTATTGCGTTGAGCAAATCTACTGCAAAAGACTTCTTTAAAGTGTTTAAAAGCAATGATCTCACTATGAAGGCTAAGATGCACCTGACCCAAGCCATACTATTTTCAATAGCCTCATTTGCATGTGAAAGCTGGGTAACAAATAAGACCACAGAAGAATTGATGCATTTGAATTGTGGTGTTGCAAAGAATATTGAATGTACTGAAGATTGTTAGAAGAGTGAACAAATATCTCTTGGAGGATGTACAGCTCCTTAGAAATGAGGATGGCCATACTTCAACTCTCATTCCTTAGTCATATTGTCAAAAGGGATCAATCCCTGGAGAACGATACCATGCTTGGTAAAGCAGAGGGCCAGTGAGAAAGGGGAAGACCCTCAATGATGGATTGACACAGTGGCAGAGATGATGAACTCAAGCATGGCAGAGATTTTGAGGATGGTGCATGACCATGCAGTGTTTTGTTCAGTTTTATATAGAGTCGCTGTGAGTCAGAACTGACTCGAAGCGCCTAAGCCCCATTGCAACATTGAGACTATGCAATATGTGTCCATTTCAGAAAAAGGTAAAAAAGCATTACATTAAAATCCAAAATAAAAATAAACTCTAGCTCGAATATATAAGTTGAAATTGATAAAATGTGAATATCAGCACATACAACAAAACTTTTAATAATACGACATGAAGCTCATTTCCTGACACTAAGATAGCTACAGTCAGTTGCTTTTTAATGAGAGGTGGAGAACTCTGAGGGAGTTGTCAGAATGCAAGAAAGTCTGCCCTCAACCTAAAATAATTTAACAGGAAGCATAGGACACAATTTCAGAGATGGAGGAAACAATTAGGGTCAGAGGGTGTGGTAGTTCAGTTTGTGTGTCAACTTGACTGGGCCTTGATGAGTGGCTGGTCAGCTGGATGTAGTATTCCCCATTATGAGACTGGCAATCGACTCCATGGTGGAATGTACTGGGAGCAGCTGAGTAGCTGCTTTAGGGAATGTGGTCTGCTTCCTGTATATAAGCAGAAGCCTTGGGAAATGGTTTCTAGCTTATGGCATGCTTGGACCCTGCATGTAGACGTGTCATTGTTCAGCAGCCTGCCATGCTCTGCCGACCTTGGGACTTATAATAGTCTTAAATTAATGGCCTGCCATGTGGTTTGGTAACATCAAGCCTTTATTTGTCAACCTTGGGATTGTTAGCCTCAGCAGCCAGCATCTGTCTGAGTGAAGAAAAGCCTCTAGCTCCAGTGGACTGGAAGCAGGAGGCAGAGCTGGACCCCAAGGTTGAGGGGCTTTCGCCTAGCTCCTAGAGCTTGGCACTTTGAACTTGGACTTAAAGCCTCCAAACTGTAAGAGAATAAACTTCTGTTTGTTAAGGCCATCCCATTTGAGGTATATTTCTTGTCAGAGCAGCACTAGGTAAACAGAACAGAGGGTAAAAGGAAAACAAAATACAGTAACAAAAAAATATGAGTTATTAGGGGCCTTGAAACACCTTGACAAGAAGAAGAGAAAAAGGGAAAAAGAGATTCTGAATAAACATCATCGAGAAACCCTATTGAGCAGTTCCACTCTGCACATATGGGGTCACCCAAGGACACGATAACAACCGCCAACAACTATGTCCCAAGTGCTTCCAATATATCTGCTTCTTAAATATCCAGAAAGGTGTTACTAATGTAATTTTACAGATGAGGAAGCTGAGAGCTAGAGGGTTATAACTGGCAGTTTTAAATTTGAGATTTTAATTTCTTCCTTATGGATACTTTAGTGTATCTCCTGGCACTAACTTTGAAAGAGCCTCCAGATTTGGGTTTTCTTTCAAGTCTAAGGTCATATCATAGCTAACAAGCCAGGACTAAATGAAGTAGAAATGAATGTATTAGACACCTAAAACTGTGCCAAAGACACATTCCAACTTTCAACGCTTGTCACTGAAAGAGTAAATCCTGGGATTTAAGCAAGTTTTTCAGGCTTGTTACCAGTTTTATCAGCTGGGTTTACATTTGCCCTGGATTGCAGCCAGATGGGATATGATATGTGCCTTTCCTTTTGTTTTAAGGTATATTTGGAGAAGAATTGCTGCTCTACTGAGTGGATGTAAAGTGCAAAACACACCAGCTGCCCCTGACTTCTCTGTGTATTGAAGTAGCCTCTGCTGTGGTTGCCAGCACTCCTTTGATTAATATAAATTCCATCTGGCCTCTGAGCCCTTGTTAAGTGAGGGAGGTAAGCCCAGTGGGAAAAAGGAATCCAGGGGCTTGGAAGATGATTGATTTAATACCCAGAGTTCAGTTAACTGAAAGTTCAACCTATTTACTTATTCATCACTAAGCACAACAGAGTAGAAACCTTGGCTTAGTTGCTTAATCTGTATCTCCTTATGCCACAATATCCTTTTTATATCTTGTTTTATATATATTCTCTGGCTATATTATCTACTTTTAATGCTGAACCTAATATCCTCCTCTTGACTTAAATTCAATGAGGGAAAAACATAGTCCTATTTAAAATTTTCAGAGACTATCCTTCACAATTCGAAAAGTCTAATTATTTCTTATTTAATTGTAAGCTCCAGTATTAGAGGAAAGGCACTCTGATGATACAGTGGTTAAGAGCTGGGCTGCAAATCAAAAGGGTGGCAGTTCTAATCCGCAGGCCAACCTGCAAAAGAGTGATGTGGCAGTCTGCTTTCATAAAGATTACAGCCTTGGAAACCCTCTGTTCTGTAGGGTCTCCTCTGTCCTTTAGGGTCACTATGAGTTGGAATCGACTTGACAGCAGTAGTGTTAGAGGAAAGAAAATCACTAATGATTAAACTGTCAAGGGGATCAAATAACTTAATATTGTTTTATTAGTTTGGTTTATCCTAAGGAGAAAGTTTTCCTAAATATAAAGCTTATTTTGACTTTGTGTTTTCCACAGAATATATTAGTAAAAGGAAAATAAAGTTACTCGTATTCTGTAATAATTAGACTTAGTATGTTTAGAAATTTTCAGCATGCTATAAAGAAGTATTTGTAATAGTAAAATGACCATAAATTTTGGGTTATTTAACATAGTTTGTGATTCCAAATCAAAAACCAAACTCACTGCAGTCCAGTTGGATCCAACTCACAGCGACTCCTCCTTGGGTTTCCAAGGCAGTATCACTATGGAAGTAGATTGACCATTCTTCCTTCTGAGGAGGGGCTGGTGAGTTTGAACCACCAGACTTCTGGTTTAGCAGTTAAATGCCTTAGGCACTATGCCACCAGAGCTCCCCAGTCTATTATTAGGATATTCTAAAAAATTAAGAATTATCATCTTCATTGCATATACATCAAGTGCTTTCAAAATATAATTTCCTGAGGAGCGGCAAGATGGTGGACTAGGCAGAAAGACTACACAGACCCTCTTCAACAAAGAAAAGGGAAACCAATTAACACAGACACAGAAGATAATCCTGGACCCCTGAGCCTTGAAGGGAAGGATATAGAAGTGGACTAAACCCCAACAAGCAGAAGAATTTGCGTGAAAATACCAAGAAAAGGAGACAGACGGAGCTACGGTCTAGCAGCAATCCTGATGGCACAGACAGATTGGAGATTCCTGAGTGGTGGTAGAACCTAAGAATTCACCAAAAAATAAGCCCTGCTAGCCAGAGACTGCACGGAGGACTGTGCACAGTGGCTGGGGAATAACGGAGAAGGTGAAGAGAAAGGTGGGCTGAGCTGTGGACTTTTGCCAGTCCGCAGGACACTGCCATTTTGAAGGTTTAAAAGTGGCTTAACTATTTTGTATATTTAAAGAAACAGCGCTCTCACAGATTCCTGGGGTTTGAGAACATGTTCTGCTTTCCAGCAACCCCAAGGACACTCGGGACCCGTAAGACTGAAAAGGTACGACATTCCTCTTGTTACTCTTATACCCCACACCCGCTTGGTGAATGGAGGTGCAGCCATTCCCCACTCCCACCTATATA
>NW_006921755.1:6037645-6040362 GCF_000298275.1 Orycteropus afer afer
TGAAGGAGGAACTCGAAGCTGCAATGAGAGAATTGGTGAAGAACAAGGCTCTAGGAATTGACAGAATACCCATTGAGATATTTCAACAAATGGACGCCCCTTTGGAGGCACTCACTCAGTTATGCCGAGAGATTTGGAAGACAGCTACCTGGCCAACTGACTGGAAGAGATCCATATTTGTACCCATTCTAAAGACAGGTGATCCCACAGAATGTGGAAATTATTGAACAATATCATTAATATCGCACACAAGTAATATCTTACTGAAGATAATTAAAAGTAGGATGTAGAACAATGTTTTTGTGTGGTATGTTATGCCAGTTGAGCTTGATGTCCCCTGAGACTATGGTCCTGAACCCATAGGTCCAACTACCTACTCCGCAAAGGTCGTTCTTGTGTCATCTTCAAGGTGTCTTTGAACTTAAAAGCCCACCACATGCCATATGTTGTTATTGTTGTTATGTGCTGTCGAGTCAGACCCGACTCATAGCGACCCTTTCTTGAGTTTCCAAGGCAGTATCACTATGGAAGTAGATTGCCTAACCTTCCTTCCGAGGAGTGGCTTTTGGGTTTGAACTGCCAGTCTTCTGGTTAGCAGTCAAGTGCCTTAGGCACTATGCCACCAGAGCTCCTCACATACTACATAGCTAATACCAAATAAAAGTGAAGCTACAATACAATTAGTCCTGAATCCCTTTCTTTGATGCATCACAAATGACTTATTTGGGCCTACTTGTGGTCCTTGCAACATTTGACCTTACAATTAAATTTCACTTAGACTAGATACTCTTTACCACTCCTCTAGCTTTCAATTTTTCAACTACTCTTCAAGTCTCTCTTCTTGATTGCTGTCTTTAGAGAACCAAGATAAGCATTGTACATTTTTCTGAAAGTTTAAACTATATCTAGTACTATAACTTTCTCTCTCCTCCGTCTATGCTAAGGTCTCCTTTGTGTACTCAAATACTTTCCAGACAAATACTTCTGGCCATGAACCCTTAGATCTGAACAAAGTTCTGTGCAAAGTGCCCTATACTGGCTCAGTCATATCTATCTTTGGTTTTAGTTAATATAGTCCTGGAATATCTTGCCAAACTTGCTTCTTTGTTGATTGTATTTCTGCCTCACCTCATTCTCTGAGCATTGACCAAAAAAGGACATTTTCTCTCTGAAATTTTATAGCACTGTTGTCCAATAGAAATAATATGTGAACCACATATCTAATTTAAAATTTTTAGTAGCCACATGATAAAAGAAAAAATTAACAGATGAAATGAATGTTAATAATATATTTTATATTACCTAATGTATCCAATACTGAAAATACCATGGACTGTCAGAAAAACAAATACATCTTGGATGAAGTGCAGCTGGAATGCTCCTTGGAAGTGAGAATGGCCAGATTTGTTTCACCTACTTTGGTCATGTTATCAGAAGGGACCAGTCCCTGGAGAAGGATGTCATTCTTGGTGATGTAGAGGGTCAGTAAAAAAAGGAGAAGATCCTTGATGAGATGGGTTAACACAGTGGCTAAATTGATGGTCTCAAGCATAGCAAGGATTGTAATAATGTCCCAGGACTGGGCAGTGTTTAGTTCTGCTGTACATAGGGTCACTATGAGTCAGAGTGACTTGATGGCACCTAACAACAACAACGATATATTCAAACTATTATCACTTAAACATATAATCAATGTAAAAATAATTTATGTGATAGTTACATCTTTTTCTTTCATTCTGGGTCTTCAAAATCCAGTATATATTTATAGTTACAGCTGAACTTGGACGGGTCACATTTCAAGTTCCCAACAGTGAGGAAGACCTCCAGCAAGATGGCAAAATAGACAGCTACACAGACCCTCTGCAAAAAGAAATCAGAAACCAATTGAAACAGATACAAAAGGTAATCCTGGAAACATGAACTTTGATGGGAAAGATAAAGAAGTGGAATAAATACCAACTAGTAGAAGAACCTTCCTGAAAACAGCGAATAAGGAGACAGAGATGTGGACTGTTGACTGTTCTGACGGCATAGACAATTTGAATATTTACAAGTGGCATTCATTTCTGGGTAGCAACCAAAGAATTGACTGTGCTTGCTGAAGACTACATGGGCAACTGCACTGGTGGCTGATGACTAGAAAGGAAATCTTTGAATAAAGAGATGAATAGAGCTGTTTGCTGTACTGAGACCGTAGCCATTTTGAATATTTTCAAGCAGCATTCAGATCAAGGAATAAACTAAGAATAGGCTCTCCTTGCTCAGGACAGTACAGGCAATCACACTGGTGGCTGAAGACTAAAAAGGTATGATAATCCCCTTGCTAATCTTGAACCCCACAACCTCTTGGTGAACGGAGGTGTGGCCATCCCCCACTTCCACCCACCTTCTGTACTGGCAGGAATTCCATGCCAGTCTGGGTGCCCTGACAGAGCCTGGGGCCTTGCTCTACCTTCCGCCCCCCTCCCATTTTGTTTTTGTGTGTTTTGAAAATATTATTTTTTATCCCTCCTTTATTTTTATTTTTCTCTCTTTCCCTTACCTGATTCTTGTTTGTTTGTTTTCCCCCTTTTCCTGGTTCCCTTCTGTTTTCTTTCTTTTTGTCTTTAGGTTATTCCCAGCCCTTGTTTTTCTTTTTGGTTTTTTCTCATTTCTTCATTTGTTCTTTTCTCTTATTCCCCCCTCCCCAAATGCTGTTTTTTTCCTTCTTTTTTTTT
>NW_006921755.1:6040462-6043091 GCF_000298275.1 Orycteropus afer afer
GGCTCGAGTATAGCAGGGATTGTGGGGCTGGTGCGGGATCGGGCAGTGTTTCGTTCTGCTGTGCATGGGGTCGCTATGATTCGGAAACGACTTGACGGCACTTAACAACATAGGTACATATTATAAAATTCAGAAGATAATAATATTCTTCAAACTTCTATATATTGATGGGAGACATTACTATGCCCCAAGCTAATTTTAGAAATAGTGTTTATTAATGTCAAGTCTTGCTCCTTTTCCACGTCCTGCTACATTATTTCATCACTCTAGTTTTAACTCTTTATATATATCATCACTATTCTGAGGCATTGCTTTAACCAATGTGTAGAATTTTGTTATGACATACTTTGTAAATTTGGGGACATTTTAAATTCTATTTATCAACTTTTGTCATCGCTTTATTTAAATTATTATCCCTTCTAGCTACCAAAATGTCTACTAAAATAAGTTGCCTCGGCATCTCATAAAGGGAATAGGGGTAAGAACCCACCGCCATAAAGTCGATTGTGACTCACAGTGACCCCACAGGACAAAGTAGATCTGCCCCATAGGGTTTCCACAGAGCAGCTGGTGGGTTTGAACCACTGACCTTTTGCTTAGCAGACCAATGCTTTAACCACAGTGCCACAAGAAATTCTAGGCGTAAGAAGTAAAGTGTAAAATAGGGTATGCTAGGGGATGTTGAGAAAGGCATTTGATTGTATGAATCATAACAAATTATGGATAGAATGGAAATGGGAATTCCAGAATACTTAATTGTGGTCATGAAGATCCTGTACATAGACCAATAAGCAGTTGTTCAAATAGAATAAAGGGATACTGCATGGTTTAAATGAGCTCTAGTGGCGTAGTGCCTAAGGCATTTGACTGTTAACCAGAAGGAGGGGTCGCTATGAGTTGGATCCAACTTGACAGCAATGCATTGCATTGTGTTGCGTTGCATGGTTTAAAATCCAGAAATATAGATCCTTTCAACATACTTATTCAATACATATGCTGAGCAAATAATCCAGGAAGCTGGACTATATGAAGAAGAAGGCAGCATTAAGATTGGAGGAATACTTAGTAACAGCCTGTGATGTGAAGATAACACAACTTTACTTGCTGACAAGGAAGGAAGTATGGACTACACCTCAACATAAAGATCCACAATCAATACCCATGAAAACAGCAGTCAAGAAATCAAATGACATATTGCATTGGGCATATCTGCTGCATAGCATCTCTTTAAAGTAAGTGTTAAGATATCACTTTGAGAAATGAATTGCGCCTGACCCAAGTCATAGTATTTTCAATCCCTTCATATGCATTTAAAAGCTGGCAATGAGTAAGAAATACCAAAGAAAATTTGATGCATTTGAAACATAGTGTTGGCAAAGAATATTGAATATACCATGGACTGCCAGAAGAATGAACAAATCTGTCTTGGAAGAAGGACAGCCAGAATACTCCTTAGAAGTGAGTATGGCAAGACTGCGTCTTTCATGCTTTGGGCATGTTATCAGCAAGGACCAGTCCCTGGAGAAGGACAACATGCTTGGTAAAGTAGAACATCAGCAAAAAAGTGGAAGACCCTCAATGAGGTGGAGTGATGTAGTGGTTGCAATGATGGGCTCAAACATAGCAACGATTGTGAGGATGGTGCAGGATAGGGCGGTGTTTTGTTTGGCTGTACATTGTGTCACTAGGAGTCAGAACCAACTCAATGACACCTAACAACCACAACATGTCTAGTTCTAAGATGCTTATAACAAAAAATGTTTGCTTTAAAATATTTTAAAACAAAAACCGTACTATGAAGAGACCAAGAAATATTTAGAAAGAACTAAATCTATCTAGCACATAGGCCAAGACCACCTTGTTATAAACAAACAAAAATACAAACCCATTGCCATTGAGTCAATTCTGGCTCACAGTGACCCTACAGGACAAAATAGATCTGCCCCATAGTTTTCCATCCAAAGCCGTAATGTTTAAGGTAGCAGACTGCCACTCCTGAGGAGCCGAGCAGCTGGTGGGTTTGAACCACCAATTTTCCAATTAGCTGCCAAACCTTAACCACTGTCTATCAGGGCTCCTTCACCTTGTTATAGATGAAGATATTTAGATTCAGAGAAATTAAGCTGATTGCTCAGGATCACACAGCTCTGAGGCAAGAATCTAGTCTTTGAACCTCCAATCTTGAGCTCATTTGCTGTCAAAATTATTTTCACTGATATACACTGCTTTTTGATATCCTATAAAGATGGTGTATATTCAAATTATGAACAAAATACTCTCCTAGATCTTTGAGGGAATAAGTAAAAAGTTGTATGGAGGAATTACAGGCATACCTCATTTTATTGCACTTTGCTTTGCTGTGCTTTGCAAATATTGCACTTGTTACAAATTGAAGTTTTGTGGCAACCCTACATTGAGCAAGTGGATTGGTGCCATTTTTCCAACAGTTTTTACTTACTTTGTGTTTCTGTGTCACATTTTGATAATTCTCACAATAGCTCAAACTTTTAAATAATGCTATTGTATACTTAGTAAACTGTTGTTGTTGTTATGTGCCGTCGAGTCGGCCCCGACTCATAGCGACCCCTCCTTGGGTTTCCCAGGCAGTTATCACTACGGAAGTAGGATT
>NW_006921755.1:6049736-6051434 GCF_000298275.1 Orycteropus afer afer
TTTTTTTTTCAGTTTTCTTTTCATTTATTCTCTTTTCTTTCTTTCTTTTACAGTTGTTTCTGTTTGTTTATGTGGTTTGTATTTTTTGTTCTCTTGTTTTTAGTTTCTTTGGTTCTTTGCTTATTTGTTTCTTTGTCTAACTGAGTGGGAGACAGCAACTGTGTCCATGCTACCCCATCATACAAGCACCTCCTGCAGCCCCACACAATGGGTGAGGGCCATCACTTGCTTCTGCACTAATGGATCAACAATAGATGGCAGCCAATACCAATCCAACTCACCTCAACTGCTCCTTGTGAAAAGCCAGTAGAGATCTGTGTACAGACTCTCATTCTCTATCACACTCACCAGAAGACAGGTGGTGATTTTCTAAATGCTACCAACTAGCAAATAGAGGAGCACAGTAGCTAAGCTCAGACAGATATTGTGGTAGTTAAGGTTGTTGTCAACTTGACTGAGCCTGATTGAGTGACTGGGCAGCTGGATGTAGTTATTCACCATGGTGAGATTGGCAATCCATTCTATGGTAGAATCTACTGAAGCAGCCAAGTATCTGCCTTAGGGATGTGGTCTGCTTCCCTTTTATGAAAACTAGCTTTGAGGAAGATCTCCACCTTTTTGGCATGCTTGAATCATGTGTTTAGCCAAGTCGTTGTTCAGCAGCCCACCATGTTGCCCTGCATTGGTACTTTTTTGGGAACTTGAATCAATGGCCTGCCATGTGGTTTGGAAATATTGGGACTGTACCTTTTCACTTGTCAACCCTAGGTTTGTCAGCCTCAGCAGCCAGTAGCTATCTGAGTGAAGAAAGGCCTCTAGCTTCAGTGGGCCAGGAGCAGGAAGCAGAGCGGAAGCCCAAGGTTGAGGGGCTTTCACCCAGCCCCTTGAGCCTGGCACTTTGAACTCAGAATTAAAGCCTCCAAACTGTAAGAAAATAAACTGTTATTTGTTAAAGCCACCCATTTTTGATATATCTTCTGTTAGAATGGCACTAGGTAACCAAAACAGATATATCAACAAAACAAAGCAAGCAAACAAACAAAAAAACCTGGCCAAATCACACCAATATACAATCACCAATTAAATACAAATATAATGACATCACAATGTTTCAGAGACAACTGACCATCCCAGTCCACACAAAGAAGCAAGATAAAGTAGTACAAACAAGGGACAAGAATACAGACCCAGAAAACATCCTGAAGGAAAAAGTGGCATTAGAACTGCCTGATTAGGAATTAAAAAGAATTTTATTTAGGTACCTTCAATGGATTGAGAGATAGATCAAGGGAAACACTGACATAATTAAGGAAAATATGGACAAAACTCTAAACAATTTAGGAAAACAAGAAAAAACTGACAAAAGTAAATGAAAAATTAGAAACCAAACAAAAACTGCAAAAAGAAATGCAGAAGATTAATAAGATTTCAGAAATAGCTAACACAATGAAGGGGCAGAGGAGTAGAATTGAATCGATGGAAGACAAAATTAACGAGATTGAAGACAAATACTTCGACACTACTTTGTGAAGAGATCAATCAGAAAAAAGTTTTTTTTTTTAATTTTACTTTGATTTGGGTGAAGATTTACAGAGTAAATTCACTTTTCATACAGCAGTTCATACATACTTTGTCTCATGTCATTGACCAAAATTTACAATACAACAGCTCCTCTCCCACTTCCTTCCCATAGTTACC
>NW_006921755.1:6051534-6053525 GCF_000298275.1 Orycteropus afer afer
CCAGGCAGTTATCACTACGGAAGTAGGATTGCCCAACCTTCCTTCCGAGGAGTGGCTGGTGGGTTTGAACCGCCAGCCTTCTGGTTAGCAGGCAAGTGTCTTAGCCACTATGCTACCAGAGCTCCCTAGTAAACTGTAGCACAGTGTAAACATAAATTTTATGTGCACTGGGAAACCAAAAAATGAGAGTGATTCTCTTCATAACAATATTCGCTTTATTGCAGTGTTCTGGAAACAAACCACAGTAATTTTAAGGTATGCCTGTAGATCAACTCACTGAACATAACTCACAATAATTTAAGGAAGAAAACTAGAGCATATCATCAAACATTTCCCCAAATTTCCCCCAAGACTATGGCCTCTAGTCACCCTCCAGACCTGGAACCGAACTCATTCTTGTGGCTTATCTCTCAGCCAAACAATAGACAGGCCTATGTACCAGCTGAACACCTATACCAGGGAGATGTACTACCTAGAACAATCAACCATGGGAGATCAGAAGGCAGCATTTGCACAGGTGGAAAGTTAGGGAGGCAAGAATGCATAGGCAAGAAGAACACAGGGAAAGAGTAACCACAGGGAAAAATTGGGAGGTGAGATGTTGCACTGTAAGGGATGTAACTACTGTCACAAAGGAAAATTTGTGTGAACTGTTGAATGTAAAATGAAAATCTGTTTTGTAAAACTTCACCCAAATCACAATAAAAAATTAGACAAATAAAATTTCCCCCATCCGTCTATTGAAACTGAACTCTTAAAGGCGATGGCCTTACCCAGTGAGTGAACTTGAGGACTGACTACCTCTCAAGTTTGCTTAGCAACCTCCCCCCTCCTGACACACACACACACACACACACAGACCTTCAGTGTCAATACATTAGCTTGGCTGTCCTTTGAGTTCCCTCCCTCTGTGCTTCCAAAATCACAGCTATTACTTAAGCTTTAGTCTTCTCTTCTCTGTCTCTGTCTTGGACTTACCACTGTGATTCCTTCCTTTTGACTAGTCCTCTCTGCTCCCCAAATTTCCACCCCTGCTCATTTGTTGTCTTTTATCTTGGGTAATATTTCTAACTGCTCATGGAGAATCTGTGTTTCAATGTCTTACAAATATCTCAAATTCAGCTTGTTTAATAAGGAACTTCTCTTCCTTAAGAAAGATTGCTCTCCTAATTTCCATGTTCCTGTTGTTTTTCTAATGAATCAAGAACAAAACCTTAGGTATCTTCTTTGATTCTTTCTCTCTGTTTTCAACACATATACCATCACTGAACTTTTTCTGTAATTTATCTCATACTCTTCTTCCCCTGCTCTAATTGCCTATGACCTATATTACCTAACGCTTGGACTTCTGAAAAAACCTCTACAACTTCTTCTGTCTCCGGCCTCTTCCAGTCTCACTACACCACAATCAATAGGCCTATTAGTGTTACCTCCAGACAAATCTTTCTAAAATGATACTTTAAATCACCTGGCATTCTCCTGCTCAAAATGTTCAAATTATCTCACTTTAACTCCAGAATCTTTAGCTTGGCAGTGAAGCCCACACAAAGGCCTTTTTCTTTCTTTCTTTTTTTTATTGTGATTTGGGTGAAAGAGCAAATTTACTTTCCATACAACAGCTCACGTACACTTTGTCTTATGACACTGACTACAATTTACCACAGTGCAATAGCAGCCCTCCCACTTCCTCCTTATAGCCACCTCTTCCCTGCGTCCTTTCCTCCCATGCACTCCTGCCCCCGAGCTGTCTCCCTGTGTATATATAGCCCTTCTATTCTCTCATGATTGATCTAAGGAGTTAATCTACTTAATGTAAATGTTCAGCTCATATGCCTGTGTTTTGTTTGACTGGAAACCACAGGAATGCATTCAGTTCCAGACCTGAAGGGCAGCTAGAGGCCATAGTTTCAGTGGTTCCACCAGGCTCTATCAGACCAGCAAACCTGCCCCCCCCCTTTTGATTATGAGTTTTGTTCCACAATTTTCTCCCA
>NW_006921755.1:6081456-6106377 GCF_000298275.1 Orycteropus afer afer
AGTCCGCCATCTTGCCCTGCCTCCTGGTTTATAATTGTTTTTATGAACAGATGACTAGACTGTCAGCTCCTAGGAGATAGAAATAAGTGGCCTTGGTGACACAATGATTGGGTTCTCAGGTGGCAAAAAAAGGGTCTGCAGTTTGAACCCACTCAGAGGCTCCATGGAGAAAAGATCTGGTGATTTGTTTAGATAAAGATTATAGTCAAGCAAACCCTGTGGGGCGGTCCTACTATGTTACATGAGGAAGTTATGTGTCAGAATCAGTTTGATGACTCAACAGCAATAACGACAGGGAATGGGAATAGACAATGACATACCATGCACTGGGACACACACAATATGATAGAAAACAGCTATCATGAAAAGAGGTAACTACAATACATTGTAATAAGAGTTAAAACAGAAATGGAAACACAGTGCTGGGGTAGCTCCACATTTCTCTACACTTTCCCTGTACTTCTCAGACTTGCCTCCACTGAGTTGTATAGAAGGAAGAGAATAAGGGGAAAAAAATATTTATTTATTTGTTTATTTTTGCTTTTATTGTGGTGGAAAGATGTACAACAAGACATTCACCAACATAGCAACTTCCACATTTACAGTTTGCCATTAATTTTTAAAGTATACTTTGTTGTGCTTTTTATGACAGTTTACATAGCAGATTAAGTTCTCATTTAACCATTTCTGCACAAATTATTCAGTGACATTGATTAACTTTTTTGCAATGTGTCAACATTCTTATTAATTCCATTCTGGTTGTTCAGTAGTTTCTAGTAATCTAGTTTTCCTGCCCCTTTGCCTTCTCATCTTTATTTTAGATAGTAATTTAAATCAGTTTTCCATGAATATGCACTGGGCTGAATTGTGGTTTAGAGTACTGCTGACAGGATAGTTTTGCTTCAGGCTGAGAAGCTGTAGCTAGAAGGATGAACAAATTATTCATTCATTCATGCCAACATACGTTTATTGAATGTTGGGATGTGCAAAATAGTGCTGGATGGAGATCTTGTGGTTCCATTTGTCATGTTTTTTATTGTTGTTGTTAGTGACAGAAACACAATTAATTCTGAACTAAGCATCATAGGGAATTTAATAGCTCATATGAATGGATGGTCCTAGAGTGGATGGCTTCAGGCATGGCTGGATCTAGGGATTCAATGTCATTGGGCCTAAAAACCAAATAATTTTTAAATGTTAATGATCATAAATATGATAAGTGCTAAAAAGAGACATATAATGGGGAAATCAGAACTGGGGCAAATTTACCTAGTATACAAGTAAAATCTAAATGATACCTGAAGAATACATTAGAGAAACAGAAATAGAGGGGGAATAGAATATCCTAGGCAAAAATAAGCCTATGCAAAGATCTTGAGACAGGAAGAAACCAAAAAAGGGCCATGAGAAACTCTTTAGGATCCTGAGATCCTAGAGACTTCATTTAGAACCTGACACAAGTAATAAACGGTGAAAATGTACATTAAACCTACCAGGGAATTTCTGAGAGTGGCCACATCACAAATTTAGGGGCTGTGGTTTGATAAAGCATTCGAGTCTTAACGAGATTTCTTGAGGTTTTAGAGTATTTCAGTTCTGTAATCTTTGGGAGATGTGACAGTTAAAGCTTCTGCATTCTCTTCCCAAAATAGGGTTTTATTGGCTTGCAAGTGAGGGAGAGTGAGATCAGTCCCACTTTAGTCATCTTGGAGAAGTCAGAAGTGCTATAAAGCCATATTTAGTCATTAGCAGTTCTTTAATTACTTGCCTTGATATTAAGCATTTTTTTAATTCATTGAAGGAGATCTAAACTTAAAGCTAGAAATCCAACTGCTAACTATGGATAGGAAGCTTAAGAATAGAACAAAAAACAAATAAAACAGCTATATCAAAGTCATAAGTTTTGCAAACTTCTGATTAATCAAATGCGACAGAAAAAGTCAGAGCAATGTTACTTACGGTCATGTATTTTTAATTTGCTTCTCGCACGCTCCTAAAAATCAATGGAAAAGTCTCTAACGGTTGCACTGGTATGTATGATCACAGCAAAAAAGCAGTTTCTATTTTTGAGTTCCTGGTTCCTATTATTTAGACACACTTGGAGTTTTTTCTTTACAATTTAAATGTTGGTTGCTGCCCTGTTGCTTTGCCAACATTGTGTGATTTTAACTAAGTGTGGCTGTATCTAAGAAGGAAAAGACACCAACATTGTAAAGCAAATGTCATCTCAGCATCGCTCAAACTTGCTACTTGTTTTTCAGGCTGATTTAAAATTTCTACAGATATTAGAATCTGAATCATTATGGAGTCCAAGCCCCCATTAAAATCCTGCATTTATCATGCTGAAGCAATAAGATGTAATAATATTATTTCCCCAATGCTATGAATCAATGGAATATTTTGAAGTTGTATATTTAATTCCTTGTTTAGTTGTATTATGAGTTGATTCAATGATTGCATAATCACTCAATTAGCCTACTGTTCTGGGTCTAGAACTCCTGGGATACTTTCCAACACATTTTTCTCCTACATCAAGACAGTTTATTACTAATAAGTCATATAACCTCACAGCCTAAGTGCCTGTTGAAATAAATGTTTTCTCTATAGAATTTAGAATGGACAAAAATTTAATTAAAAAAGAAAGGCTCTTTCCCTCCCCCCCCCAAAACCTATAGGCCACACAGGGGGAAAAAAAAAAACAAACATTACTTGAAAGTTACCAGAGGTGGTAGGGGAAAGGAGGGTAAATCATTAACTAGAAGGTGAACACTAATAACTTGGTTGAAAGGAAAGATAATATACAGTAAGGGAGAGGTCAGTATAAGGTGAATGAAGACACTGGGAGGAACACAGAGTTAAAGGCAACAAAAGTGAATACTATTACAAATATCATCTTATTGTAACAGTAGTCTAGAAGTAGATACATAGATAGAAACACAAGCTAAACAGGGGTGGGAAGGCAAATGGGCCTACACCCATGGATATATATAGGTTTGACAGAGAATACTTTTACATATCTATTTACATATGCTGCAAATATGTCCAAGAATATAGTGAAACATACAGGAGGCAAAGTAATGAAACCTTTTTAGCCATAACAAAACACCTTGAAGGAATAAGTCTCTGTGCCCAGGGGCTCAGAACACTAAGGTTGGGGACACTAAGGTCATTTGGCATAACATAGTCCACAAAGACAATGCTCTATACACAACTTCAGTGAGTAGTGACTAGGGTCTTAAAAGCTTGTGAGAGGCCATCTAAAGTCCAACTCTTGGTCTTTCCTCATCTGGAGCAAAGAAATGCAGATAATCAAGGATGCATGGAAGCAATTTGTCTATGAGACTAGTGGACCATATGAATCTCAACCTCTATACCCTTGAGACCAGAATAACTAGATTTTACCCACTTACCACTGCCAACAACTCTGAAAGGGATCACAGTAGGAGATCCTGGATAGAATGTGAGAAAAACGTGGAACAAAACTCAAAATAACAAAAAAGACCAGGCTTATTGGTCTGACAGAAACTGGTGGAACCTCTGAGACTATGGCCCTAGACATCCTTCAGGCCTGGAACTGAACTCATCCTGGTGGCTCATCTTTCAGCCAAACAATAGACAGGCTTATGAAGTGAACAGTAACACCAGGTTGGTATGCACTCCTTAGAACAATCAACCATATGAGATTAAGAGGACAACATTTGCCCAGAGATAAAGCTCAGAAGGCAGAAAGGGATAGGAAAGAAGGACAAATGGAAATGGTAAACACAGGGAGGAAGTGAGAAAAGTGCTATTACATTGTAGGGACTGCTATCAATGTCACAAAACAAAATGTATATGAATTGTTGAATGGAAAACCAATTTTCTCTGTAAAATCTCACCCAAATCACAGTAAAAAGTTAAAAAAAAAAAAAAAAAACCACATAGGTCAGAACTAGCCACAACTTCAATAATAGTTAACAGTAACAATAGTGACAATTATGTATTGACCACTATTTGAGATGTTGCTACTCAAAAGTCTTTTTCTTATTCTTTTCCAACAGGACTCCAATTTTACTTGGTTTGATAATGAGTGCAATTAAAACTGTATACCTTCTTAGACTCTCTTGCAGCTGGGAGTAGCTATGTGACCCAATTCTAGACAATAAAGAATAATCTTAAATTCTTGGGGAGGTTTCCAGAAAGCCTATTGTTCTCCTGAAAATTAAAACTACATGCAAGCACATTCCCTTTCTTCTGACTTGAAGTTTAGAGGTGATGGCTGGATGTGAAACAGTCTATTTATAGCATAGAGAATGAAACCCTTCTATTATAGAAGGTGGGTCTGGGTCCTTGACAATTTCCTTGAACATCAGTTCTGGACTACATCCTCACATGAGTCAATAAATTCTCCCTTCATTTTCTTCTCCAGAAGCTTAAAAAAACAACATAATAATAATTATTGCAATATTTATAGTGTATTTATAAATAAACATACAAAAGCATATATCCTCATCTATTTTGAAAAAAAGATTTTGAAGCTGCTTTTAAAACTATTTTTTATAATAAAAAGACAGGCATCCTGTTATTATAGGACTTAGTACATTAAGCTTTTAATAGCATAATTAACATTTTTCATGGTATAATAAATTTCATTTTAAAAAAAACAACTGGAATTAGATTTTTTTTGTCCTTTTAAGATAGAAAAAGGAGTAATCATAGCTCCAAACTTTGCTAGCAGTAATTCAAAATAAACTGCCTAATCAACAAGAGATTTGTTTCATGGACTCTGAGGGACTTCTGGCAAACAAGGCTCGAATATTTAATCAGCATCAAAATTTTGTGAGAGAACCATAATGGCATAAGAAGTACTTGAATTGTAATTATATCTACCCTAATATTGTCCACAGCTCTAAAGCTTTTTCCCTAGTATTTCTTGATCTCTAGATCTTTGTCTTTAACAGCCTCATGGTAGTTTTAAGGCAGTTAGCTGGTACAGCTATAACTGAAGCATGTTAATGTAGCTGAATACGGAGAAGATATGATCGAACAATAAGAAACAATTTGAGGGTCAGTATGGTAGCGTAGCACCTAAGGCACTTGCTAACCAGAAGACTGGTGATTCAAACCCACCAGCCACTCCTCAGAAGGAAGATTGGGCAATCTACTTCCGTAGTGATACTGCCTCGGAAACCCAAGGAGGGGTCGCTATAAGTCGGTCCGACTCGATGACACATAACAACAGGAAGAAAAACATGGTAACGTATACAGTCAATGAAAAAGAGGAAGACCCTCAACAAGAGGTATTGACATAGTGGCTGCAACAATGGACTCAAGCATAGCAATGACTGTGAGGATGGCACAGGACCAGTGTTTCATTCTGTTGTACGTAGAGCCATGAGTCCAAACTGACTTAACTGCACCTAACATCAACAGCAATGTTCTATCATTTTCAGTCACCTCATACACATGCAAAAGCTGGACAATGAATAAGGAAGACTGAAGAATTGATGCATTTGAATTACGGAATTGGTAAGCTGGGTTTGGCAGCACATATACTAAAATTGGAATGATACAGAGAAGATTAGCATGGCTGCTGCACAAGGATAATACACAAACTGGTGAAGCATTCCATATTTTTCAGTATAGAACAGAACGTTTTAAACATAGGGAGATAAGAATTTACTACAGGGTAACCACAAAGATAATTAATAAACCTTCTAACCAAAATAAGAAAGGAGAAAATCACAGGGATTTAGTAAACAAGAAAGCAACAATAACAAGGAAAGGGAAAGAAAACTTGATAATCAAATGAGCTCAGAACAGAAAAATACTTGGGATAAAGAAACCATCAGCACCACAACAAAAACACCGAAGAATGACAACAGTAAATTCATACCTCTCATGAATAACACTAAACGTGAATGGAGAAAGAGACCAGATTGTATAAGAAATCAAGAGCCATCAATATGCTGCCTACAAAAGACTCAACTTAGACACAAAAATAAAAATAGATTAAAAATCAAGGGATGGAAAAATATATCAAGCTAATGGCAACAACAACAACAACAAAAAAGCAAGAGTGGTGATATTAATTTCTGATAAAATAGACTTTAAGACAAACTCCAGCCTAGGGGATACGGAAGTGAATTATATGATGATAAAATGGTCAATAGACCAAGAGGACATAACAATAATAAATATCTACACACCCAATGAAAAACCTCCAAAATGCATAAAGCAAATATTAACTATATTGAAAGGAGAAATAGACGATACTACAACAGCAGTAGGAGTCTTTAGCACACTACTTTCGAAGACAGACAGAACAGTTAGCAAAAAAAAAAAAAAAGATACAGAAGATCTCAACACCACAATCAACCAACATGACTTCATAGACATATACAGAGCACTCCACCCAACAAAAAAAATCAATACACATTCTATTCCAGTGCACATGGATCATTTTCTAGAACACACCATATGTTAGACCACAAATCAAGCCTTAATAAACTTAAAATCATTGAAATTCTACAAAGCATCTTGTCGGATCACAAAGCTATAAAATTAGAAATCCATGATAGGAAGATTGAAACAGAATAATACTCAGCTCAAGAACTACTAGGTAACAGAAGAAATTGAGTGTGGAACACACACACACACACACACACATATATTCCTAGAAACAAATGAGAATAAAATACATACCAAAACCTCTGGGGCACAGTGAAAGCAATACTCAGAGAGCAATTTATAGCAATTATGTACACATCAAAAAAGAAGTAAGAATAAGAATCAACATGGTAAGCCAACAACTCCAACAATTAGAAAAAAGAGCAACAAAAGATTTGAACAGACCTATAACAAGTGGAAGAAATTGAGCAGGACATGAAAAAAACTCCCCACAAAAAGAAGTCCTGGCCCAGATGGTTTCACTGGAGAGTTCTATTAAACATTCAGAGAAGCAGTGACAGCTATTCTACTCAAGGTGTTCCAGAACATAGAAAAAGATGGCAGAGTCCCAAATTCATTCTATGAAGCAAGCATAGCCCTGATACCAAAACTAGACAAAGATATCACTGGAAGGAAAACACAGGCTAATATCCGTCATGATTATAGATGCAAACATCTTCAGCCTCCAGAAGAAAAGAAATAATAAAGAACAGAGTAGAACTAAATGAAATGAATGAAACAGAAAACAGAAAAACAAAACAAGAAGCTGTTTCTTTAAGAAGATTAAGAAAATCAACAAACCATTGGCCAATTTAAGGAAAAGAGAAAGAAGAGGGAAATAACATGAATAACAAATGAAATGAGTGACATCACAACAGAAGCAACTGAAACAAAACGGATAATAACAGAATACTATGAAAAAACTGAAGCAGCTCTGGTAGCATAGTGGCTAAAGCACTTGACTGTTAACCAGAAGGCTGGCGGTTCAAACCCACCAGCCACTCCTCGGAAGGAAGGTTGGGCAATCCTACTTCCATAGTGATACTGCCTCGGAAACCCAAGGAGGGGTCACTCTGAGTCGGGGCTGACTCAATGGCACATAACAACAACAACAACAAATGAAAAACTGTACTCCAACAAAATTGAAAACCTAGAAGACGAAAAAAATTCCTAGAAACACAACAAACTCCTAAACTACACAAGCTGAAGTAGAAGATTTTAATAGACCCATAACAATTGGAAGAAACTGAGCAGGTCATTAAAAAAAAAAAAAAAAAAAACCTCTCCTGGTCCAGATGGCTTCACTCGAGAGTTCTACTAAACATTCAGAGAAGAGGTGACAGCTATCCTATTCAGTGTGTTCCAGAACATAGAAAAGGATGGCAGAGTCCCAAATTCGTTCTATGAAGCAAGTATAACCCTGATACCAAACCAGGCAAAGATATCACTAAAAGGAAAACACAGACTAATATCTTCATGAATATAGATGCAAAAATCTTCAACAAAATCCTTGCCAATAGACTCCAACTCTATAAAAAAATAATACACGATGACCAAGTGGGGTTTATATCAGGTATTCAAGGATGGTTCAACATTAGAAAAACAATCAATGTAATCTACCACATAAATAAAACAAAGGAAAAAAAACTCATGATCATATCAATCAATGCAGGTGAGGCATTTGATAAAATCCTGCACTCATTCCTGATTTAAAAAAAAAAAAAAAAAACTCGCAGCAAAATAAGAATAGAAGGGAAATTCCTCAACATAATAAAGAGCACATACAGCTAAAAAAGAGCCAGCATTATTCTTAACAGATAGAGAGATTCAAAGCATTCCCCTTTGAATGGAAGCCATGAAAGGGCCTCTATCATCACATTTATTCAACATTGTATTGGAAGTCCTAGCCAGGCCAACAAGGCAATAAAGAAAAATAAAAGGCGTCCAAACTGGCAATGAAGAAGCAAAACTATCTCTATTTGCAGAAGTTATGATCTTACATATAGAAAACCTGGGAGACTCAGCAAGAAAACTACTGGGACTAATTGAAAGATTCAGCAAAGTGGCAGGATACAAGATCAATAGACAAAAATCAATTGGATTCCTCTACATCAGGAAAAAGGTCTCTGAAAAGGAAATAAAGAAAACAATACCACTTACAATAGCTACCAAGAAGATAAAATATTTAGGAATAAATTTTACCTGAGACACAAAAGACCTATAAAAGTAAACTACAAAACACTACTACAAGAAACCATAAGAGAGAAATAAATATAAGAATATCCCGTGCTCATGGATAGGAAGATTAAACATTGTGAAAATCTCTATAATACCCAAAACCATCTATATGTTCAATGCAATCCCAATCCAAGTTCCATCAGCATTCCTTAAGGGCATGGAAAAATCAATCACTAACTTTATAAGGAGAGAAAAGAGACCTTGAATAAGCAAAGCACTGTTGTTGTTGTTGTTATGTGCCGTCGAGTCAGACCTGACTCATAGCGACCCCTCCTTGGGTTTCCCAGGCAGTATCACTACAGAAGTAGATTGCCCATCTGCCTTCCGAGGAGTGGCTGGTGGGTTTGAACTCCCAGCCTTCTGGTTATCAGTCAAGTGCCTTAGGCACTATGCTACCATAGTAGGTTTTTAGATCTGAGATTGTGAGACTTCCTACTTTCCTTTTCTTTTTTAGCAAAGCACTACTGAAGAAGAAAACGAAAGTAGGAATTCTCACACTCCCAGATCTAAAAACATACTATACAGCCACAGTAGTCAAAACAGCCCGGTATTGGTACAATGATAGACACATAGACCAGTGGACTGAGAGACCAGAAATAGATCATCCACCTATTGAAAACTAATCTTTGACAAAGGGCTGAAACCCATTCAATGGGAAAGAGATAGTCTCTTCAACAAACAATACTGGCAAACCGGATATCCATTTACAGAAAAATGAAACAAGATCCATAGTTCACACAAAAACAAACTCAAGATGGATCAAAGACCTAAACGTAAAACCCAAAACGATAATAGTTCATCAAACATAAAACAGGGGCAAATTTAGGGGCTCTAATTTATAGGAGCTCTGGTAGCATAGTGGCTAAAGCACTTGACTGCTAACCAGAAGGCTGGCGGTTCAAACCCATCAGCCACTCCTCGGAAGGAAGGTTGGGCAATCCTACTTCCGTAGTGATACTGCCTCGGAAACCCAAGGAGGGGTCGCTATGAGTCGGGGCCGACTAGATGGCACACAACAACAACAACAACAACAACAATTTATAGTATACGTAGACTATCAAGCATGACCCAAAATGCACAAATAGCAGAAGAGAAACTAGATGACAATGACCTTCTAAAAATTAAATTACGTGTATCAAAAGACCTCTCCAAAAGAGTAAAAAGAGAACTTACAGATTGGAAAAAATATTTTGCAACAACATATCTGACAAGGCAGATAATCTCTAAAATTTATAGAAAACTTCAACACCTAAACATCAAACACACAAAAAATCCAATTCAAAAACAGGGAATCAGGAAAGGATACGAACAGACACTTCACCGAAGAAGATATTCAGGCAGCCCACAAATATGTGAAGAAATGTTCTCAATCATTAGCCATCAGAGAGATACAAATCAAAACCATGAGATATTATCTTCAAAAATTCTCACTGCTGTCGAGTCATATCCGACTCATAGTGACCCCTCCTTGGGTTTCTGAGGCGGTATCACTATGCAAGTAGATTTCCCAACCTTCTTACTCCTGCTATAATAGCAAAGTCCAACAGGACAGAAAATAACAAATGCTATTGAGGGACTGGGAAGATTGGAACTCTCATGCACTGCTGATGGAACTATAAAATTGTAACAACCACTGTGGAAAATATGGTGCTTCCTTAAAAAGTTGGAAATAGAAACACCATTTGATCCAGTAATCCCATTACTGGGAATATATCCTAAAGAGGTAAGACCTGGGACATGGATAGATATATGCACACCCATGTTCATT
This sequence comes from Orycteropus afer afer, assembly GCF_000298275.1. Classification (NCBI taxonomy): domain Eukaryota; kingdom Metazoa; phylum Chordata; class Mammalia; order Tubulidentata; family Orycteropodidae; genus Orycteropus; species Orycteropus afer. The sequence continues at coordinate 6,091,892 of NW_006921755.1, forward strand.
GCAGCCCTATTTACAATAACAGAGATAGAAACAACCTAAGTGTCCATCAATAGATGAATGGATAACCAAACTGTGGTACATACACACAATGGAATACTATGCAACTTTAAAGAACAATGAATCGCCTCATCAGCAAATCGCCTCATACTGTGGATGAACTTGGAGGATGTTATGCTGAGTGAAATAACTCAATCACAAAAAGACAAATATTATATGAATCCACTATTGTAAAAAGTCAAGGAAAGTTTTACACAGGACAGGAAGTTTTCCTTGTTGGTTACCAGGGATGGGAAGAGAGAGGGAGCGAGGAAAAACGGATAATTAAGAGACAGTTTGCTATGGGTGAAAGGATTTAAAATAATAATAATAAAGAAATAAGATTAGTAGTTAGTTGATAGTTTTTGAAGCTAGGTTACGGGCTCATGGGGGTCCATTGTACTAGTCTTTGTTTCTATTTGAAATGTTTTATAATACATTTTTGAAATAAATTTTAAAAAAGTATATAAGAAGACAAAAAGAATTGTTGTACTGGTGAAGAATATTGAATTTACCATGGACTACAAGAAGAACAAACAAATATGTCTTAGAAGAAGTACAGCTAGAATGCTCCTTAGAAACAAGGATGCCAAGACTGCATCTCACATACTTTGAACATGTTATCAGGAGAAACTAGTCCTTGGAGAAGGACATCGTGCTTGGTAAAATCGAGGGTCAGTAAAAAAGAGGAGGAAGATCCTCAATGAGGTGGAATGATGGTGGCTGCAATAATGAGCTCATATAGCAATGATTGTAAGGATGGCCCAGATCTGGGCAGTGTTTCATTCTCTTATACATAGGGCTCAATGGCACCTGACAACAACAATAACATGTTCTAGTCAGAGATGGCACATGTATGTAAGGGAGGCACATGTATGGACATTTAGATAAAGCAGGTGGAATGACAATAAGGTTTGGAAGAATGCTTGTTGTTAGGTGCCATTGAGTCGGCTCCGACTCATAGCAACCCTACGTACCACAGAACAAAGCACTGTGCAGTTGTGTGTCATCCTCACAATCCTTGCTATAGTTGAGCCCATCGTTGCAACCACTGTGTCAAATCATATTGTTGAGGATCTCCCCCTTTTTTGCTGACCCTCTACTTTACCAAACATGGTATCCTCCAAGGAACATCCCTTCTGACAACATGACCAAAGTAGGTGAGATGAAGTCTGACCATTCTTGCTTCCAAGGAGCATTCTAACTGCATTTCTTCCAGGACAGATTTGTTCCTTCTTCTGGCAGTCCATGGTATTCTCAGTATTCTTCACCAACACCACAATTCAAAAGCATCAACTCTTCTTTGGTCTTTCTTATTCTTTGTCCAGCTTTCAACATGCATATGAGGCAATTGAAAAACCTTAGTCTTCAAAGTGACATCTTTGCTCTTCAACACTTTAAAGAGGTCTTTTGCAGCAGATTTGCCCAGTGCAATATGACATCTGCTTTCTTTCTTTTCATTTTTAATTTTTATTGTGATTTGGGTGAATGTTTACAGAACAAATTCATTTTCCATACAACAGTTCATATACATTTTGTTTTATGTCATTGACCGCAATTCCTCACAATATAACAGCTCTCTTCCCATTTCCTCCCTGTGTCCTTCTTTCCTATGCATTCCTACCCCCCAAGCTATCTTACTATGCCAACACTGTCAATCTGTTCTCCCATGATTGATTACTCTAAGGAGTGTATTTACCCCATGTAATTGTTCACCCTGTATGCCTGTCTATTGTTTGGCTGGAAGCCATGGGAGTGAGTTCAATTCCAAGCCTAAAGGGTAACTAGAGACCATAGTTTCAAGGATCTCACCAGGTTCTATCAGACCAGAAAACGTGGTCATTTTTTACGATTTTGAATTTTGTTCCATGTTATTCTCTCACTCCATCCAAGATATCCTGCATTGATCCTTTTTCAAGTGGTTGACAGTGGTAGCCAGGCACTATCTAGTTCTTCTGGTCTCATGGTCATATAGGCTGAGGATCACATGGTCTACTAGTCCCTTCAACTAATTTTTTCCACTCATCTTTGGTTTTCTTCATTATTCTTTGCCCTGAATGAGGCGAGACCTATTTTTACATCTAGATGGCTGCTTGCAAATCTTTAAGATCCCAGTTCCTACTCACCATGACATCTAATGTCTTCACTGCTGCTTCCATTAGTGTTGATTGTGGAACCATGTAAAATGAAATCTTGACAACTTCAATCTTTTCTCCATTTATCATGATGGTGCTTATTGGTCCAGTTGTGAGGATTTTCATTTTCTTTATGTTGAGGTGTAATCCATACTGTAGACTGTAGTCTTTAATCTTCATCAGTAGGAAGAATACTTAGAGGCATACGTATATATAAACAGACATAACACACACACAAGGATGCTTGTACACACACACATAGAAGAGAAGTTAATATATCAAATTACTTTTTTCAAAGCCCTAACTTAAATCATAAAATGTTAGTGTTGAAAAAGACCTAAGAAATTATCTAATTCACTGTTCTCATTTTACAGGTGAATAAACAAAGGTAGGAGAGGCAAGATAATTTATTCAAGGTTAGACAGTTTGCAGAGTTGGGCAGGCCGGAACCTGAGAAGCTCACAGTTAGGACAAGAGCCTGGATGTGATAAGCTTGTAGAAGAGGCATTGGACCTGGAAAGATTGTGGTCCTGGAGAAAATCTGACCCACCTCTCGTTTCTACCCCCGTGATCCACGTGCTGGCCACCCTGTTTATCACTAAGCTACATTTCACAACAGTCTTCTGATAGTCCAAGGGATTCATGTTTGTCTTTTTGCTAGAAAACAGCTTGCTAATTAAAAGTCAACCCAGTAATTCTTTACTCATCTGTATACATCTACTAATTATGAGAAAGTTTTCATTTTATTTACAGTATTTAATTGCATGATGAAAATCCAGTGTTGTTTCATATATTTTCATTAGTTTTTTTTCATCTCATGGACTAAAATCTCACATTGTTCAAGGAGAAATTTATTTGAAAAGGTATATGGAACAAAGCAAAGTCTTGATTTAAATGTCACTATTAAGTTTTTGTGTGTTTTTTCTATGCTGTATATACATGGTTGCTTTTTTAAAAAGTACACGATTTTTCAACTCACTATCACATAACAACAATAAATCATCAATATAATTAAAATAAACATGCAGGCTGGTGTGTTGTGTTTTCTGACCTCTTACCCGAAAAGTGTTTGTCTTTGGCCTTTTTCTCCTGAGGTTGGGGCTTTGAAGAGAACAAAGTAGTGGTGGCATTTCTCTCCTTTCCCCTGAGTCATTATTATCTTAAGAGCAAAGAAATAAAGTAGAATGTTGCTTAACTCCTGCACTTTTCAATCTTTCATGCTTGTTTCATCTTGTTATAGTGGTGGCAATGTTCCAGGCAATGGGGAAAATTCACTCTTGCATGGAGTTCTTAATCAAAGAGTGATTTATTAATACTAACACAGATGAGCACATAGGAACTGAAGAAAATAAACAAAAGGAAGAAGCCCTTCAGGCTTGTAGGCAACAATAATGCCATTGTTCCCTTATGCAAGAATACCAATACCTTAAGGTATTCTTTGTAGGCCTCTTGTCTCTTAAGATTTCACACCCTTTACTGCTTTTTCTCACAGCTTGTTTATTCCTAGGTGAACTGGTCCTTTTCTGGTTAGTCTCTACAAAAGATTAGAATCAGAAGTATGTAAGATACACTAGTTACTGAACTACATCAGATTAGTTTGCTCTGTGGAGATTATTACATTTGAAACAGGGCTAACCTTTTGGCCTTGCAATACAAATTTACTACAGAAATGCCCATCTGGTGAATTTTATTTGATGAATGACCCAAGAGAGAAATTAGTGGCAGTTATTTTTTCTCAGATACCAGACAGCTACCTTTTTTTTTTTTTTTTAACAACACATTAACTATTCTTTAAACACTTTTCTCTTTCTAAAATAACACACTTCCCTGATTATACCAATAGGGCAAACAAAAGATTATTTTAATTCTTTATTAATGTCCGGTTTGTCGAAGTGGGTCCTAGTTTTCCAGCTTTGGGCATCTATCTCTTTGTCACAGAACAACATAGCCTCTCCTAAGTCAATAGGGGCCAGAAGGAACTCCTCTGAGTATGGGACACTAATCGTCGAATATCTAACACCTTCAAATGAGGCCTGGACATGACTGTTCTCAGAAATTCTGGGAAAGAATCCAAAGCAAAGATTTGGCATGTGACCACAGCTACACCCAAAATTACAGATGGGACTGTCTCATGATTCTGTGGGAAGTTTGTGTCTTTACTTGGCTTGTGCTACACAGTATGTCATTTTTTGCCCATGGTTTGGTTAAAAAAAAAAGAGAGAGAGAGAAAGAGAAATAACATCTCTGGGCTCTTCCCTGCCATGTGCACACAATGCAAAAACAAAGTTGCTGAGTGCCAGTATAAGTAAGATGAACGAGTAGGATTGTCTATTTCCTAAATTAACCTTGAGTAATACAACCTAAAGAATGTGCTCTACCATCAAGCCTATGGAGAGTTCAAGTAAATGTAATAACTGCCGCTCTTGCATTAAAGGGATAGTTAGCATAGTGCCTAAGGCGCTTGACTGCTAACCAAAAGGCTGGCGGTTCAAACCCACCAGCCACTCCTCGGAAGGAAGACGAGCAATCTACTTCCGTAGTGATACTGCCTTGGAAACCCAAGGAGGGGTCGCTATGAGTCGGGTCTGACTCAATAGCACATAACAACAACAACAAACATGTTTTAAAGTACTAAAAAATAATCAAAATTCATAGTAATGATTGGTCTATGATTTTGGCAAAGAGCTAAACTTTGAAGAATACAGACACTATAAGTAATTCAAATCTCTGTAAGACAGATACTAACTAAAATCCTTTCATATTTTTATGTATTGTTTCTGGGGATATATTTTGCTGATAGTAGTTGATAATGATACTCAAGAAAACATTAGCACAAAAACAGATTTTCAATGGGTATAATCCATACTATCAAACTTTCCTTTCCCAAATTCCTGGATTATATTCTAGCTATAATTTTTAAAAATACTAGCTGTATGTTCTAATACTTTGATCTATCTAAAGAACACACCATGGCTCTCTTTTTCCTAATGAATGACGTCTATATGCTTCATACTAGCATTTCTAACCTTATCCAGTCCTTGATCCCAATTTATCTTTCCATCTTAGTTTCTAATCCTCACTAACTCATTGCTGGCAAATTGATTCCAACTTATGGTAACTCCATGTATTACAGAGTAGAACTGCCCATACAGTTTTCTTTTATTATTATTATTCTATTTTTAAAATTGTGATTTGGGTAAAAGTTTACAGAGCAAATTCGTTTTCCATATAGTGATTCATACACATTTTGTTTCATGACATTGCTTTCAATCCCGGTAATGTAACAGCTCTCTTCACACTTCCTTCCTGTTGTCACCCTTTCCTTATGTCCTTTTCTTATGCATTCCTGCCCTCTGAGCTATCTCCCTGCACAAATACTGTCCTTCTGATCTCCCACAATTGATTGTTCTAGGGAGTATATCTACCTGGTATAAATGTTCACCTTATCTGCCTGTCTGTTGTTTGGCTGGAAGACATGGGAGTGAGTTCAATTCCAGGCCAAAGGGAGACTGGTGGCTATAGTGGATTTTAGTGGATAACATGAGAGGGAAAAAAAAAAAAAAACAACTAATGAAAATATATGAAACAACACTGGGTTTTCATCATGCAATTAAATACTGTAAATAAAATGAATGTTTGCCCATAATTATTAGATGTACACAGATGAGTAAAGAATTACCAGGTTTCACCAGTCTGTATTAGACCAGTAACTATGGTCTTTTTTATGATTTTGAGTTTTGTTCCACAATTTTCTCCCACTCTATCCAAGATCTCCTATTTGGATATCTAAGGTTGACAGTGATAGCCAGGCACCAACTAGTTCTTCTGGTCTTGGGGCCCTGGAGGCTGAGGATTGTATGATGAACCAGTCCTTTGAACTAATTGTTTCCATGCATCTTTGGTTTTCTTCATTCTTCTTTGCTCTGGACTAGGAGAGACCCATCACTGCATCTAGATGGCTTCTTGCAAGCTTTAAGATCCCAGTTGCTACTCGCCAAAGCAGGATATGTGGAACAATGTTTTTGTGTAATATGTTATGCCAGTTGAGCTTGATGTCCCTTGTGACCATGGTCCCAAGCCCACAAATCCAACTACTCTCTCCCTCCAGGTAGCTGGCTGGGGCCAAGAAGTGACTACAACCTTGTCCCTTGTCAGCTCTACTATATACCTGGGAATTGTTGCAGAACATACAAATACACTTGTAGAAACATTGTCTGCCAACCCTATATATAGTCAGGGCACACTCCCTCACTGCATATAGATATACTTAGTCGTTCACCCTGCCCATCCATCTGTCCACCTGTAGTTCAATGTTTGCAATCACTGACAATGCAGTCCTGTATGTGCAAAAGGGTTCATCTTTGTTGTCTGTCCCTCCCATGCACCTCTCTATGTCTTCTTCTTCCTCAATGTCACCATGTTGATCACTCACATTTGGTACATTGAATGTCAATACTTTTTAAATTCATGAAATCAAGCAATGTCTTGAGCTAATATAAAGATGTTACTTATTTTAAAATAAAAATAAAAATTGTGATTCACCATTTGGAATAGAATGTAACAATATTGTAATGATAAACTTATCTATGTTTATCTGGGCCAGATATAGGAATACATGGATAAATGTTACCAGCATATTCAAGATAATTCTCTTCATGCATCCTGGATCCCATTCCTTTATGACTTTTCATGGACCTTATTTTCTGTCTTTCTTCCTATTTTCACTGATATCCCTTCAGCATTTTAGAGAAACTAACTATTCTTAGACTCTATTTCCATCCTGCAGCATCTCTTCACTTTCTATCAATCCAAGCTGTTGACAGAGTAAGTGTATGTTTCATGTGTCATGTCTCTACCTCCTTTGCATGAAGTACTTCTCAATCCATCCCACCATTGCAACTGTTCTCCCTGAGGATAACACAAACCTCATCATTGTTTTATCTCTTAGGCACTCTTCAGTATTTACCATATTTAAGCTCACTACAATGGAATGATAGTTTCCTTTTCTTCATTCTTGAAACTCCTATCTTGGTGTCCTGCTATCACTCTGTCTTGGTTATTTTACTTCCCTGCCTTTAACTTTCCTCTGTCCTTTCATGGTAATAATTATCCAGGTTTCCATCCTTCCTCTACTTAACTCATTTTACATACTGTGGTAGTTAAGGTTATCTGTCAACTTGGCCAGGCTGTGAGTTTGACTAGCTTGGTAGCTGGATGTAGTTATTCCCCATGATGACATTTGATGTAGCATAATCACTTCCACAGTCAAATCTGCCTTGAGCAGTTAATCTGTTGAAGGAGAAGTGCCTTCTTGTGTGGTCTCTTCTAGTATATGTAAAAATGATCCTGCATTTAGTTCAGTCTTCATCTCCAGTTCCTGGACTTGAACCAGTGGCCTGCTGTGTTGCATGCCAGTCTTGGAATTGTTACCTTCACAGCCTGTGAGGCAACAATCTGCCAATGTACCTGCTGATCTTGGATTTGTCAGTTTTAGCAGCCAGCAGTTGCATGAATCAGGAGAAGCCTCCAGCTTGCTCTAGTAGGCCAGGAAGGCAGAGCTAAAGCCCAAGGTCAAGGGGTCTCCAGCCAGCCCCTAGCGCCAACACTCTGAACTTGGACTTCTAGCCTAGTCTTCCCCTAGAGCCAACACTCTGAATTCAAACTTCTAGCCTCTGAAAGAGAAGAAATTACTGTTTGTGAAGCCATCCACGTGTGGTTTTATAGCAGCACCAGAGAACCAAGATACAAACTTTCTCTGGAGAATTTCACCCTCTCCTTCTAAAACTTACATGCCTGTAGCTTCTAATTCTGTATCTCCAAACAGATGTAAAGCCATATATATATAACTCCTGGATGTCTGATCGATGCTTCTCAAAAGATGCCCAGCACTGAACTTCTTACATATACCCCAAATTTGTTCTTCCTTCCATGATCCATACCAGATTTTATTGAGTCATCACTCACACAATGATCTAAGGCAGAAAACAGGGATTTCTTACTCTCCATTCCTTACTTTCCTTCATCCTCTACATATAATAGGTCATTATCTCAATTCTACTTGGATTTTTTCTGAACCCTGTCCACACTTCCCATCTTATTCCCCACTGCCACTGCCCTTATCATTTCTTACCATTATTAGGACAAGGACCTTCTAACCGATCGCTCTCTAGTTTTGCCACTCTAAGTTTCTAAATTAAAGATAAATATTATGTCCCTCTCTGTTTAGTATCTTTCAGTAGCGTTCCATTAACTTAAAAAAAAAAAAAAAAAAACCAAACTCTTTAGGATACACGCTTGTTGTTAGGTGCCCTCGAGTTGTTTCCGACTCATAGTGACCCTATGCACAGCAGAAGGAAACACCGCCCGATCCCGCGCCAGCTCCGTGATCCTTACTATACTTGAGCCCATTGTCGCAGCCACCGTGTCAATCCATCTCGTCAAAGCCCTTCCCTTCTTTCGTGGACCCTCCACCTTACCACGCATGACATCCTTCTCCAGGGAATGGTCTGAAAAAGGGTAACACTCTATACACTAGTTATTCTTCATTCTCTGGCTTCTTTCATTTAGAAAATTTTTGAGTTTAAAAAATAGTTCCTATTGAGTCAACTTTAACTTATGGTGATCACATGTGTGCCAGAGTAGAATTGTGATGCTCAATAAATTGGCTGATTTTTCAGAGGTAGAGTGCGAGACCTTCTGAGTCACCTCTGGGTGAAATTACACCTCCAACCTTTAGGTTAGCAGTAAGCACATTTAACCATTTGTATTGCTAAGGACTCCTAATCTGAGACACTTCTGTGTTATTTTATGTATCAAGGGTTCATTCTCTTTTATTGCTGAGTAGTATTGTATTGTATAGATACCCCAAATTTTGTTTATCCATTCATTTGATCACAAACTTTCAGGTTGTTTCTGACCTTTGACTATGACAAACAAAGCTGCCTTTGTGTACAGGCTTTATGTGAACATGCTTTCATTTCTTTTGGGTAAATACTTAGATATGAAATGGTATGGGCACATTTCAGGTTTATGTTTAACTTTCTAAGAAACTGCCAAACTGCTTCCCAAAGGGGTTGCATCATTTTATATACCCACCAGCAGTGTCTGAGAATTCCAGTTGTCCCATGTCCTCACTAACACTTAGCATGGTTTAAATTTATTGAGATTCATTTATGTCTTAGAATATTTTCAAGCGTGATAAATGGTCCATGGACACTTAAAAAGAATGTGTATTCTGCTGCTGTTAGGTGGAATGCTTGGTAAATGTCAGCTGGATCATGTTGGTTAATAATGTTGTTCAGGTGTTTTACGTTCTTAGAGAATTTCTGGCTACTTACTGAGAAAGAAGTGTTAAAGCTTCCAACTATACTTGTGGATTTATTTCTCCTTGTTCTGTCAGTTTTTGCTTCTTCTAGAAGCAAAACTCCCTGTTATTAGGGGCCTAAATATTTAGGGTTGTGATGTTCTTTTGATGAATTGACCCTTTTATCCTTATGAAATGATTCTCTTCATTTCTGATAAAATTCTTTTTTCTAAAACCCTCATTGATACTAGTATAATCACTCCATCTGTTGATTAATGTTGTCATGGTACATATTTTCATTTTTTTGGCTATTTTGTTAATTTATACAATCTGTTTAATCTGTGGAAATATTTTCTAGATGTACTTGCTTTTAAATTTTTTGGTGTTGTCTAAAATGCTGCAGTTTTAATTTTCAAGGAGTTTAATCTATTGATTTATTTTCCTTTGTGATTTCTAATGCTTCTCGGCTTAGAAAATTGTTCTACATTTCAAATCAGATAGATTTTTATCCTAGATTTATCTCTAGAAAAATTTCTGCTCCTTTTTTCTCTCTTTCAACATTTATCTTTTGAATTCTCCTGTTATTTATTTTGACATATAGTAGAAACAGAAAATAGATTCCATCTTGTGTGCCAAATTTATTTATTCATTCAATAAAAATTTATTCAGTATTTGCTGTGTTCCGGGTATAGTGCTAAGTTTGAGTGTAGAGGCAAATATTAAGGATACTGAAGTCATATCTGAGATCTGAGGGAAAGTGTATGTAATAGATTACTGATAGTGGGGGTAAATGTGATAGGTGAACATGTGAAATGGCAGTCGCAGTACTGGAATTCTGCCTCCTTTAGTATGTGTGATATCAACTTACTCTTTATAGAACATAGATCTTATGATTAGGTATATGCTTAACAATGTTAAAAATTGCAGAAGAGTAGGCCGTATCATTATCCTGAAGTGAATGAGAAAATTTCATGGGTTATCACAAACACCTGTACTTTGTCATGCTTCATCTCATTGCCTAAAAGTAGTAAGATATAACAGATTTTTTTCTACAAGTATTTAACATTTTGATCATATTGTTTATATGATTTTACATTTACTTTTTCCATGTAATGTTATGGAATATTTGCATATGTCATAAATTATTGTATGCACCATAAACCAGTTGCTGTTGAGTCAATTCAGACACCCCAGGTGTGTCAGAGTAGAATTGTGCTCCGTTGGCTTTTCAATGGCTGATTTTTTGGAAGTAGTTCACCAAGTCTTTCTTCCCTGGTGTCTCTGGGTGGACTTGAAACTCTGACCTTTCATTTAACAGTCCAGAACGTTAATTGTTTGTACCACCCAGGGACTCCAGTAAAACACCATATCTACACATAAATAAAGATCTCACATAAAATAGATCACACACAAATTATTTTTAATGGACCAACTAGTCTCTTTGAATCAGGTTAGATTCTCTTCTTAAACACAAACCCAATTCATTGCCACTGAGTTGATTATGACTCATAGTGACCCCCGGTTTCCAAGGCTGTAAATCTTCACAGAAGCAGACTACCCCATCATTCTTCCATGGAGTGGTTGGTCGAGTTGACCACTGACCTTTTGATTAGCAGCCAAATGTCTTAACCACTACATTACCAGAGCTCCTTTCACTTCTTAAATAGATTAAATATTATTGTACAGATTCCTCATTTGGTATATAATTGTATAGTCATGCCTATTTTTTTAGTGAAAAATTTTAATCAAAGTGAATTAATACAAGCATAAAACAATATCTTATACCCACAAACAAATTTGTGTTTTAATTAGCCAGGTAATCACATAGGTGTTGATTGTGTACCCAGATAAAATAAAATCCCTGACAACTTCAATCTTTTATCCATTTCTCGTGATATTGCTTATTGGTCCAGTTGTGAGGACTTTTGTTTTCTTTATATTGAGGTATAATCCATATTGAAGACTGTAGTCTTTGATATTCATCAGTAAGTGCTTCAAGTCATCTTCACTTTCAGCAAGTAAGGCTGTGTCCTCTGCATGTCACAGGTTGCTCATGTTTCTTCCTCCAATGTTAAGGTCATGTTCTTCATCATATAGTCTAATTTCTCTGATTATTTTGCTCAGCATACAGATTAAATAATTATGGTAACAGGATACATCCCTGATGCACATGCTTCCTGATTTTAAACCATGCAGTATCCCCTTATTCTGTTTGAATGACAGCCTCCTGGTCTATGAACAGGTTCCTCATGAGCACAATTAAATGTTCTAGAATTCCCATTCTTCACAATATTATCCATAATTTGTTATGAACCACAGAGTTGAATGCCTTTGTATAGTCAGTAAAACAAAGGTAAGCATCTTTCTGCTATTCTTTGCTTTCAGCCAAGATCCATCTGACATCAGCAATGATATCCCTTGTCCCTGTCCTCTTCTGACTCCAGCTTGCATTTCTGGAATTCCTTGTCAATAAACTGCTACAACCGTATTTGAATTATCTCCAGCAAAATTTTACTTGCATGTGATATTAATGATATTGTTAGTTAATTTCCACATTCTGTTAGATAATCTTTCTTTTGAATGGACACACATATTGATCTCTTGCCATCAGTTGGCTGTCTTCCAAATTTATTGGCATAAAGGAGTAAGTGTCTCCAGCACTGCATCCATTTGTTGAAACATTTCAGTAGGTATTCCATCAATTCCTGGAGTCTTTTTTTTTTTTTTTGGCCAATGCCTTCAGTATACCTTAGACTCCTTCCTTCATTTTTGTACAGTGACAGTGACTCTGTGTCTTCCTTTCATCTTCTCTTGATGCTTCCTGCATCATTCAATTTTTGTCCATAGAATCCTTCAATAATGCAACTCAAGCCTTGAATTTTTTCTTCAGTTCTCTCCGCTTCAGAATAGCTACAATTTGTTCTACCCTTTTGGTTTTATAACTCCAGATCTTTGCACATTTCATTATAACACTTTACTTTTTCTTCTTGAGCTGCCCTTTGAAATCTTCTGTTCAACTCTTTTATTTCATTTACTTATTCATTCATTTATTTCATTTTTTCCATTCACTTTAGTTATTTTCTGTTCAAGAGCAAGTTTCAGAGTCTTTTGTGACATCCATTTTGTTATTTTCTTCCTTTATTGTCTTTTTAATGACCTTTTGCTTTCTTTATCTATGATGTTCTTGATGTCTGGTCTTCGGGTCATTGGTGTTCAATGTGTCAAATCTGTTCTTCCGATGATCTCTAAATTAAGGTGGGTTATAATCAAGATTGTACTTTGGCTCTCGTGGACTTGTTTTAATTTTCTTCAACTTCAACTTGAATTGCATATGAGTAATTGATGGTCTGTTCCACAGTCAGCTCCTGGCCTTGTTTTGACTGAAGATGCTGAACTTCTCCAACACCTCTTCCACAAATTTAGTTAATCTGATTCCTGGGTATTGCATCTGGTGAGGTCCCATGTACAGCTGCAATTTATGGTGTTGAACAAAAAGGTAATTGCAATGAATAAGTCTTAATTACTTACATTCTAGCTCTGGTGGCATAGTGCCTAAGGCATTTGACTGCTAATCAGAAGGCTGATGGTTCAAACCCACTGCCACTCCTTGGAAGGAAGGTGGAGCAATCTACTTCTGTAGTGATACCGCCTTGGAAACCCAAGGAGGTGTTGCTATGAGTTAGATTCGACTCGATGGCAGTGAGTTAGTTTTACTTACATTCTAATAACTGAAACAAATCCTTCTTTGCTTCTTAGAATCATAATTAAATGTAGGATTTCACATCTTTAACCTATTTCTGTCTATTTTCCAAAGACTCTTAAGTGTACTCCATCCAAAACAGAAACAAAAGCAAAACAACTAAGCCCAAAATAAAGAATCTTCCTCTCAATTGAATTTCTCCCTTGAACTGTACCCTATATTACCTTTCTTCTCATATCAAATGCAGAATCCATCCTTACACTCCTCTATTTACCTTTGACTCATTTGCTTCCTGACCTACTGCAATCTTCCATCCTATCCCTAATCTGTTAACTACTATTGGGGCAATCTACTTCCATAGTGATACTGCCTCCAAAACCCAAGGAGGGGTCCCTATGAGTCAGGTCTGACTCGACGGCATATAACAACAACAACAACAACATGGCCTTGCTTTAGACTTTATGATTCTTGTCATCTCTGTGGGTGTATCAGTAACACTTCCCTCTCTCTTGAAATATTTCCTTCTCAAAAGACTGAATTCCTTTGGTTTCCCTGTTACTTCGCACACATACTTTTATTTTAACAAACAATTTCTCATTTTGGCTCATGGGTCATTTGAATGACTGGTAGAAGTTCTTTAAACCACTTAGTCAACTCACTGGATTTAGGGGAGGGTCTCACCTCTTCCTCTAGAGCATACTGTCTGAAGCTCTGCTTTAGGGCTGAAGATTCCTAGCCCATAAACTAATCTCTAATGAATCTGTTTGTTGTAATGAGTCTGTACATGCCTACTGAGCTCTATACTTAGTAGAGACAAGTGGTTTGCTCTAAAAACTGTTTATGCAATTGCACTTGCTATTTTAATTATGTAATTTAATTAAATATTATGTAAACTAATGAAATGTGAGGGTGAAATAAGAGTTTTTCTATGAAAATTAAAATGAATGCTTTGGAAAAAGCACTAAAATGGCTCATAACTTAAAGAAAAATTGCAGTCAAATTAAATGAAAAATAAGAGTTGAAAAATACAACCTGTTAAAATCTAAACATATGTTACTTATGTTGAAAGTGTCCTTAAGTTCTTGCACCACTAAACAAAGCTGAAACTAGAATCTATGGTTGATGCTTTATGGCTTAGAAGACAGAGCCGAGCACCAACCAACAACAGGTCCACAGTAAAGGTTTTGGCTTTACATCAAAAAGAATTCCATGAAAGTACAATTACATACATTTAGTTAAAAGAAAGTACATTTACATGTTTTAAGGTGTCTGTGCACCACTTTCATGATTCCCACCTTTTTTTTTTTTTTTT
>NW_006921755.1:6121872-6132285 GCF_000298275.1 Orycteropus afer afer
TTGCTGTGTCCCAAAGATTTTGGTATGTTGTGTTTTCATTCTCATTTGATTCAAGGAATTTTTGAATTTCAATTTTGATTTCTTCTCTTACCCAGTCTTTTTCAAGGAGGGTGTTTTTCAGTTTCCATGTCTTTACTCTTTTCCTGTTGATCATGATTCCCACTTTTAACTGACTCTACTTATGCCCCAAATACCTGTCCCAATTGTCTTGTCTAAGAAATGCCTTCTCCAGGAATATCTTGATTACAACATGAGGTCTTGTCTCTCTTTGCTATGTTCTCTTTTTGAGAAATTAATTTCCAGCCAAGTCTTCATTATAGACTTTAAACAAGTAAGCCCCGAATCTATAAGCTCTTTGCAGACAGGGTCCAAAGTTCATTCATTACTGAATAATCCCCCTTCTACTTCCTTTCATGCCTTGCACACAAATCAAGAAGCAATTGTTGAGTTAAATTTAATGTAAATTGAAATCATTGCTGTTGTTAGGTGCTATGATAGTTGGAGCTGTGTGTCAACTTGGCTGGACCCCAGTTTTGTGTGGTTGTTCTCATGATAGGATCGGATGACTGTATTCTGAGTGGCCAATCTGCCCAAGAGGAGTTTCCCTAGGGGTGTGGCCTGCTTCCAGGATATCCAGGGACATCTTGGGAAGAGAGACATTCTTCTGTGGATCAGGACTCTGGTGTGCTGCCTACAACTTTCCATGAGTGAGCAGCCCACCGTTTGGCCTGGAGATCTTGGATTCATCTTTCGTTGGAGTCAATAGCCAGTGTACTGCTTGCCAGCCTTGAGCTTCACACAGGTGCCGCTAAGTCAGTTCCAATTCATATCAACACCATGTACAACAGAACAAAACACTTCCCAGTCCTGCACCATTCTCAGTACCATTGCCATGATTGAGCCTGTTGTCCAAAAACTGTGCCAATACATCTTCTTGAGGGTCTTCCTCTTTTTTGTCGACCTTCCACTTTACCAAACATGGTGTCCTTCTCCAGGGACTGGTCCCTTCTGACAATGTGACCAAAGTAAGAGAGACAAAGTCTAGCCATTCTAGCTTCTACAGCATTCTGACTGTATTTCCTCCAAGGCAGACTTGTTCATTCTTCTAGCGGATCACAGCACATTCAATATTCTTAGCCAACACCACAATTCAAATGCATCAATTCTTCTTCGGTCTTCCTTATTCATTGTCCAGGTCTCATATGTATGTGAGGATATTGAAAATACCACTGCACGGATCAGGCACACCTTTGTCTTCAAAGTGGTATCTTTGTCTTTAACACTTTAAAGGAGTCTTTTGCAGCAGATTTGTCTAGTGCAATATGTCATCTCATTTCTTGATTCTTGCTTCCATATGTGCTGATTGTGGAACCAAGTGAAATGAAATCCTTGACAACTTCAAACTTTTCTCCATTTATCATGATGCTGCTTACTGGTCTAGTTGGGAGGATGTTTGTTTTCTACATGTTGAGGTGTAATCCATACTGAAGGCTGTAGTCTTTGATTTTCATCAGTTAGTACTTTTAGTCTTCCTCACTTTCAGCAAGCAAGGATGTGTCATCTGCATCTCACAGGTTGTTAATGAGTCTTCCTCCAATCCTGATGCTGCTTTCTTTGTCATATAGTTCCATTCCTCAGATTATTTGCTCAACATACAGATTGAATAAGTATGATGAAGAGAAGCAATCCTGACACACACCTTTCCTGATTTTAAACCATGCATCCCCTTGTTTTTCTTGAACATTGCCTGTTGGACTATGCACAAGTTTCTCAGGAGCAAAATTAGGTGTTCTGGAATTTCCATTTTTCAAAATGTTATCCATGATTTGTTATGAGGCATGCAGTCAAATCCTGTTGCACAGTCAGTAAGATGGAGGTAAATATCTTTCTGGTTTTATTTGGTTTCAGCCAATATCCATTTGACATCAGTAATGATATCCTATATTTCACACCCTCTTCTGTATCCAGGTTGAATATCTAGCAGTTCGCAATCAATGTACTGGTGCAAAAACTTATGAATTATTTTCAGCAAAATTTTACTTGAGTGTGATATTAATGATACTATTTGATAATTTCTGTATTCTGTTGAATCACCTTTCTTTTGAAGGGCACAAATATGGCTCTTTTCCAGTTGGTCAGTCAGGTAGTTGTCTTCCAAATTTCTTGGCATAAATGAGTGTGTGCATCACTGCATCTGTTTGTTGAAGTATCTCAATGGTTATTCCATCAATTCCTTGAGCCTTGTTTTTCACCAATTCCCTCAGTGCAGCTTGGATTTCTTTCTTCTATCCATCAGTTCTTAATTGTGTGCTACCTCCTGAAATGTTTTAATATTGACCAATTATTTTTGGTACTGTGATTCTATGCATTCTTTCCATTTTCTTTTGATGTTTCCTGCATCATTCTATATTTTGCCCATAGAATCCTTTAATACTGTAACCGGAGGCTTAAATTTTTTCTTCAGATCTTTTAGCTTGAAAAATTTTGAGTGTGTTCTTCCCTTTCAATTTTCCAACTCCACTTCTTTGCACATTTCACTATAATACTTTACTTTGTCCTCTCAAGCTGCCCTTTGAAATCTTCAGTTCATCTCTTTTACTTGATCATTTCTTCTATTTGCTTTAACTACTCTCTCCATTCAAGAGCAAATTTCAGAGTGCCTTCTGACATCCATTTTGGTTTTCTATTCCTTTCCTGTCTTTTTAATGACCTTTTGCTTTCTTCATATATGATGTCTTTGCTGTCAATCTCACAACTCATCTGGTCTTCAGTCACTGGTGTTCAGCACATCAAATACATTCTTCAGATGGTCTCTAAGTCCAGGTGGCATATATGCAAGGTCATATTTTGGCTCTTGTGGACTTATTTTAAGTTTATTCAGTTTCAACTTAACCTTGCATTTGAGCAGTTGATGGTCTGTTCCACAGTCAGCTGCTAACCTTGTTCTGATTGTTGATATTGAGCTTCCTATTGTCTTTTTCCACAAATATAGTTTATTTGATCCCTATATATTCCATCTACATGTATAGTTGCAATTGATGTTTTTAAAAAGGTATTTGTAATGACTAAGTCATTGATCTTGCAAAATTCTATCATGTGATCTCCGGTGTCATTTCTACCACCATGCCATATTTTCCAACTATCAATCGTCCTCTTTGCTCCCAATTTTTGCATTCTAGTCACTAGTGATCATTAATACATCTTGATTGCATGTTTGTTCAATTTCAGACTGCAGAAGTTGGTAAAAATCTTAAATTTCTTCACTTTGGCTTTAGTGGTTGGTGCATAAATTTGAATAGTATAGTATTATCTGGTCTTCCTCATGTTGTTGTTGTTATGTGCTGTCAAGTGGGACCAGAGTTATAGCGACCCCTCCTTGGGTTTCTGAGGCAGCATCACTACTGAAGTGGATTGCCCCATCTTCCTTCCAAGGAGTGGCTGGTGGGTTTGAACCACCAGCCTTCTGGTTAGCAGTCAAGTGCTCATAGGCATATGGGTATTATCCTATCACTCACAGCCTTGTAAATCAGGATATATCTTGAAGTGTTCTTTTTGAGGATGACTGTAATGCCATTCCTCTTTAATTTTTCATTCCTGGCACAGTAGGCTTTATGATTGTCTGATTCAAAATGGCCAATATCGCGCCACTTTAGCTCACTAATGCCTAGGATGGGAGCTTTGGTAGCATAGTGCCTAAAGCACTTGACTACTTCAAACCCACTAGCCACTCCTCAGAAGGAAGGTTGGGCAATCTACTTCTGCTGTGATACTGCCTCAGAAACCCAAGGAAGGGTTGCTATGAGTTGGGTCCAACTCGACAGCACATAACAACAACAATGCCTAGGATATTGATCTTAATGCATTCAATTTCATTTTTGACAACTTCCAATTTTCCTCAACTCATAGTTTGTACATTCCATGTTCCAATTATTAATTCCAATTATTAATGGATATTTATAGCTGTTTCTTCTAATTTTTGGTTGCTGCACATGAGCAAATGAAGGTCCCAAAAGTTTTACCCCATCCACAGCAATAAGTTCAACTCTATTTTGAGGAGGCAGCTCTTTCTTGATCTTATTTTGAATGACTTCCTACCTGAGGCTCATGTTTCAGTACTATATCAGACAATGTTCTACTGCTATTCATAAAGTTTTCAGTGGCCAATTTTTTTCTGAAGTAAACGTGGCTACGTCCTTCTTCCTAGTCTGTCTTATTCTGAAAGCTACACTTAAATCTGTTCATCATGGGTGACCCTGTTGGTATTTCATATACTGATGGCATATCTTTGATAATGGCAACACGCAAGCCACCACAGTATGACAAACTAACAGATGAATAGTAGATTGAAATCCTTGGTCTATCTATTGTAACCCAAGAATTAGAAATCTAGTTTGAATGAGTACGTCACAAGATCATCCATTTGTTTTGAAATCATATTTTATCCATTGTCAACAATTAAAGAAGCTCAGTTAATTATTAATGAACATTTATTGTTTTAAATTGGGTGGCTGGAGCTAATTTATTTTTTTAAATCTAATGTAGCCTTGAGAAATTGCTAGGTGGACAAGGACAAATCCAGAGGCAGCATTCAATTTTATCTAAGTTAAGTCTGAAGTTTTGCTTCTCTCTTATGCCCTGCAAACTTATTTCCTCTGCGGCAATTTTCTCCAATCTAGATAGGACAGATATGATTATCCTTTCCATTTTACAGAGGAGAGAATTGATAATCCTAATAGCTACTAACTACCCTTGACCTTATATCTAGTTAGTGACTTAGATGGGAATTGCACCCTGGCACTGTGAATCTTGAGTCTTTTTAAAAATATTCCAAAACCCTTTTATAGAATCAGTGAAAAATCAAGCCCCTCTGTCCACAAGTATAGTTCATCAGCTCACCAGGCTGTCTAGAATTACATTAGAGTTGAGTGCTTTGCTTTAACACGTTTTTACACAAAATTCCTGGGAGTAATAATTAAGTTAATAACTCATTCTTTAATACTTTCTTATCAATTAATATATCCAATTGGCTTTGATTAAGTAGTTTCTTGAAGAAAGGGAAATGACAATATTGGGAGCTTTGATAGAAGTTCAGATTAGCCTTCTTGTCTCTAAGAAGGAAAGTCAAATATGTGTGTGTGTAGTGGAGGCAGGCGAGGCTGGAAGTGAAAGGCAGACATACATGAGGATTCTGCCAAATGAGATTACTAGGATAGACAATGCCAGGTGAGTAGAATGGGAAAGAGTAAAGTTATCCAAGACAAATGTTTCTTTTTCAAATTTTGGTCTGGGCTGCATTTAATTTTGAAGTAATGTAACTATTTATTTTTGAAAACTTGCTCTGTTTTATTTCTAAGTAAATATATGATAGCCCCTTTGTTTTGGCTCAAATGTACCTAGAAATTATAGTGTAAAGAATGTTTATGAAGAAGATTATGCCTTCCCTTAGGAATAGCTCTAAAATTGAGGGTTCAATTTCTGACCCAGGACTTAGCATTGGATACATCATAAATATAGCCAGTCGTGTGTCATGACAATTAAGAAATTACTATAAATATGTATCAGATAACATATTAAAATTATAGTACCTGTTCTATAAAATGGTCATGGAGAAATCAAGCACATATTTTATACAAAGGAATCCCATTCTAGGAAGCTAAACTTTCTGAAATTAATACGGTAGGTAAGTTCATTATAAAAACCAACAACAACAAAAACCCCAAACTCACTGCCATCAAGTTGATTCCAACTCACAGCAACACCTATTGGGTTTCCGAGGTGGAAAATCTTTATGGAAGTAGATTGCTCCATCTTCCTTCTGAAGAGCAGCTGATGGGTTCAACACCAACAGCAACCTTCTGATTAGCAATCAAATGGTTAGCAATCAAATGCCTTACCCACCAGAGCTCCTTAAGTTAGCTATAACAAACATTAAGCAACAAATTTATAATAATTTCATGTGCAGCCTTAGAATTTGGAAGGGCTTTAGGTAAGGTATGCTGGGAATCCCTGAATGATGCAAATAGTTAATACACTTGGCTGGTAACCAAAGGGTAAGAAGTTCAAGTCAACTCAGTGGCACCTGAGTAGTCTGGTATCTCCTTTGAAAAAATGAGTTACTGAAAATCTTTATTGAGCAATGTTCTACTACAATAGAAGCAGAGTTACCATGAGTCAGAATTGTGTCCACCATAACTGGTTTAGGGTATAGTCCTACTTTGTTGTTGTTGTTGTTGGGTGCTGTCAAGTTGGCTCTGACTCATAGTGACCCTATATACAACAGAACGAAACACTGCCTGTTCCTGTGCCAGCCTCACAATCCCTGCTATACCTGAGCCCACTGTTGCAGCCACTGTGTCAATCCATCTTGCTGAGGGCCTTCCCCGTTTTCACTGATCCTCCATTTTACCAAGAATGATATACTTCTCCAGGGAATGGTCCCTTCTGACAACATAACCAAAGCAAGTGAGATGAAATCTGGCCATTTTCATTTCCAAGGAGCATTCCAGCTGTACTTCTTCCAGGACAGATTTGTCCATTCTTTTGGCAATCCATGGTACTTTCAGTATTCTTCACCAACACCACAACTCAAAAGCATCAAGTCTTCTTTGGTCTTCCTTGTTCATCGTCCAGCTCTCACATGAAAATGAGGTGATTGAAAATACCATGGCTACGGTTAGGCTTACCTTAGCCTTCAGGAGATATCTTTGCTCTCTGGCACTTCAAAGAGGTCTTTTGTAGAACATTTGCCCAGCGCAATAAGTCTTCTGATGTCTTGACTGCTGATTCCATTGGTGTTGATTGTGGAACCAAGTAATATGAGATCTTTAACAACTTCAATCTTTTTTCTGTTTATTGTGACATTGCTTATTGGTTCAGTTGTGAGGATTTTTGTTTTCTTTATGTTGAGATGTAGTCCATATTGCTGATTGAAATCTTTAATTTCACCAGTAAGTGAGTCAAGTCATCTTCACTTTCAGCAAGCAAAGTTGTGTTGCCTGCATATTGCAGGTGGTTAATGAGTCTTCCTCCAACCCTGATGCCATGTTCTTCTTCATATAGTCTAGCTTCTCAGATTATTTGCTCAGCATACAGATTGGATAAGTATGGTGAAAGGATACAACCCTGATGCACTCTCTTCCTAATTTTAAACCATGTGGTATTCCCTTGTTCTGTTCAAATGACTGCCTCCTGGTCTAGGTACAGGTTGCTGATGAGCTCAATCAGGTGTTCTGGAATTCCTATTCTTCTCAGTGTTACCCATAATTTGTTACAATCCACACAATCGAATGCTTTTGCATAGTCAATAAAATATAAGTAAACAACTTTCTGGAATTCTTTGCTTTCAGCTAAGATCTATCTGGCATCAGCATTGATAACCCTCATTCCACATCCTCTTCTGAATCCAGCTTGCATTTCTGGAAGCTCTCTGTCAATATACTGCTGCAACCATTTTTGAATTATCTTCATCAAGATTTTACTTGTGTGTGATATTAAAGATATTGTTCAATAATTTCCACATTCTGTGGGACCACCTTTCTTTGGAATGGGTACAAATATGGATCTTTTCCAGTCAGTTGGCATGGCAACTGTCTACCAAATTTCTTGGCATAGACAAGTGGGTGCCTTCAGCGCAGCATCCATTTGTTGAAACATCTCAATGGGTATTCTGTTAATTCCTGAAGTCATATTCTTTGCCAATTCCTTCTGTTCTGGTTACCTAATACCACTCTGACAAGAATATACCACAAATGGGATGGCTTTAACAAACAGTTTTTTTCTTACAATTTGGTCGTTTTAAGTCCAAGTTCAAAGTGCCAGGCTCTAGAGGCTGGGTGAAAGCCCCTCAACCTTGGGCTTCAGTTCTGCCTCCTGCTGCTGGCCCACTGAAGCTGGAGGCTTTTCTTCACTCAACTGGTGGCTCCTGAGGCTGACAAACCCACAGTTGACAAGCAATATGGCACAGTCCCAATATTACCAAACCACATGGCTGGCCATTAATTCAAGTCCATTAAAAGTCCCAAGATCAGCGAGCATGGCAGGCTGCTGAACAACGACTTGGCTATATGCAGGGTTCAAGCATGCCATAAGCTAGAGACCATTTGCAAAGGCTTCTCCTTATGTAAAGGAAGCATATCCCTAAGGCAGCTGCTCAGTGGCTCATAGTAGAGTCCATCATGGAGTTAATTACCAGTCTCATCATGGGGAATACTACATCCAGCTGCCCAGTCACTCAACCAGGCCAGCCAAGTTGACACACAAACTTAACTACCACACCTTCAGTGCAGATTCATCTTCTTTCTTCAATACCATTGGTTCCTGATCATATACCAACCACCTCCTGAAATGAATGAACATTGGCCAATTCTTTTTGGTAGAGTGACTGTGTATTCCTTCCATCTTCTTTTGATATTTCCTGGTATCATTCAATATTTTGCTGATGGAATCTTTCAATATTGCAACTCAAGTCCTACTTTAGAAAGTTGTTTGAAATGATAATTTCTGTTTCATTTATTTAACTACACATCTTGTGGCAAGTCTCTTTTGGTTCTCTAGTGCCACTATAACAGAAAATACCACAAGTGGGTGGTTTTTAACAAACAGGGATTTATTCTCTTACTGTTTAGGAAGCTAGAAGTCTGAGTTCAAAGTGCCAGCCCTAGGGGCTGGGTGAAAGCCCCTCAGCCTTGGGCTGAAAGCTCTATCTCTGGCTCCTGGCCCACTGAAACTGGAGGCATCTCTTAACTCAAGTAGCTGCTAACTGCTGAGGCTGACAAACCCAAGATCAACAAGTAAAATGGCATAATCCCAAAATTACCAAGCAACACAGCAGGCTGCTAATTCAAGTCGATTAACAGTCCCAAGATTGGCAGAGCACATGGCAGGCCATTTAGATGAATACTCGGCCAAGTGCAGTATCCACATATGCCTAAATGCTTAAGAACTTCCTCAAAGCATCTTCTTATATACTGGGAGCAGACCATATCCCTAATGCAGCTACTCAGCTGCTCACAGTAGATTCCACCATGGAGTTGATCACGAGTTTCATAATGGGGAATAACTACATCCAGTTACCAGCCACTCAAACCAGCCCCAACCAAGTTGACACACAACCTGAACTGCAACAAAGTCAAACAAAACAAAACTCAAACTTGTTGCTGTCTAGTCAATTCTGATGCACAGCACTCCTATAGGACAGATTACAACTGCTCCATATTCCAAGGCTGCAACCTTTACAGAAGCAGTCTGCCACATCTTTCACCCATGTAATGGTTGATGGGTTCAAACCACCAACCTTTCAGTTACCAGCCAAGTGCTTAGCCACTGTGCCTCCAGGGATCCTTTTCTGGCAAGTTGTTGTTGTTGTTAGGTGCCATTGAATTGGCTCTGACTCATAGTGACCCTATGTACAATAGAACAAAAAACCATCCAGTCCTGCACCATCCTCATAATCCTTGGTATACTTGAGTCCATTGTTGCAGCCACTGTATCAATCCTTCTCATTGAAGGTCTTCCCCTTTTTTGCCAACCCTCCACTTCACCAAGCATGATATCTTTCTCCAAGGAATGTTGCCTTCTGAAAATATGACCAAACTAGGTGAGACTAAGTCTGGCCATTCTCTCTTCCAAGGAGCATTCTGTCTGCACTTCTTCCAGGACAGATTTGTTAGTTCTTCTGGCAGTCCAGTGTACTTTCAGTATTCTTTGCCAACTCTACAACTCAAAAATGTGAACTATTCTTTGGTCTTCCATATTTGTTGTCAAGCTTTCACATGCATGTGAGACTATTGAAAATACTCTGGCTTGGATTAGGCACAACTTAGTCTTCAAAGAGACATCTTCACTCTTCAGTAATTTAAAGAGGTCTTTTGCAGCAGATTTGCCCAGCACAGTACAATGTCTTACTTTGTTGACTGCTGATTTCATGGGGGTTGATTGTAGATCCAAGCAAAATGAAATCTCTGACAACTTCTATCTTTTCTCCATCCATCATAATGTTACTTATTGGTTCACTTGTAAGGATTTATTTTTTTCCTTTATGTTGAGGTATAATCTACATAAGACTATAGTCTTTAATCTTCATCAGTAAGTGCTTCAAGTCATCTTCACTTTCAGCAAGCAAGGTTGTATCATCTGCATATTGAAGGTTGTTAATGAGCCTTCCTCCAATCCTGATGCCACACTCTTCTTCATATAGTCCAAATTCTCAGATTATTTGCTCAGCATATGTGTTGGATTGGGTTCTCTAGAGAAACACAAAAACCAGCAAAGTATATATATATATATATATATTTATAGAGAGAGAAAGAGAGAGAGAGATTTATCTTAGATAAATGGCTCACAAGCGTGTAGAAGTCGGCAAATTCAAGCTGAAAAGTTCGTCCCTGGAGGGGGATGGGGCCCAGGGCCGTCTGG
>NW_006921755.1:6146800-6167201 GCF_000298275.1 Orycteropus afer afer
GAGGGATGGACACAGGGAAGAGGTAACTATGGGGAGGAAGTGGGAGGGGAGCTGTTGCATTGTGGTAAACTGTGGTCAATGTCATGAGATAAAGTATATGTAAACTGCTGTAAGGAAAGTGAATTTGCTCTGTAAATCTTCACCCAAATCACAATAATAAAAAATAAAAAACAAAAACAAAACAAAAAGATACATGAGAAAGGTACAGTATATTATTTGTGGGCAATTTGCATGTGACTATAAATGTATTTTTATAATAAACATGAACCTTGAAGAATGGAAAAAAAAAGATTGTGACTAGTTGTTGTTGTTGTTATGTGCCGTGGAGTCAAACCCGACTCATAGCGACCCCTCCTTGGGTTTCCGAGGCAGTATCACTAGGGAAGTAGGATTGCCCAACCTTCCTTCTGAGGAGTGCCTGGTGGGTTTGAACCACCAGCTGTCTGGTTAGCAGGCAAGTGTCTTAGCCACTAAGTTACCAGAGCTCCCTTGTGACTAGTAGGGGGCTTTCTAAATCATTTCCCTCTTTATCAAAGTAATTTATGTTCTAAATGTACTTATTAGTGATTCTGATGGTGAGGTTTCTCTTATTGTAAATCAGTTTATAAATAAGAGCTAATTATCTTTAACCCTCTTCTAAATCCTCAAATAACTGAAAGTTACGAAGCTTAGTGACAGACCAAAACAACATACCAAGACACACTGAGTGGTTTCAATTACTCTGGTTTCTACTTATCTGTATGTCTCCTTCTTACTTTGTTAATCTGCAGTAGTTACTCCATCATTAGCAAAATCTCATGAAAAAGGAGTTTTGAAACACCTTTTACAGAATCCTCAAAGACAGAATACTTTGAATGCAGCTTTCTTTACCCCTCAAACAGGTCAGGTAAAGGTGACAAACAGTGAAGAATGTACTTAACTATATGATAGCAAATGGGTGCAGTCACAAAAAAGTGAGAGATGCAGATTGAAGAGTTCCTGCAGAGGATAGTTGATTTCAGTGACTGAAAAGGTTAGAACTGTAGCTTATTAGTACTGAGAAGCCATTTTAAATTTTATGTAACATTTTCATTTTTTCTCAGTGTTGGTTTCTTTTGTAAATTAAACAGTATTGAATTCTATTTGCAGTAAAGATATTTAAATGAAAAACTTCACAGATGGAGTGGAAACATTTATTTTAGAATCTTGAGCATTATTAATTTAGAATAATCTATTTTTACAAATTTTGCATAAAGTTGCCCTTCAACTTTATACATTTTTTTTGCCTTTCCTTCTTTTGAAAATGAATAAATCTGATTAAAATGACAAATTTACTGAAGCTGGAGAGGATGCTAAGTTTCCAAAATATTACCTTAACTCTTATAAAATGTAAGACTGAGTCTCTATAACATTTCCTATCTTGAGAATGAAATATCAAATAAGTGCAATTCCTCAGGCTTTATATTTTAAAGTTTTTTTTGTGTGTGGTTGTGGCATATAATAAAATAATACTACTTTTGGCTGCCAACCAAAAAAAAAGTCAGCAGTTTGAACCCATCAGCTGCTTTAAGGAAGAAAGATTGGGCAGTCTGCTTCCACAAAGATTTATAGCCTTGAAATCCAATGTGGTTAGCTGTGCGTCCAAACCGACTCAATGGCAGTGGAGGTTTTTTTTTTTTTTTTGGTGGGTGTGAGGGGGTTATTTTTCAAATTACAAAGATACAAAAATAAAATAGTACTTGTGACAGACCTACCAAGACCAGTATAAATAACTCACATATTACAGTCTTTACCCAAAGGCGTTGTTATGTAAATTCAATTTATAGGCCTTGAGTAGTTTCTCCAATGTTGGCCTCACAAAAGCTCTATATAGATATTTTCAAGAAACTAGCAGCATACTTCACCTTGGAAATGTAATATTATAAAAGCACTGCCATTAGTGACTTTATGTACTTCTACATACCCTTCCTAAATTTGAAGTAATGGATAAGATCAGGTAATAATTTTTGCTCTCTTTCACGTTTTATGAGCAAAATATTGAGTTGTGTTTTATGGCCTACATTTATTATATTCTGTAGAGTTGGTCAACAGCTTTAGGCAAAGAATACTTTTGGAGTCTGGAATCAGATGCCAAGGAATCTGAGGTTAAAATGAATCATCATGTATTCATTCAGAAAGTGTAAGAATTTTCCAAAGATTCTGAAATACAACTAAACACTGAATAGTATATGTGAGTTTAGTTGCAGTTCCAACACTGGTGGCACAGTGGTTAGCACTCAGTTGCTAACCAGAGTGGTGCCCGTCTTAATATATCAGCCCAGCAGCTCTGTGGGAGAAAGATGGGGCAGTGTGTTTCTATAAAGATTTATAGCCTTAGAATCGCTGTGAGACAGTTCTACTGTGTACTATAGGGTCACTGTGAGTCTACATTGACTTGATGGCAATTGGTTTGTGTTTTTTTGGATAAATATTCACTTTTTCTTTTGTGGCTAGGATAATTTTCTAAAATATAGGCCAAGACTGTTGCTGTAAAGCTTCATCTCCAGAATATTTGTGGCAGTTTTTTGGAAGAAAGGCTTGTTTAGCAAATTGTATACTGACAATGATAAGGAATATTTAGTGTGAGGAATTCTGAAGGGGTTATAGTAATTACCCAGTCTCAATGTGTAAGTGCCAAACTGAATTGGCAAAGTTTAAACGGTGGTAGATTCAACAATAACTAGTGCCTAAGGCACTTGAGTGCTAAGCAGAAGGCTGGCGGTTCAAACCCACCAGCCACTCCTTGGAAGGAAGGTTGGGGATTCTACTTCCGTAATGATACTGCCTCGGAAACCCAAGGAGGGGTCGCTATGAGTCAGGTCTGACTGGATGGCACATAACAACAAGGCTAAATGATATTTAAGGAGTTCTAGTGCAGCAATGGTTAAGGCATTCAGTAACCAAAAGGTTAGGGTTCAAACCCACCAGCCACTTCATTGTAGAAAGATGAGGCAGTCTGTTTCCTGCGTCCATAAAGATTTACAGCCTTGGCAACCCTATGGGCAGTAATCCTCTGTCCTCTAGGGTCACTATGAGTCAGAATACACTTGATGGCTGTGGGTTTTATGCAATATTTACAAAACAAATCAAAAGTCCAGAACTTCTTTCAGTTCATTTTCTTTTAAATTGTTGTTAACCATCAATTTAGCTCTGACTCATAAGGACTTTATGAGTAACAGAGTAAAATGTTGTCCCTCACAATCTTTGCTATGTTTGAGCCCATTGTTGCAGTCACTGTGTCAGTCCATCCAATTGAGATCTCCCTGTTTTTCCCTGACTCTCTCCTTTACCAAGCATGATGTCTTTCTCCAGTGATTGGTCCCTCCTGATAACATGTCCAAAGTAAGTAAGATGAAATCTCACCATCCTTGCATGTAAGGGGGATTTTGGCTGTACATTCTCTAAGGCAGATTTATTCATTATTCTGGTAGTCCATGGTATATTCAATATCATAATTTGAATGTGTCAGTCCTTCCTCTGTCTTCCTTTTTCACTGTCCAGATTTTGTATGCATGTACAACAATTGGAAATACTATTTTAGTTTGGGTTCTCTAAAGCAGTAAAACCAGGAAAGCATGTACATAAATATACAGAAATTTACTTCAAGAAAACAGCTTATGCAATTGCGGAGGTGGTAAGTCCCAAATTTTGGGGTAAGGTGGGAGGCTGAAGGCTTCTGCTGCCTCATGTGATCATAGGGCTGATGAACCCAATATCTGCAGGTCAAGTGGCAGTCTGGAGGCCTCTGCTGGTTCATGGGGTTATGGGGACTGGCAAAACCAAACTCTGCAGGCTTACATCCCAAGAACTGGAGGTCAGGCAATGAGAAAAAGGCAAGGTTGAGAGACAGAGAGAGAGCGAGCGAGCGAGCTTTGCCATCCATTGATATACTGGAAACAGGCTACACCCCCAAGGAAACTCCCTTTTCAATTGGCTGATTGGCTGCTCACATGGATCACAAAATGGAAGATGATTACATAGTGTCTGCTAAATCACTGAGAATCACAGCTTAGCAAAGTTGATACATAACATTCACCATCACAAATATCACAGTTTGGATCAGGTTCACCTTAGTCATTAAAGTGACATCTTTTTTTTTTTTTTTTAACACTTTAAAAAGGTCTTTTGCATTTCTTGATTGCTGCTTCCTTAGGCATTGATTGTAGACCCAAGAAAAATAATATGCTTGACACCTTCAATTTGTTTTTGCCATTTATCATGAAGTTCATTGGTCTAGTTGTATGAATTTTCATTTTATGTTTAGGCATAATTCATACTGAAGACTATAGACTTTGATTTTAATCAGTAAGTGTTTCAAGTATTCTTTGCTTTTAGTAAGCAAGGTTGTATCATCTACATAGTTTAGGTTGTTAAGGTACCTTCCTCCAATCCTGATGTCATGTTTTTCATCATGTAAGTTTAGTACTCATATTAATGAACTAGGTAAAATTTGTTAATGTAAATTGTTTAAATAAAACCGGAACTTAGTTTGGCTTCTACAGGGAAAAATTGGTAGAAAGAGCAGAATTCTGATCTGCATTCTAGTTCTGCTCTGCTCTTAACTGTCTGCATAACCTAGAAAGTTCTAGAGCTATCACAGTCACTTTGACAAACTTTGGTTTCTCTATTTACCAAAATGTAAATCTAATACCTAACCTAGCTGAGAGAGTGGATTTGTAAATGAAAGCATTTTAAACAATACACCTATTCCTCACTTATGACTGTCTTGTCATCTGACATTTACAACAATAGCAAAAAAATCTACTGTACAACTATTTTATGCATTAACGACATACCTCTGGCAGTAACAAATTCTGTGGTATGAGGTGTCAACTTGGTTAGGCTATGATTCTCAGTGGTTTGGCAGTTACATACTGATATAATTTGGTAGTTACGTAATGATGTAGTCATCCTGCATTTTGCGATCTGAGGTGATCATCCTCTGTTTTTGCGTAACACCAATTTTCACATAATTACCTGGTCTTTGGAAACTAACCATGTGGGTAAGTGAAGAGTGGGTGTATAATGTAAATTATTATCTGTTGGGGAAAAGCATATGCCAGGCACACTTAATTTTCATGGTAGTTTAAATATCAGAGGCTGAGTTGTAAATTATTTCTTTTAGGGTTTTAGCAACTTACAATTTCAGAGTCTATGTAAAAAAATTCTATACCAGGGATGGTCTTTATGTTGTATTTGGCCAAACAGATCTACCATGCAGTTTAGAAGAGAGTCCCCAGATTACGAACATCTGATTTATGATTTACTGAAAATTTGCACTTGCCTTTTATTCTTATGTAAATTTGCCCTCACTTTGAAAGGACTGAACTAACTTCTACTTGCAAAAAATTCTTCATCACAATCACCTTTACTTGCTGCATGTGCAGCTTTAATCTGTGTACAAAAAACCCAAAACCCACTGCCTTCAAGCAGATTCTGCCCAATAGCAACCATTTTGGACAGGGTAGAACTGTCCGGTAGGATTACCAAGGCTGAGAAATCTTTATCAAAGCAGACTGCCTCATTTTTCTCCTGCAAAATGGCTGATAGATTTGAATGGATGACTTTTGGGTAGTGATTGAATGCTTTAACCATTATGCAACCAGAACTCCTTTCTTGAACACACACACACACTGCCATTGAGTCCATTCCGAGTCATAGCGACCCCCATTGGGTTTCTGAGGCTGTAAATCTTTACAGAAATAGATCGCCCTGTCTTCTGTCTGCAGAGTGGCTGGTGGGTTTCGATTGCTGACCTGGTTAGCAGTCAAGTGCCTTATCCACTATGCCACCAGAGCCCCTTCTATTGGGTTTAAAAAAAAACAAAAAACAAAAACCAAACTCACTACTGTTGAGTTGGATCTGACTCATAGTGACCCCTCCTTGGGTTTCTGAGGCAGTATCACTACAGAAGTAGATTGCCCAACCTTCCTTTGAGTAGTGGCTAGTGGGTTTGGACCACCAGCCTTCTGGTTAGCAGTCACATGCTTTAGGCACTATGCCACCAGAGCTCCTTCCATTGGTTTTGTTGTTGTTGTTGTTGTTATGTGCCGACAAGTCAGACCCGACTCATAGTGACTCCTCCTTGGGTTCCATTGGTTTTAGGAGGTGGTAAATCTTTATGGAAGTAGATTGCCCCATCTTCCTTCCGTGGATCTACTGGTGGGTTTGAACTGCCAACCTTGTGGTTAGCAGTCAAATGCCTTGGGTACTGCAGCAACAGAGCTCCTTCTTGCACTGTAGTAAGGATAAATAAGATCTGTGTGCACCGGTTCCAATTTACCTACAAATTCAACTTAAAGACAAATCTAGGAACATAACTTGTTGGTGGGAGCTCTGGTAGCATAGTGGCTAAGACACTTGCCTGCTAACCAGACGGCTGGCAAACCCACCAGCCACTCCTCGGAAGGAAGGTTGGGCAATCCTACTTCCGTAGTGATACTCCCTCGGAAACCCAAGGAGGGGTCACTATGAGTCAGGTCCAACTCGACGGCACATAACAACAACAACAACTTGTTGGTAATCCCCATTTCTGCCTGTACTACTGATGGTGATGACTAAAATCCAGATAGAATATCATACAAATTACAGAGTATATAATAAATTCCACTTTACTGTGGCATTTGGGAAACAATTGCTTTTCTCAGAATTCAGGTCAAGGGCAGAAACATAATTATCATTTATACATGCTAGCGTATGTATAACCTCAATTTTTTCCTTCTCAAGTATATATAAAGTTCACATGCGTTGTGGATTTTCTTTAAGTTTGTTTTGCTTCTTTTTACATAGGGAACCTTTGTTGGCTTTTAAAATGTAATTTAAAAATGTTGTAACTGATGTATTTTTACCACCAATAAAAATAAATATATATGACAAAATGAATGCAAACTCATTTCTGCCTGTAAGATTTGTTTTTTTATTCTACTCGCAGCGAGGAGAAAAATAGGAGCTCATTTCTTTTCCCTTTGCCAATGGCAAACTCATTTTCCTAACCCACGTGGACAGTTGAGCAAAGTCTAGCGTGCTTCAGTCTCCTGACTCGTGCAATACCATCTGTGGACTCACACACATCCAGGTTTGTACGTTGGATGGGGCAAGAGTCAACTTGGCATGGGTTTTCTGCTTCAACTATGAAGATTGTGCTGACGATGTAGCTCTGCTGTGAGCCTACAGCATCTGCCCACTGTATATGGAAAGAAATTAAGAGTACTCAACAGTGTACTCAGTTACTTCTAGTACTCCTCTAAGTATATTCTATATTCCTGTGTGTTCCGAGTGGGAGATCACACACACATACACAGTCTCTCTCACATTCACACACGTGCGCACAGCACCTCAACCCAGATGCAGGCGGAAACACGTCCTTCGGTCACCCCAAGCTCTAGGTCCCTTTCTCCACCGCCTCACCCCACCATCCCGACTACACGAGGGCGCACCCCGGATCCAGGCAGCTGCGCTCCCTAAGGTGCCCTTAGCCGGCCCCCAAGGCGGGGGAAAGGAGCGGCCCTCGGGTCGGACGGACAAAGCCGGCGTCCAATCGAGCCCGGCACTACCTCCCCGAAGGGTGGGAACGGCGACTCGCACCGGCCCAATGAGAGAGGAGCCCGAGTGGGACTTCCTCCCGAAATCCCGTTGGCTAGAATAGCCGGGCCGTGGGTGACACGTAAGTTGGGTGGGAGGCGGTGGCGGCTGAGGCTCCGGCAGCCAGCTCAGTGACACCGGCCCGCCGTCTCCCAAGCCCAGCCAGGCAGCCGGCCTCCACCCATCTGCTAGCCCCGCGGGCCGCGCGTGGGGGCGCCGCCGGGCGCCCGGAACCGAGTTCCCTTTGTTGGGCTCGCACCCCTCCCTTAGGTGCACATAGTCGCACAGTGGGAGTCGCCGCGAGGGGGTTGGGAGCGGCCGGGGCGGGACTCCGAGCGCCGCCGGACCGCGGGGCCAAAAAGTGTGGAGGCAAAAGGGCAAGCAGCGTCTGGAGACAGGCGCAAGAGCAGCCCGCTCAGAAGTATGCGGAGGGCCCCATCCCGGGCCCGGACACTCGCGGCGAGCGAGCCTTGCAAAAGTTTGGTGGCTGCTGCCCCAGCGGCGTCGATGGCTGCGCGCCCCGCGGGGCGCGGGGGCTGAGGCGGGTACCACTTCCCCTCTGGCCCCGCTTTTGTGTCTCGCGTCGGCTTCTCATGCTTCGTCCGGCCACCTCCTGCGGCGGCCGCTGCTGAGGCGCTCGGAGTGACGGGACCAGGAGAAGGAGACGGCGGCGGCGGGAGCGGCCGCGGCGCGGGTCCAGGCGGGACTATGGGAAACGGGATGTGCTCCCGAAAGCAAAAGCGGATCTTTCAGACGCTACTGCTGCTGACGGTGGTGTTCGGCTTTCTCTACGGCGCGATGCTCTACTATGAGCTGCAGACGCAGCTGCGAAAAGCCGAGGCGGTGGCGCTCAAGTACCAGCAGCACCAGGAGTCCCTCTCCGCCCAGTTACAAGGTACGGTTAACGGGACGTGCGCGGCCCTTGGCCAACTCTGCCCCGCGCTTCCCGCCCCAGCTAGAAAAGCGGCTTTGGTGAGCCGTTGGGTCTGCGGGTGCCACTTCTGACCTTCAGGAACACTAGAGGCGAGCGATGCAGGGCTGCCCACCCTAGTATGTCAGGGGACCTCATCCTCCCGCTTCTTCCTGGCGGTTACGTTTGAGATTGATAGCACCAGCCCCTTGTCCCGCGGAGGGTTTGGTGGCAGGGTACACCCACAGCCCTTCCTGGAGCACTTGTTATAGGCCCAGCAGGCGCTCCAGCGACCCTTATGCTGCCCTGCCAGTTCCTCTCTGAGGAGGCAGGTTTCTAGGTTTTTGGTTTCCAGTCGACTCTTGTCAGTCGCCTAAGAAATGGAGAATTTGACAGGGATTTCTCAAACTCTGCTGTTTTCCAGGGAACTTCTAAGCCATGACCCAACAGCCCAAAGTATTGGCCTAGTCAAATGGAACATAGTTTCTTATTCTGTTAACTCAGTAGGATGACTTTAGGGATGTTGGATTGGTTGAAATAGTCTATATACTACTTACTGTTCACCAGCCTGCAGGTATGTTTTTGGTTTTTTTTTTTTTTAAAAAGGTGTATTTGTCTTTTTGAGTAGGTTTTAGTTTATCACAAAGGGGTGTGTGTGCTTTAACCAATTGACCTTGGGAAGCTGAAGAGGAGAAATACAATTTTTCACTTATCAGACACAGCGAACACAATTAGAGTGGAAGATATGTGGAAAGACAAAGTTTATAACCTGTTTTAGAATCTCATTTGATGTAAATGTCAGAAACAAATGACTGCAAAGAAGCACAGTGTGGTGCTGTTAAGGAGCAAAGTGGTATATTCATATAGCTTTTAAAGCTCTTACTTGGGTTAGTTTTTAGCACATGCACTGCCCTCCCTCTGACCACAAAATTAATAATGACAGTAAAGCTATAAACAGTGGAAATGTTGACAGTCTGCTTATAATGTAACTATAGTTTATTTCATATTAGTAGGAAGATACACGTTGTTTGGATGTTTCTGTCTGTATGTGTATACAAGTATAAAACAGATACATTTTTGTTGTTCCAGCTATTTTGAGTATTTTGTAGTAAATTTCAGATGAGTGAAAATGATACACAGCTGATTGCTTATTCTTATTTGCTCTTCCCAGCTTAGGAGAAAGGAAAGTATTTTTAGCTTACTGAAGCTGCTTAGCTGCAGGCAATGACAGTATATGAGTTGGGCTTGGTTCAAAAGAGAAACCTATTTTGGTAAGCTTAAGTTACTTTTTTTATCTTTAAAGTTATTGAAATTGACCATGTTGAAATACCCATTTGGTATGAGAAAGGGTGAATATTTATTTAGTAATTTATAAGACGTCAACAGCTTCCTTGTGAAGTTTAGAGCAGTTAGAACTAGGAAACAAACAAACAAAAGTGCATCTAATAGTACAACACCAGCACTGAGTTTTCCAAATCTGGCTGGAAGGTGGATTATATGAGGGTTGTGTAGGGTTATTTTAGGAACCTGTGAGGGCAGGTGCTGTCACGTTTACCGTTTACCAGTACATCCTCAATACCACAAAATGCCTGACATTCAGGAGGGAATCAACATATATTATTATTCAGTCAGTAAACAATATCATTCCAAGCTATGGTAGAAAAATTAATCTCAGGCACTTTTGTCTGCTTTCTTGGACTTCACTTTTGTGTCCTTGCTTTTAAAATCAAAGAAAGCAACACAAATTAAGAAAAGGAAAAAAAAAGCCTCAGTAGCTCACTGCCTCAACTGGCTGTACTGGAACATGTTGACTGAAGCCTTGATTTCTGAATCATGACCTTTGTTTGCAATAATTCATTTTGAAAATCAATCTCAAGTTCTTTTGTCCTTTTATTTGCTTCTTGTTGGTGATGGTAGTAGGGATGGGCGGAGGAGGAGTCACTGAGTGCACAGTGAACAGACTTGGCTGCTAACCAAAGGTTACAGATTCTAGTCCACTCCCAGGTGCCTAGGAAGAAGACCTGTCAATCTACTTCTGAAAAATCAGCTATTGAATCCTGTGGAGTACAATTCTACTCTGACACATGTGGGATCACCATGACACAGTCAACTCAGTTGCAGCTGGTTTTTAATGAACAGAGTAGTGGGGAGGGGAGTGGTGATAAGTGGTAATGCAAGGCCATTAAAATGCACTTTTACTTTGCAGCAGGAGATGAAGATGTAGCTAGTGTGAATGAGTGACCTTAAAGTCTAGTACTTAATTTATTCCTTTGCCATTTTCTACTGAATTGTGGTGCTGCAGCAATTAGAACATGATAGTTCATGAGGAATACTTCCCAAGCAGGATAAAGATTTTCTTCTTTTTTAAAAGGATTGGTGCGTTCACTACTGTCCACTGACTTCTGTAGCATTTATTTTGGATTTCACATGAGTGAGCCATTTGGTGAAGATTTTCTGATGGTGTGCAGAGTTTGCTTTTCCTTTTTACAGAGCAGGATATGTACCACCTGCAAGGATAAGTCTTAAGGGCATCAGACTCTCCATTCTTAAGACTTACGCATTTAGGCAAGTTTCTTGACCTGGGTTGAACTAAGATCAGAGTTCATTGTGAGTGAGTTACTTTATAAAATTGACTCTTTAAAAAGTTAAGGTAGTTTGGTCCTGTAGTCTTGAAGGTATACGTTTGTTAAGTGAGCATATTTAGGTCATTTTCAGTTTAAGAATGGGTTGTACTCTAGAGCTTAGTGTGAAAGTAGTTTACTTCTAACCCCTGGTACATTTTGTTTTAGGGAAAAAAAACCCTGAAACCAAACCTACTGCCTCTGAGTCCAACTTATAGTGACTCTATTGTAGAAGTCTTATAAATAGGAGGTAATGCAGGGTCAGCTAGATTAGGCAACTCCATCTCCATTAATAACAAGTATATTTGCCTATCTCTGTGTATCATTGTCTGTCTTTAGTTCATCTTGTACCTTAAGTATACTTAGGAATGGGACAGGGGTCATATACTGGTGGCAGAGGTAGTAACAACCTTTGTTTTGACCAACACAGTTTTAATTTAACCTTCAAGTTTTTAAAAACTGCTTTCAAGTGGTCATGAACCATTTCTCTGTATTTATACACAGTGGTTCTCAGCCTTGACTGCCCACTGGAATCATCTGGAGAGCTCCCAGATGAATTAAATCACAATTATAGGGGTGGAACCCAGACATCAACAGTCTTTAAAGCTCCCCGGGTGATGCCAGCTTGCAGCTAAGGTTGAGAACCACAGCTTTATAATCTTAAAACTGAGCCACTTTTACTGTATTTTACTTGCCAGGTCCCAAAGACATTTGGGGTTTTTTACCTTCAGTGTGCGTTTAAAAGCAAAGGCTGGTTGTAGTAAAACAGATTGAAGTTCAAATCCTGCCCTTGTAACTTTGTGTGTGAATTTGGGCCTGAAGTTTTCCTATTTATAAAAGAGATTCCAAAACCGAAAAACCAACGTCACTGCTGTGGAGTTGGATCCAACCCAGAGTGACCCCTCCTTGGGTTTCCGAGGCATATCACTATGGAAGTAGATTGCCCAGTCTTCCTTCCGGGGAGTGTCTGGTGGGTTTGAACCGCCAGTCTTCTAGTTATCGGTCAAATGCCTTAGGCACTACACCACCAGAGCTCTCATAAAAGAGATTAGAATTACCTGTTTCATAGAGTTTTTGTGAGACTTAAATAAGAAAATGTCCGCAAAGCTTCTAGCACATAGTTGGCATATGTTGTTGTTGTTATGTGCCCTTGAGTCGGACCTGACTCATAGTGACCCCTCCTTGTGTTTCTGAGGTAGTATCACTATGGAAGTAGATTGCCCCATCTTCCTGCCGAGGAGTGGCTGATGGGTTTGAACCTCCATCCTTCTGGTTAGCAGTCAAGTGCCTTAGGCACTATGCTACCAGAGCTCCCAGTTGGCATATAGTAGGTGCTTATTAAAGATTAGCTGTAATTACCATGGGGTTGAGACTTTTGTTCACACAGCTTGGGACGGAACTGTTGCAAAATTTGTGAACAGTTGTTGAATTCAACTGCTCAGCTGTGGTCTGTTTCTCTTATTCTGAGTTACCTTGTCTGAACCCCTGGTTGTATGGAAAGTCTGTGCTGCTGAGATTGGGAAAGTTGTACTTGAAATGGTTCTTGGAATCATTCTGCAGATTTGGGCAGAGGCAGCTGGGACACAAGTATCTGAAGACTGAATTTGACACCTGAAGTTCTCCAGTGATTGGGAGTTCAGGAAGTGCCCACAGTTCTGGAAATGGCTCTGACAGCTACTGAGGAGAGCAGGTCTGAAGGCAATTCTACGGATGGCATCAGGGCAATTCCTAGAATGTTTGTTAGCTCCTCAATTTGAATTTACCTGACTAAATAAAGTATCAATTACCAAACACAGTATTTTGATTTTGAGAATATATGAACAAATGATAAGTTATAAAATGAAATCTGCACTGATTAAGTTTGTTAATAATTTAAGAGCCGGGTGCTTCAGATAACTTAATCTGATAAGAATGTGTGATTTAGAGAAACCAGGGGCAACGCTGACATGTTTCACATGTTCCATACTTTCTAGAATGTTGTTTTGCCAGTTTTTATCAGCATTAAATTCTCAGGAGAAAATGAGAACTGAGCAGTACATTTATACTTCTGGTGGTCATATTTCTGTCACCTTGTCATTCAGAACTAAAACCTGGAATAAACAGGATAAGGGTGGGGAGCAGGGGGATCTGAGCAACAAGGAAAACAGATAAACTGGCATAAATCCAGTGTACTTTACTCTGGAGAAGGGATCTTCCCCCAACAGTTTAAACTTAGAATTAGAGTATGGTTACTGATTAACTCTCTTTTGGGTCACTAGGAGGGGGTGTGACTGCTAGAGAAACATGTGAAAAATAAGATGTGTGACAGATATACATAATTAAGTGAAAATACAATTTTTAAAAAGCATTTAGTGTAGGAACCAAAAAATCCCCAATGGCTAAAGCATTGTATTTACTGCACGGCAGCACTCTCTGTCTTCCCAGTGATGACCAGAAACCATCAAGAAAGGGTTTACAGAATGTTTTTATGTTCCTGCAGGTAAGCATATCATACTCCTT
The DNA here is from genome assembly GCF_000298275.1 of Orycteropus afer afer. Lineage (NCBI taxonomy): Eukaryota > Metazoa > Chordata > Mammalia > Tubulidentata > Orycteropodidae > Orycteropus > Orycteropus afer. The sequence continues at coordinate 6,160,430 of NW_006921755.1, forward strand.
AAAAAAAGGGGGCGGGGGGGCGGGTGTTGTTCTGAGTGTCTCATTTGTCATTTAAGCTAGTTGCCATTGGTTCCCCCAGTGCTTAGCCTTTTGGATTAGTTCTGAGCAGGAACATGCTATATTAAAACTGTTACTTCTCTGTTTTCGTGTTACCCTAAATCTATTTTAGTTATTAATTTATTTTTGTTCTTTTTGTGAAAGTCTCAAGTCTCTCTCAGTTCAAGGACTTTTTTTTTTTTTAATTCATCTCCAGTGATTGGTGGTAGCCATGTAGTAGATGCTCGATAAGTAGTAGGTGGTCTGTCAACCCCATGATATTTTCTCTGCTTACATGTGTGTTCATATATGTTAGTGAATGAGTCAGAGTACTTGGATTTGATTTTCTGCAATAGGTTGGCATGAGGAGTGGTAGTGTTGGCCAGTACCCAGTGCTGAGAAGGGTGTAATTGTATTTTGAACTCTTAGGGAATTTCATAGAGAGAAGATTTGTTCACAGATGTCAATAATTGAGAACCGTGAGCGGGCCGTGCGTGGTGATGTAATCATTTTAAAGTATAAAGTTAGGACAAGGTTTTGAATATCAATTAGGTTTTGTCTGTTAAATAGACATCTTCATTAAAGTAAATCTTGCAGTTTAAAAAGAAATATTTGTCAAGCTGTATTTAATTGGTATGCTATTTTAAAAATGGAATAAAAATAAATACCCTTAAGTTCTGTTGGTTCTATTTGTGTGTAAAACCTTGCTTTAAAATTATTCCCTGAATAAAAGATAAAAGCGTCTATATACTTTTTGAAAATCTGACTTAGAGAAGCATCCTGTTAAAATATGTGATCTGTACAAGAATCTACAATTCATTGCACACATTGTGTTTGATTTCATCATCTAGGTTAATTGGAGCATGGCAGCTCTATAGTGAGAGTACTATCACTGTCTAAGTAAATATTGGTTGACTGTTTAAGAGAATTGCACATATCTGCAGCCTTTAGTTTAAGTCCTACAGGAGCCCTTCCAGCACAGTGTTTAAGGCTTCACTTGCTAACTAAATGGTCAGTGGTTTGAACCCATCAGCTGCTTTGTGGGAGGAAGATGGGGCAGTCCCAAGTGGAATGGAGCCATTACCCTGACTTTTTTATTCTTGCTTACCTTAGCAAGAATAGTTCTCTATAGGACTGGGGCACAAGACCAGATTTTTCAGTGACTCAGGAATGAGTCAATTAAAGGTGAGGTAATGGAGACTGACTGGAGATGGTGTGGCACAAAAAGCAGATGATTTGAGAGAAACTAGAACAGAGAAGGGAGAGAAAAAAGGACTAATTTCTGCTGATGATTTTTCAAAGCAGCAAGAAGGTTCTTGCTCATATCTGTATGTGCTTAAAAGAAATCAATGAAATAGTGAAAGCAGAATGGACTGGGTATCCAATGTGGTTTGATTGCACCTCTGTTGTTTATAGCAGGGTGACCTTGAGCAGGCAAGTTTTACTTTCTCTGAACTTTGATTAGGATACCAGTGTCTGTTTTGTGTACTTACATCTTATAAAATACATGTAAAGTGATTAACACTTACTACTTACTCATTGGGTGACCAGAACTATGCTGCTGATTTAGTATTGACAGCTTTGGGCTTTTTTTTTATCCCTGGGCGGTACAAACAGTGCCTTGGTTGCTGACTGAAAGACTGGAGATGGGAGCACCCAAAGGCATCTCCAAAGAAAGATCTAGCTATCTACTTTGAAAAATGAACCATTAAAAAACCCAGTGGAGCACCTTTCTACTCTGACCAACATGGAGGTCATTCTGAATTGGAATTGTCTGGGTAGTAACTGTTTTTTGGACTGGTTTTACTACATCTAGTGGATAAGCTGTGGTTTAATTGTGGTTCTTTTCAGAACTGTGTGCCTAGTTTGGCTCTGAGACTTTGATTTAAGACACTCCCACATTGCATTTTCTACATTGACCCTTTTTGGGAAGAAAAAAACCCCATAGTACTTTACATGGTAGTAACTAGGAGTTGCTGTTTTTCATTTTGACAACTAAATGTTCTTGTTTTATCATTGGGTACAAAATGTTTCCGCTACATTTGCCACTAAGTGGTTTCAGTGTTTTGCAGCTTTGTAGCTTTGCTTGGAAGTGAAAGATTTTCTCAATATGTATATATTAAAGTTCAGGTAAGCTAAAGAAAAATAGTGAACTTTCAAGCCACTTTTATTTGGAAGGAATTGTTTTGATGGGATTTTGAAAATTTATTTGATGGTATTAAATTATTTATAACACATAATATTTATTGAGTGCCTACTGTGTTCAAATACTGTGCTTAGCACGTTACATATAGTATCTCTCTTAAGTGTGATGAAAGGGACAGTGCTGATTCAGTGGTAGAATTCTTGCTTTCCTTGTGGAAGAAGGGTTCAATTCCTGGCCAGCTCATCTCAACACAGACACCACCATCTGTCAGTGGAGGCTTTTGTGTTGCCAGATAGATTTTAGCAGAGCTTCTAGACTTAGATGGACCAGGAACAAGGGCCTAGTGACTTACTTCGGAAAATCAGCCAGTGAGAATGCTGTGGATGAGTCTGATTGAATTGTGAATGGAGTCACCATAAGTCAGGGACCGAGTTGACGGCAGCTAACAGCTGTGATGATAGCACTTTAATATGAATTTTGTTCTCTTTGCTTTGCACTGAGCTTTAGAGGGGTTAATTAACTTGCCATTGTCAAAATCTAACCTAATGAAACTGAGCTTAGAACTTCCTAGCCCATGTTCTTTCATTGTCCTCAAAATTATTTTTAAGTGTCTCGTGACAATATTACTTGTTTTGAGAAAGTAGGTTAGGTGGGTCATATGAGGATTCAAGATAAAATATAGAATCAGAAGTAAAAGGCCTAATTATTTGATGCAGTATTTCCAGAGTATAGGACATTTGCTGCTGTTATGAAAGATGACTTTGGTTGGTACAGGAGTTAATTTTAGGTGGTATGATGTGTTGCATTAAGTGACATCAAATCACATAGTGAAACACTTCGACCCTTTTCAATTCCTTTTCAATATCTTCTTGATAAATCAAAAAGAAACTTTCAGTTTGATGCTAGAGTCTTTCTCCTGGCTATGGTTGCTCATCTTCTTTTGTAAAGAGAGTACATTTCAGGTGGTGAACAGCTTGATAGCTAGAATTCAGTAATTGTCCTATTGTTTTATTGTATTTAATTTTTATAGTTACCATCCATTAATGTGGAGCTCTTGTAGCATAGTGCCTAAGGCACTAGACTGCTAACCAGAAGGCTGGCAGTTCAAACCCACCAGCCATTCCTTGGAAGGAAGGTTGGGCAGTCCTACTTCTGTAGTGATACTGCCTCGGAAACCCAAGGAGGGGTCACGATGAGCTGACTCAATGGCAAATAACAACAACAACAACATCCATTAATGACATATAAATCAGATTTTTTTTTTTCGCACCATAAGATAGTGGTATAAAGTTTCCTTTTTAGAAATCGATTTTAGGGGAAAAAGTGAGTATTGGTAACAGTATTTGTACAGGTTTTGCACGGGCACGGTAAGAACTCATGTGAGGGGTACCTGCGTGTCTGAAATTTAGTAATGCATAAATCTAATACAAACTCTGAACTTTACAGTTAAGAAAATTTGATCTTGAGGCAGGTAACTCACTTATCATGTGTCTCAAACTAAGTACAGAGCCTGTACATCCTGATGCCTGATAAAACACAGCATTCCTCCATTGCTTTGTCTATCTCTGGAGGCCAACAGTACCCTTTTGTCAGTTCTAGCAGAAATGGGAATTGCTGTTTTTAAACAATGCTGTGTATTTTTGAATAGCATATTTGTGCTTTTTGTTTTTATTGCCCTGGGAGTCCTTATGCAGAGGACATGTCAGTCACTATTCTTTACTAATGAGCCTCACTAAATAGACTCATAGCCTGCAGGGACTTGAAAATGAGATAAATTGCTCTCTACAACAGTATGACATTTAAAAGAAAAATGTTGTTTTAACTCTTCATATTTGAAATGTCACAAAATGATAGATAGAGAATAGAAAAGTAAAAGATGTGCTGTCATTCTGAAGGATAAGGCATTATAGAACACTTGGATGATACCATCTGCTTTCCTTTGAGAGTAAGAGGATTTATACATATATAACATCCTCTCCTTACTTATCGACATGGTTAGGTTCCAAAGACCAGGTCATTATGGGAAAATTGGCATAATGTGCAAATGGAGCATAACTACGTCATTATTTCATTGCCAAATCACATCACTATATAACTGCCGAACTACTGAGAATTATGGCCCAGCCTAGTTGACACAGCATTATTCTTGCCTCGCACCTCAGTGTTCATTCCTGCCAGGCATATGTCATTAATGTGCAAAATAGTCAGATAGTAGATTTTTTTATTGTTGCTATAAATGTGAAATGTTGGATAATGGGGATTGATGATAAGTGAGTAGAGGGTGTAATCATTTTAAGAGAGTGCTTAAACAATTTCTCTTAGAAGGATCAGCACAAGGCCATCCCCATGAGGCGGAGGTTAATGTCCCAAATGTCCAAACAGCTATGCCACTCCATTATTTCAGACATTAACTCCTCCTCTCAATAATCTCCCTTCTGTCTTAGGGTTCTCTGTTTTGCTCTAATGTCTCACAGAACTCACAGACACACAAGAGATCATCTCACACACTGGTGGTGGCAGGGTGGCAAATCTCAGGTCTGTAAGATCCTCCCGATTCTCAAGGTTTGATGAACCTAAATCAGTACATCAGATGATGGCTGCTGTCTCAAATTCAGGGGTAAGATGGTGATGAGCCAAAATGCAGAACTGGAGCAAGAGGGAGAATGAACTTCCCAGAAGGTTATATACCCTTCTAGAAGTTACATACCCTCAAGGAAGCTACTCACTGCTGTGGTGGCGGATCCGACTCATAGTGACCCTTTCTTGGGCTTCCCAGGCAGTATCTTTATGGAAGTAGATTGCCCAACCGTCCTTCCGAGGAGTGGCTGGTGGGTTTGAACCATCAGCCTTCTGGTTAGCAGTCAAATGCCTTAGGTGCTATGCTACCAGAGTTCCCTCAAGGAAGCTAAGGGTGGTGATTTGAGTTACCCTTTCCTCTAAGGGGGGGCTCAAGATCTATCCCACCTGTTTTAGTTACTTCCTCCTGCTTCAAAAGAAATACCCCAAGTGGATAACTTTAATAATCAGGACTTTAAAAGTGGCTACTCAGTTGCTCATTGCAAATTTCCCCACAGAGTTGATTGCCAGTCATTATAGGTAATAACTACTACCAGCTGCCCAGCCAAGTTGACACACAACCTTAATTACCACACCACCCTAAACAGGCATGGATAATAGGATTTACAATACATGATAACATGGAAGACAATGGCTAGAAGGGCCACATCAAGCAATTCACTGCAGAGAGTCAAATATTCAATTTCTCAGTCTGTATCTCATTTAAAACCTCTTTAAGTGGAGTTTTTGTTAGAACAACAAAATCTCAACATCAGGATATTTAAGGCAGCTTTGGTGGTGCTTGTGTGCTTTCTTGACAACAGCTATGATACTGCTAAATGAATATTGTAAACACATTAAAATTGGGTAGTTGATGATTATTTTATGAGTTAATTTGGTTGGTGTTGAACAGTTTATCAGGTTTACATTAGTGATATTTAATACTATAAATCCATAATTCCTGCTCTGTTGAATCAATATTTCAGCCTATTAACATACCCCCAAAAAAGATCCTACTGCCATTGAATTGATTCCAATTCATGGTCATCCTGTGGAATGGAATAGAACTGCCACATAGGATTTCCAAGCCTGTAAATCTTTATAGAAGCAGACTGTCTCATCTTTCTTCTGCGGAGCGGCTGGTGGGTTCAAACCACTGACCTTTTGGTTAGCAGTCAAATACTTCAACCACTGCACCACAAGAGCTCTTTATTAACATACACATAAAAGAATTTTTTTTAAAAGGATTTTATGTCCTATTTAGAGGTTTTGATGCTGTGAAACATGTTAAATTGTACTGATGTCAAATAGAACTTCTCTTAGAAAATGAAAAATAAATCATCTTTACTGTATAAAATGAGTATCATCTCAAAATCCAGAAATCATCTAAAGTGGATCCAGGTATGGGTGTGACTCCTCATGTATAGTTCCTGAAACACAACTCCTTGAGTGTAGTTTTTTATCTGTAGATCTTTGAAACTAAAGAGTTGAGTTGTCTGCCCTTCATACAATCTATATATAATGATGGGATAGGCATAAGGAATATTATACATATTCCTGCTTAAAAAGGCTGAAAATGTAAGGTACACCAAAGTGTTGGTCCATAGCAATTCTGAAATCTAGCTAGGTAAACATCCCTTGATTAGGTTGTAAGGCTTGGGAATAATTCTTCATGGTTCTTGATTCTGCCCTTGTGGCTCCCTGTTCCATCCTCTGTTCCTTTGTTTTTCATGAAAGGTAGCATCACAGTTTTGGTTTAGTTTTCTGAGCCTGCTTCCTGCCAGTAGAATTTTGGTAATTGATGGTCTCTTTTCATTTGATACTGTCCCTTTCAGTCTACTTTGGCAGTGTTTCTGCTGGTGTAATCCTCTCAATTTTGTGGCTCTTCTGTGAAATGTCTTTGGGTTTACTCCATTAGACAAAAGCCACACCTATATGTCTCTTGGGAGCTCTGGTAGCATAGTGGCTAAGACACTTGCCTGCTAACCAGAAGGCTGGCAGTTCAAACCCACCAGCCACTCCTCGGAAGGAAGG
>NW_006921755.1:6167456-6179470 GCF_000298275.1 Orycteropus afer afer
CTACTTCCGTAGTGATACTGCCTCAGAAACCCAAGGAGGGGTCACTATGAGTCAGGTCCGACTCAACGGCATATAACAACCAACAACAACAACAAAGGCTCATTCAGAGAATCTGTGAATCATATTCTTTAGCTCTTAGGAGATGTAATTGTCTGATTAGGACTCTGAGGCACCGCTTTTGATCTTTCTAAGGTCTTAACAGCAGTATTTTACAGCTATATCTAGCTTCTTTGCACCATATTCTTATAGTGCTTTGGATCTGATCTGTGCTCCAAGGCAATTTCTTAATTTTTAGTATTGTTTGTTGTCTGGAGAGGCTGAAAATTTACAGAACCATTAAGTTCTTGCTCCTTTTTGTTAGCCGACTTTCTCTAAGTTTATTTCTCACTTCTTGCAATTTGTTGTAAATATCAAGAAGAAACAAGGTGGCATCAACACTTTACTTGGAAATGTCCTTGGCTAGATTACATAGTTCATTTGGCACATTATATTTACTTTACGTAACTGCAGGTGACTGTAAGGTACATAATGGCACATAAGTGCAGGTATCGCTAAACTTTTTGCCAGTATATAATTTTCAGTTTCCAATACAATTTTTCTCATGTTAAGCCCTTAATAATCTCCTTAAAGTCTAAAATTCCGTGAACAGTGTGTTCCAGGCACTAATCTTTCTCTAACACTCTTCTCAAAGTTCTGAAGCTCCTCCCACCTTTTAGAGTTTTATTTTGGCAGCATCTTGCTTCCAAAATCTGTTTTATTTTTTTTGCATAGCAAATTATCTCAAAGTGGAATTGGCTTAGAGCAACAAACATTATCTTATGGTTTCTGTGGGACAGGAATCTGGTTTTAGCTGGGTGAACCTCTCAAGGTTTCTCATGAAGTTGCTATCATCTCAAAGTTCGACTGGGATTGGAGGATCTGCTTCCAGATTCACTTACGTAGTTGTCATCAGGCCTCAGAAGATCTATCTCATTCATCTGTACTCTTCCACAGGGCTCCTCATGACATGGTAATTGGCTATTTCAAAACAAGTGAGAAATAGTGCTAGCACCCAGGCCAGAAGCGTAGGTATTTTTATGGCCTAATCATGGAAGTGATATTCTGACATTTCTACTTTTTTCTGTTCATTAGAATTGGATCATTAAATCTAGCCCATAGTCAAGCCACTATCTACTATCACCAGTTGCTGTCAAGTTAATTCTGATTCATGGATACCCCATATGTGCCAGAGTAGAACTGATCCATAAGGTTTTTAAAGTCTGATTTTTGAAAAGTAGATTGCCAGGCCTTTCTTCTGGGGCACCTCTGGGTGGACTCAAACCACCAACCTTTTCATTAGCAGCTAAGAGTGTTAAATATTTGTACCACACAGGGACTCTACTGCTCAAGGGTAGGGGCTTATGAGAACATGAATAACAGGAGGCATGAATGACTGGGGGCTCTCTTAATGGCTACCTACCACAATTGAGAATACTTATTTGAATATCATCATCACAGTTGGCAACATCATCATTACCACAGTCACCATAAGTTAGCATTCACTGAACTCTAAGTGTATACCAGATATTGCTAATAAATGATTTTTCTTGGATTATCTGACTTAATACTTTTGGGGAAAAAAATGTTTTATCACTTGTTAAAGTATGAATTACCATTGAATTTGAAATATATTAGCAAGAAGTGACCTTTGAAATCATGGTACTTCAGAGGGAAATTATCTGGTGCTTAAACCAACTGACCTGAAACTCACTAGCATAAACCCACTTAGTAGGCTGTAAAGGGGAATACCAAATTGAAGGCATTATTCCTGGTGGGTTTCAAAACCTATTGACAATATTTGAAAATTTCCCACTCTTACAAGTGATTGTATTTCTTTGACAAGTAGATAGAAATGCAGTGCAGCGTGTTTGCTCGTATATTATCTTCACTTGCTTCTGAATGTTCCTTCTGACTTTATATACCGCATAATTTTTATACAGTTTCACTGGTCTTAGAAACATAAATATCTTAGATTTAAACAAGGACCCTTAATTGTATAACTGGTAATTTCAGCATGCTTGTTCACCCCTACCTTGAAAGTCAAGCTTAAAATATTAACACATGAGTATCTTCTGCAGTATTAAAAAGATCCAAAGTATAGAGTTTATTATGAAAAGGTCACATTAAATGTGTATTTGAACAGTTGTAATTCCAAATTAATATTATGACCTCACTCTTTTTCCTTTTTAAAAAAACATTTTATAGTGATTTTGGTGAATGTTTACAGAGCAAATCAGTTTTCCATTCAACAATTCATACACGTTTTGTTACATGGATTGTGATTCCCACAAAGTAACAATACTTTTCCCACTTCCTCCCTGTGTTTCCTGTTTCCATTTGCCCTTCTTTCCTGTCCCTTCCTTCCATTTGAACTTTGCCTCTGGGCAAATGCTGCCCTTTTGATTGCACATGGTTGGTTGATCTTAGGAGTTGGTACCTCCCTGATGTTATTGTTCACCTTATAGGCCTGTCTGTTGTTTGGCTGAAAGTAGAGTCGTGGGGGTAAGTTAGGTTCCAGGCTTGAAGAATGACTAAGGGCCATTGTCTTGAGGGTTCCACTTGTCTCTATCTGACCAGTAAGACTGGTCTATTTTTATGATTTTGAGTTTTGTTCTACGTTTTTCTCCCACTTTGTCCAGGACCTTTTATTGTGATCCCTTTCAGATCTATTAGTACTGCTCATTGGACACCCTCTAGTTCTTCTGATCTGAGGGTTGTGAAGGCTGAGGTATGCATGATCCATTAGTCCTTTGGATTGTTTCCATGCATCTTTTATTTTCTTCACTCTGCTTTGCTCTGGATGGAGAGAGACCAGTAGCTGCATCTTAGATTGCTGCTCGTAAGCTTTTAAGACCATACTCACCAAAGTAGGATATGGAACATTTTCTTTGTTGCCTGTGTTGTGCCAGTTGACCTTGATGTCTTCTGAGACTGTGGCCTCAGCCCTCAAACTCAGAGACTTAGTCGCTCAAGAAGTTTGGTTATGGCTAAGAGGTTTTCATAACTTTGCCCCCATATGCTCTACTGTATTCGTGGATATATTTGCAGCACATGTAAATACAAATGTAGAAATATCTTTGGGCAAACCTGTATACATTTGTGGATGTAGTTCCATTTACCTTCCTACTTCTGTTCAGTTTGTGTGTCTAGGTATGCACTCATACATTACTGTTATTACTGTTGTTTGTAGGATTGTATATGTTACAGTGTTTACCTCTGTTGCCTTTGTTCTTAAGTTCTTCCCAGAGTCATCTTTTGCCTTGATCATTTTGTGCTGACCTCCCCCTTATCGTATATTTATTGCCTTTGCCTTCACCCAAGTTAATACATATCTACCCTCTAGTTAGTGATTAATCTTCCTTTTCACTCCCTTGGTAACTTTCAAAGAATGTTACTTTCTGTGTGAAAAACTTTTTCAAGACTTTCGTAATAGTGGTGCCATACAATATTTGTCCTTTGCTGATAAATTGATTTCACTCAGCATAAAATGTCCTCCAGGTTCATCCATGTTGTGAGGTGTTTTGCAGATTCATTGTTATTTTTTAGTGTTGCATAGTGTTCCATTGTGTGTATTTACCATAGTTTGTTTATCCATTCATATGCTGATGGGCATTTAGCTTGTTTCCATCTTTTTGCTGTTGTGAATAGTGCTGCCATGGACATGGGTGTGCATGTATCTATTCATATCATGGCTTTTACTTTTCCAAGATATAAACCTAATATGGATTGCTGGATCATAGGGTATTTCTATTTTGAATTTTTTTAAGGAAAGGCCATACATTTTCAACAGTGGTTGTACCATTTTACAGTTCCACCAGTAGGATATGAGGGTTCCAGTCTTTCCACGTCCTTGACAGCATTTATCATTTTTTGTTTTTTGAACTTTGCTATTAATACTGGTGTGAGATAATATCTAATTGTTTTGATTTTTCTCTCTCTAATGGCTAATGATCAAGAACATTTCCACATGTGTTTGTGGGCTGCAACAAAGGATTGTTTGTCTTTTTGTTGTTGAGATGTTGAACTTTGCTATAATTTTAGAGATTAGTCCATTAACTGATATGTGATTGACAATTTTTTCTCCCAGTCTGTATTTTACTCTTTTCCTGAAATCATTGATGTGCACAGATGTTTAATTTTTAGAAAGTCCCAATCATCTGCTTTGTCTACTGCTCTTTGTGCATTTTCACTTATATTTGGTATGCTTTATGCCACGTATTAGGGCCATTAAGTTTGTGCCTATTTTTTCCTTTAATGACCTTTATAGTAATATTGTTGTTGTTGAATGATACTGAATTGGTTCCAATTAGTAGTGACCCTGTGCACAACAGAGTGAAACACCACCTGTTCCTGCATCATCTTCAGTTGTTCCTGTGCTTAAGCCCATCCTTGTAACCACTGTGTCTATCCAACTCGTTGATAGTCTTCCCCATATTTGCTGATCCTCTGCGTTACCAAGCATGTTATCCTTCTCCAGGGACTGGTCCCTTCTGACAATATGAAGTGCAAGAGGTGAAGTCGGGCCATTCTCCCTTTTAAGGAGCATTTGGACTGTGCTTCTTAACCAACGTTATGATGCAAAGGTGTCAGTTCTTCTGCTACCTCCTTTATTCATTGCCCAGCTTTCACATGGATATGAGGCTATTAAAAATATCATTGCTTGGGTCAGGCACACTTTAGTCTTTAAAGTAACATCTTTGTTCTTTAACACTTTAAAGAGGATTTTTTGCAGCAGATTTGTCCAGTGCAGTACCTTGTTTAATTTCTTGACTGCTGCTTTCATGGGCATTGATTGTGGACCCAAGTAAAATGAAATTCTTTGCAACTTCAGTCTTTTCTCCATTTGTCATGAAGTTTCTTAATGGTCCAGTGGTGAAGATTTTTGTTTTCTTTTTGTTGAGGTTTAACCACAGTGAAGGCTAAAGTTTTTGATCTTCATCAGTGAGTGCTTCAAGTTCTCTTCACTTTCAGCAAACAAACTTGTGTCATCTGCACATCACAGGTTGTTAATGAGTGTCACTCCAATCCTGATGCTGTGTTCTTGTTCATACAGTCCAGCTTCTTGAATTGTTTGCTCACCATACAGATTGAATACACATACCTTTCCTGATTTTAAACCATGCAGTATCCCCTTGTTCTGTTTGAATGACTGCCTCTTGGTCTATATACAGGTTCCTCATGAGCACAATTAAGTGTTCTGGAATTCCCGTTCTTCTCAGAGTTATCCATAATGTGTTATGATTCACACAATCCAATGCTTTTTTTTTTTTTTTACATAGTCAATAAAACACAAATAAAGATCTTTCTGGCAATCTTCGCTTTTAGCCAAGGTGCATTTGACATCAATGATATCCCTCATTGCACATTGCCTTCTGAATCAGTCTTGAATTTCTGGCAATTCCGTAATGATGTACTACTGCAACCATTTGGAATTATGTTCAGCAAAATTTTACTTGTGTGTGATACTAAGATACTGTTTGATAATTTCTGCATTCCTTTGAATCACCTTTGTTTTGGTTTTATTAGGTGCCATCAAGTCATCTCTGACTCATATCGACCTCATGTATAGCAGAACGAAACACTGCCTGGTTCTGTGCCAGCCCCACGATCTTTGCTATACTTGAGCCCATTGCTGCAGCCACTGTGTCAATCCATCTCATTGAGGGCTTTCCCCTTTATCATTGTCCCTCGGCTTTGCCAAGCATGATATCCTTCTCAAGGGAATGGTCCCTTCTTAGAACATGACCAAAGTAGATGAGATGAAGTCTGGCCATTTTTGCTCCCAAGGAGCATTCTGACTGCACTTCTTCTAGGACAGATTTGTTAGTTCTTTTAGCAGTCCATAGTACTTTCAGCATTCTTCACCAACACTGAAACTCAGAAGGATCAATTCAATTTCAGTCTTTCTTATTCATTGTTCAGTTCTCACATGCATATGAGGCGATTAAAATACCATGATCTGTGTCAAGCATACCTTAGTCTTCAAGGAAACATCTTTGCTCTTCAGCACTCTGAAGAGGTCCTTTGCAGCAGATTTGCCCAATGCTTGATGACATCTGATATCTTGACTGCTGCTTCCACTGGTGTTGAGTGTAGAACCAAGTAATATGAAGTCTTTGACAACTTGAGTCTTTTCACCGTTTATCGTGATGGTGTTTATTAGTCCTCTTGTGAGCATTTTTGTTTTCTTTATATTGAGGTATAATCCATATTGCAGACTGTAGTCTTTAATCTTCATCAGTAAGTGTTTCAAGTCATCCTCATTTTCAGCGAGCAAAGTTGTGTTGTTTGTATAACACAGGTTGTTAATGAGTCTTCCTCCGATCTTGATGCCACGTTCTTCTTCATATAATCCAGCTTCTTGGATTATTTGTTCAGCATACAGATTTCAATAAGTATGGTGAAAGGATACAACCCTGACACACTCCTTTCTTGATTTTAAACCGTGCAGTGTCCCCTTGTTCTGTTCGAGTGACAGCTTCCTGGTTGATATACAGGTTTCTCATGAGCACAATTAAGTGTTCTGGAATTTCCATTATTCTCAATGTTATCCATAATTTGTTATGATCCACACAATCAAATGCCTTTGCATAGTCAATCAAACACAAGTAAAAATGTTTCTGGTATTCTTTGCTTTCATCCAAGATCCATCTAACATCAGCAATGATATCCCTTGTTCCATATCCCCTACTGAATCCAGCTTGAATTTCTGGAAGATTTCTGTCAATATACTCCTGTAACTGTTTTTGAATTATCTTCAGTAAGATTTTACTTGCGTGCAATATTAATGATATTATTTGAAAATTCCCACATTCTTTGGTGTCACCTTTCTTTGGAATGGGCACAAATATGGATCTCTTCCAGTCAGTTGGCCAGGTAGCTGTCCGCCAAATCTCTTGGCATAAACAAGTGAGTGTCTCTAGTGTGACATCTGTTTGTTGAAACATCTCAATGGGTATCCCCATCAATTCCTGGAGACTTGTTTTTTGCCACTTTCCTCAGTGCAGCTTCGATTTCTTCCTTCAATACCATTAGTTCTTGATTATATGACACCACCTGAAATGGCTGAACATCAACCAATTCTTTTTGGTACAGTGACTCTTTGGATTCCTTCCATCTTCTTTTGATGTTTCCTGCATCATCCAGTATATATATCCAATATATCTTTCAGTATTGCAACCTGAGGTTTAAACTTCCTCTTCAGTTCTTTCAGTTTGAGAAATGCCGAGCATGTTTTTCCCTTTTGGCTTTCCAGCTTCATGTCTTTGCACATTTCATTATAATAATTGACTTTGTCTTCTTGAGCTGCTCTTTGAAATCTTCTCTTTAGCTCTTTTATCTTGTCATTTCTTGCATTTGCTTTAGCTACTGTCCATTCAAGGGCAAGTTTCAGAGTCTCTTCTGACATCCATTTTGGTTATATATATAATCTCCTACATAGGTCCCCCTCTGAGTGGTTGACAGTGGTAGCCAGGCACCATCTACTTCTTCTGGTTTCAGGTTCATGTAGGCTAAGATTCATATGGTCCACTAGTCCCTTAAACTAATTGTTTTCATGTATCTTTGGTTTTCTTCATTCTTCTTTGCACCAGACAAGGAGAGACCAGTTGGTGCATCTTGTATGGCCTCTTGCAAGCTTTTAAGACCCTATTTGCTACTCCTCAAAGTAGGATACAGAACAATATTTTTACATATATATTGCCAGTTGAGCTTGATGTCCCTGTGACTGTGGTCCCAAGCCCACAGGCTTAGTGACTCACTCCCTTAAGGTGTTTGTCTCTGGCTAAGAAGTTACCATAATTGCCCCATAAGCTATATTATATCTGTGGACATTCTTGTAGCACATGCAAATAAGTATGTAGAAATATCATCTGTCAAACTTATATATGGTCGTGGGTATATTCCCTTTGACCTTTTTTGGTTGCCATTTGTTTGGTGTATATTTTTCCATCCTTTAATTTTTCAGTTATTTTTATCTTTATGTCTGAAGTTTATCTCTTATCGACACCATATTGATGAGTCATGTTTTCTTATCTATTCTGCTTCTCTCTGTCTCTTGACTGGTGCATTTTAATTCATTTACATTCAGTGTAATTATTGATTGATAGGTATAAATTTAGGAGCTCTGGTAGCATAGTGCCTAAGGCACTTGACTGCTAACCAGAAGGCTGGCGGTTCAAACCCAACAGCCGCTCCTTGGAAGGAAGATCAGGCAATCTACTTCCTTAGTGATATTGCCTCAGAAACCCAAGGAGGGGTCGCTATGAGTCGGGCCAACTCGACGGCACATAACAACAACAAGTATAAATTTATTGCTGTCATCTTGCTGTTTTTTTTTTTTTTTGTGTGTGTGGTGCTGATGATTTCTTTTTTCTATATATTTTTCTGTGCTGAGTTCACTTTGTTTATGGATTATCTTATTTCCTTCATTGCTGTTGCTTCAGTGTTTACTAGATCTTTATGATTTTCTTTTTTTTAAATTTTGATGAGAAAATTGATTAATTTTCTTTGAGGTCATACCATCATTTTTTATTTTCTTCCCAAGTTTTACAAGATGATACCATCTTGAATTACTCTCCATTTGGAAATTATGTAACTACATTGTTAATTTCTCTTATTCCTTTGTCTTTGTCCTTGTTTACAAATTGATGTCTCACATTCTGTATTTTCAGTTTTGTAGGTTTATTTAAGGAGCTGTGGTGACATAGTTCCTAAGGCATTTGACTACTAACCAGAAGGCTGGTGGTTCAAACCCACCAGCCACTCCCTGAAAGGAAGGTTGGGCAATCTACTTCTGTAGTGATACTGCCTCGGAAACCCAAGGAGGGGTTGCTATGAGTTGGATCCAACTCAGTGGCAGTGCATGCATGCATACTGGTGGCGTAGTAGATAAGGCATTTGACTGTTAACCAGAAGATCAGTGGTTCAAGCCCACTAGCCACTCCATGGAAGGAAGATGGGGTGATCTACTTCTGTAAAGATTTACAGCCTCAGAAACCCAGTGGGGTTCACTATGAGTAGGAATTGACTCAATGACAGTGAGTTCTTTTGTTTGTTTTGTTTGTTTCTTTGAAAGGTTTATTTGGGATATATCTACATCTTGGTTTCTGAATGATGTTGTCATTTGTGTTAATCTCAGGTTGTTGTCACTCTCTGATGAACTGCCATTAGTATTTCTCATAAGGTTGGTCTGTGTGGTAGTTAAGGTTGTGTGTCAAGTTGGCTGGGCCTGGTTTTGAATGGATGGACAACTTGTACCTGTCATCCCCATAATGAGACTGGTAATCAGCTCCATGGTAGAATCTACTGTGAGCAACTGAGTAAGTGCCTTAGGAATGTGGTCTGCTCCCAATATATAAGAAGCAGCTTTGAGAAAAGTATCTGCAGCTTTTTGGCACACTTGGACCCTGCACGTAGCTTAGTCTTCATTTAACAGCCTGTCATGTTTTCTGCCAATCCTGGAACTGTCTCTGGATTTGAACTTCTGGCCTGCTTTGTTGTTTGGTAATATTGGGGCTATGCCACTTTATTTGTTGACCTTGGATTTGTTAGCCTCAGCAGCCGGCAGCTGCCTGAGTGAAGAGACACATCTAGCTCCAGTGAGCTGGGAACAAGAGACAGAGCTGAAGCCTAAGGTCAAGGGGCTATCACCCAGCCCCTAGAGCTGGCACTTGGAACTCGGACTTCTAGCTTCCTAAACTGGAAGAGAATAAACTCCTGTTTGTTAGAGCCATCCACCTGTGGTATTTCTGTTAGAGCAACACAAAGTAACCAAAACAGTCTGTTTTTTAACAATTTCACTAACTTGTGTTTATCTCAAAATGTCTTAATTTTTCCATTACATTTGATGAGCACTTTTGCTGGGTATATAATTCTTGGTTGGCAATTTTTTTTTCTTTCAGTTTTATATATGTCATTTCATTGTTTTCTTGCCTGCAGGGTTTCTGCTGAGAAGTTAGAGCTGAATCTTACTGGTTCTCCTTTGTAGGTAACTTGTCATTATTTCCAAGCTGCATTCAGGAGTCTCTCTTTGTCTTTGATTTTGGAAAGTTTGATTGTTATTTGCCTTGGAGATTTTCTTTTGGGATCTAGCCTATTTGGGGTTCATTGAGCTTCTTGAATGCCTATGTTGTCTTTCATGATATTAGTGAAGATTTCTTCCAACAAATTCTCGACTTTTTTTCTGTTTTTTTTTTTGGTCTGTGCCTATTCTGGAATTCTGATCACATGTAAGTTCTTCCTCTTGATGGTGTCTCACATAGTTCTTAGGCTTTCTTCATTTTTTTCTGTTCTTCTGATTGTATCTCTAACAGATTAGTATCGAGAGATTTCTCTTCAGTTTTGCTAATTCTGTCTTCCATTGATTCAGTTCTATTTCTTTGTCTTTCCATTCAGTTAGCAGAGAATTTTTACTATTAATAGTCTGGATTTCTGCTTGTTGCTTTGTATGGTTTTTGATGTTCCATTTATTTTGTCAATTTGTCCATGTATTGTTTTCTGGAATTACTCTAGAATTTTGTCTTGTGTTTTCCTTGATTTAGTCTGTGTTTTCATTTATCTCCCTGTCAGTCCATTGAAGAGAATTCTATGCTGGGCCATACGCACCAACATACAATCATCAATTAAATACAAATACAGTAACAGCACAGTATCTCTCAGACCACAGACAACCTCAATTAACATGGAAAAAAAAAAAAAAAAAAACAAGACAGAGTGGCTCAAACAAGTGACCAAAGTACAGAGCCAGAAAACTTCCCTGAGGAAGAAGCAATAACTAGGAATTCTAAAAGAAGCAGTGAGAGGTATGATGCCTGGTCCAGGATTGTACTTCTGCCAGCTAGGTAGTTGGGGATGGTGTGGTGTGGAGTGCTTAGTCCAAGATAACACACCCTGCTGGTTGTGGAGGCAACACCTGGTGGGACATCCAGTCTGTGGGAGCACATGCCTGCAGATGTGAGGGTGGTGTATACATGGTTCCAGTTTGTGAAGGCATACCTCAGACTTCATGCAATGCAGGATTGGCATGTGGAGGGGTGCCACAAGTGGTTCGTGTGTGGGGTTGAAGGTGGCCATACTTCTGGTCACCAGGAGGGTATGAGGAATAAGGGAGATTCACACGTTTCTGATAGGCAGCCATCAGTGTGGGTGCTAGTGTAGCCCTGGGTGAGTGGAGCTGGTAATCTGGTTCTTGCCTTGATTGGAATGCTGCTTACAATAATTCAAAATGACTGTGTTGTGCCAGACTAGTTGACAAGTCACCACTTTGTAAGTATCCTTGTTTTCTGTTTTCATTCAATTTTGTCTTCTAATCGATATTTGATCTACTTCTATACCTTTTCCTTTAAAGCTCTGAAGCTCTGGGTTTCCAGTATTATCACCCACATCTGTTTCATTTGGTTTCTCAGGTCTTTGTTGAAGAAGGTCTGGGTAGCATGTCTTCCTAATCTGCCATCTTGCTGGAAATCCTTTGACCTGACTTTTGTAAACATATTTTAGTTACTAGAAATTCATGAAATAAAGTATATCTGTTTTCCATTTGACTTCCATTGTGCTTTCTTAAGTATATCTCTATTAGAGATTGTCTTGGAAAGTGGATAGAAAATGTTTTTTCAAAGTGTGGTTGAGGCCATATTCCATTCAAGAGTCAAGGAGAATTTGACTCTTGTGAGTGAGAAGTTGATGTGTAATTGAATTTTGGTAGAATCAATGATTTTTTCTTGATACTCTGACAGTGGTGTTACTAGGAGTATGTGTGTAGGGCATGCAGACCACACCAGTGACATGGTCGGAGGGGATGACACTAAAATGACTGTCTATAAAAATTTTTGTATAGTGTTTCAGTAGAACTTTATTATTTATTGTAAGTGTTTTTGTTGATATTCCCTGGAGTTAGTTAAAATAGCAAAAAGTTTTGCATAAACACAGCTTACTTATATCAATATACTTGCAAGAATAAAACTATATGCTCATTTACT
>NW_006921755.1:6181250-6181847 GCF_000298275.1 Orycteropus afer afer
CAATCTACTTCCGTAGTGATACCGCCTTGGAAACCGAAAGAGGGGTTGCTATGTGTCAGATCCAACTCAAGGGCAGTGGCTTGGGTTTGGTTTTATCAAAAACTGTTTTGAGAATGAAGTAGTAATAAAGGAAGAGAAGGAGAAAAATAAAAAATGGCTTATGTTCAATTACTATAATGTTTTAACTACTGATGTTGCAAGTTGTGGTAGTTAAGTTTGTATGTCAACTTGGCTGGGCCTGATTGAGTGGCTGGGCAGCTGAATGCAGTTATTCCCCATGGTGAGATTGGTAATTAACTCCATGGTGGAATCTACTGTAGCTGCTTTGGGTATGTGGTCTGCTTTCCATATATAAGAAACAGCTTTGGGAACGGTCTCTGGCTTATGGCATGCTTGGACCCTGCATGTGTATCTGTGTCGTTGTTCAGCAGCTTGCCATGCTCTGCCGATCTTGGGACTTTCAATGGACTTGAATTAATGGCCTGCCGTATTGTTGGTAGCATAGGGACTGTGCCTTTTTATTTGTCAACCTTGGGCTTGTTGGGCTTGTCAGCCTCAGCAGCCAGCAGCTGTCTGAGTGGGAAAAAAAAAAAAAAA
>NW_006921755.1:6181947-6182636 GCF_000298275.1 Orycteropus afer afer
TGTTGGTAGCATAGGGACTGTGCCTTTTTATTTGTCAACCTTGGGCTTGTTGGGCTTGTCAGCCTCAGCAGCCAGCAGCTGTCTGAGTGGAAAAAAAAAAAAAAAAGCCTCAAGCTTCAGTGGGCTGGGAGCAGGAGCAGAGGTGGAGTCCAAGGCTCAGGGGCTTTCTCCCAGCCCCCAGTGCCTGGCACTTTGAATTTGGACTTAAAGCCTCCAAATTGTAAGAATAAACTCCTGTTTGTTAAGGCCATCCCTTAACATTTGTGGTATATTCTTGTCAGAGTGGCACTAGGTAACCAGAACGTAATTCAATGTAGAAAGATTTTACAAAATAATTTTCTTAGTATTTATACAGTCTAAGACATACATTTAAGTGATTTATAACTGTATTTATATGAGCTGGTGTAGGAGGAGGTCCATGATTTACCTACTGGGTGAAACCAACCCTAGTGATGCCACTGCCCATTGACATATGTGTTGGTGACATATGTGTGGCTGCCATGACATTCACTGTTACTCTTACTTGCTTTGGGCTTCTCCTACTCTTGGTGATAGTCACATAGGTACCTTAAGGTTCCAATGATAAGTAGTTTCTTCTCTGTTTTCTGTTCTAAAACAGAAAACATGTGCCCCAGTGTATTGCTGACATGTACTATATGGTCCTTTTTTTATTATTATTTTTAAATATT
>NW_006921755.1:6183776-6185441 GCF_000298275.1 Orycteropus afer afer
TTGTCATGGGATCAGGGTCTTTTCTCTTGCAGAATGGACTGGTAGGTTCAAACCTCTGTCCTTAGTGTTAGTAGCTGAATGCTTAACCATTTTTCCACCTTCATTAGATAGAATGATGATATTTGCAATTTGCATGTTGAGACCCTTATGGAAACTCAAGAAGTTATCTGAAGACCCACTAATATATTGAAGAGGGGCTGAACCTTTAACAAAGACTGCTTTGTTTTCACTGTTTGCCTCCCAGCTGTTCTCAAAACTGCCTCCTATCCAGCAACTACTCATTGCCTAAGACCAAGTTGTGTGTCTTGTCTGTGACCCTCTTTTCCTTAAGAGTGGCATTTTCAATTTGGGATCTGTGGGGAAGCCTCAAGGGGTCCAGAAACTTCCTGAAATTACATGTCAGTTGTGCTTATGTATATTTTTCTAAGACTGAGGCCATAGCTCTTATCAGATCTTCAAAGCATAGATAACCTGAAAAATGCTAAGAACCACTGCTTTCGGGCAAATTCCTCCTCCTGAAGTCCTTTCCAGTCCATCTTGAAATTTGATTTTCCATGGTTCTATGCCATGAACCCTCCAGATGTGACTGAATGTTGCTGAATTTGTCATAGGGTAGTCAGTGCCCACTGCTATTCTCCTAAAATGCCTGACGAACACTGCCTCCCAAAATTAAAGAAAAATTCTGTTCAGGGACTTGATTGGCACCTAGTAAATTATTTTCTTAGAATTCACTAATAATTGCTTGATAAAATAAAAAATGCCGTGCAATGACATGAGAATTTATACTTTTCAAATTGCATTTATATCTACCCTATCATTTGATCATGAAAACATCCTTAAGATAAAGAGTAAAGCCATATAATTATTACTGCTACAAATTTGGGAAAACAAATCACTCAGCAATACAGTGACACATTTGGAATTAACACTCAAGTTGCTTGAATCCTAATTAAGGGCTCTTAGTAATACAGTCCTGAGTTTCCAAGGCTCACTCACCATAGGACTGAAAAATGTGATTTTAACAGCAATCACAAAACAGTGTTCCTCTGACTTTGCCTCCTTTGAGGGAACTGAGATTCTATCAAACAGTTAAGACTGTTCCTTGAGTGACTCACCTGGACTTTAAGAACTAGTTACCTTGCAGTCTACCTGCCTGCTACCCTCCTTCCCCCTTCCCATTTCTCTGTCCTGTGACCATGAAAGGTGCTAATGGTTGGTCTCCTAGTCATTTCTACTTTACTGCTGTAGTTTCCTACTGTTGGTACCGTGTTTACCTTGTTCCTTCTTAGATCTCCCAGGGTCCATTGGCAGGGTCCATTGGCACTGTGTCCCAGAATAATAATATTGATAGTCACTGAAGTGCACTTAGCTCCAGCATCCTTTCCATCTTTCTCTGGTATGTTGTTGTTATGTGCTGTCGAGTCGTCTGCGATTCATAGAGACCTTATGTGCAACAGAATAAAACACTGCCCAGTCCTGTGCCAGCCTCACTATCCCTACTATACCTGAGCCTGTCACTGCAACCACCATGTCTGTCTATCTCATTGAGAGCCTCCATCTCTTTGGTTGACCCTCTACTTTACCAAATGTGTTAAGACTGGGGTTCTCTAGAGAAACAAAAACCAGCAAAGCTTATATATATATATATATATATATATATATATA
>NW_006921755.1:6185841-6210347 GCF_000298275.1 Orycteropus afer afer
CTTGGGCAGATTGGTCACTCAGAACCAGTCATCCGATCCCATCATGGGAA
The DNA here is from genome assembly GCF_000298275.1 of Orycteropus afer afer. NCBI lineage: Eukaryota > Metazoa > Chordata > Mammalia > Tubulidentata > Orycteropodidae > Orycteropus > Orycteropus afer. The sequence goes on from NW_006921755.1 coordinate 6,185,892, forward strand.
CAACCACACAGAACAGGGGTCCAGCCAAGTTGACACACAGCTCCAACTATCACACCAAGTATGACACTCTTCTCCAGAGAATGGTCCCTTCTAGCAATATGACCAAAGTAGGTGAGACGAAGTCTGGCCATTCTTGCTTCCAAGGAGCATTCTGGCTGCACTTACTCCAGGACAGATTTGTTAGTCCTTTTAGCAGTCCATAGTACTTTTCAGCATTCTTCACCAGTACCACAACTCAAAAACATCAACTCTTCTTTGGTCTTCCATATTCATTGTCCAGCTCTCACCTGCATATGACGTGACTGAAAATACCGTGGCTTGGATTAGGTGCATACTAGTCTTCAAGGAGATATGTTTGCTCTTCAGTGCTTTGAAAGAGGTCTTTTGCAGCAGATTTGCCCAATTCAGTATGTCTTTTAATGTCTTGACTGCTGCTTCCATTGGTATTGATTGTAGAACCAAGTAATATGAACTTTTTGACAACTTCAGTCTTTTCTCCCTCTATTGTGATGCTGCTTATTGGTCCAGTTGTGAGGATTTTTGTTTTCTTTATGTTGAGGTGTAATCCATACTGTAGACTGTAGTCTTTAATTTTCATCAGTAAGTGCTCTAAGTCATCCTCTCTTTCAGCAAGCAAAGTTGTGTTGTCTGTGTATCACAGGTTGTTAATCAGCCTTGCTCCAATCCCGATGCCACTTCTGCATATAGTCCAGCTTCTAGGATTATTTGCTCAGCATACAAGGTGAGTAAGTATGGTGAAAAGGATATAACCCTGATAAGATCTCTTCCTGATTTCAAACCATACAGTATCCCCTTGTGTTTGAACAACAGCCTCCTGGTCTATGTACAGGTTCCTCATGAGTACAATTAAGTGTTCTGGAATTTCCATTCTTCTCAAAGTTGGCCATAATTTGTTATGATCTACAAAATTGAATGCCTTTGCATAGTCAATAAAACACAAATAAACATCTTTCTGGTGTTTTTTGCTTTCAGCCAAGATCCATCTGACAGCAGCTATGATATACCTCGCTTCATGTCCCCTTCTGAATTTGCATTTCTGGAAATTCTCTGTTAATATACTTCTGCGACTGTTTTTGAATTATCTTCAGTAAGATTTTATTTGCATGTGGTATTGATGGTATTGTTTGATAATTTCCACATTTTGTGGGATCACCTTTCTTTGGAATGGGTACAAATTTAGATCTCTTCCAGTCATTTGGTCAGGTAGCCATTTTCAAAATCTCTTGGCATAGTCAAGTGAGTGCCTGTAGTGGGGTGTCTATTTGTTGAAACATCTCAATGGGTATTCTGCCAATTCCTGGAGCCTTGTTTTTCACCAATTCCTTCAGTGCAGCTTTGACTTCTTCCTTTAATACCACTGGTTCTTGATCATATGTCACCTTCTGAAATGGATGATCATCGACCAGTTCATTTTGGTTTAGTGACTCTGTGTATTCCATCCATCTTCTTTTGATGTTTTCTGCATTTAACATCTTGCCCATGGAATCTCAGTATTGCAATTTGAGGCTTAATTTTTTTCCTCAGTTCTTTCAGCTTGAGAAATGCCAAGCGCATTCTTCCCTTTTGGTTTTTCTAACTCCAACTCTTGGCACATTTCATTATAATAATTGACTTTGTCTTCTTAGGCTGCTCTTTGAAATCTTCTGTTCAGCTCTTTTATTCTGTTGATTCTCCTATTGGCTTTAGCTATTCTCCATTGTAGGGCAAGTTTCAGAGTCTCCTCTGACATCCACTTTGGTCTTTCTTCCTTTCTTGTCTTTTTAATGACCTTTTGCTTGCTTCATGGATGATGTTCTTGATGTCATCCCACAATTCTATATCTCTGGTATAGTCTCCTTTATTTTAGGATGACTCTTTTTCAGACTCCTCTGCATCGTATTAGACAGGGCTCAGGCTCAGGCTCAGGCTCATGCAGGGATTCTGCTTACATTCACCACTGTCTACCACTTTATGATAGCATATGTAGCTTCACTTTGACTTCAAAGGGGGGGCTTTGAAGCTCACCACTCAACTGATTCTCCAGTTGTTTGTTTTAGCTTCCAGATGTAGAAGTCATATCACTCCTCTAAGTAAATTCTAAATCAGGAAAGAATGTAGAATCCAGGTTGCAAACAGCAACACACAGATAAATTTTGGTTGGGCTTGTGTAATGCTTTGAAAAAATTCACAGTAGTTGACTACACTGTAAAAGAAAGATATTTTACATAGACATCCAGATTTCCAATTTTGTTTGAAAAGTCCTAAGAACTCCTGACACCAAGCCTATGCTCCCTTGTAGTTAATGATTGGCTGCCCACTTCGAGTGGGGCATGCCGCTTTAGTTGGGCAAAGTTCCCCTTGGGTTTTTTTTGGGTCTTTGTATTACTGGCCTAGCCTCTGTAAGTAGCTGAATTTGCGATTCTTAATCTTGAATAACTTCTTTGGTTTATCGATGGATGAAGTGAATCTCAGATCGAATGGGTTAACACTGTACTGTCTAATACAGTAGCACTGGTCATATATGGCAATAGCACTTGAAATATGGCTACAGGAACTGACATTGTAATTTTACAAGCAGTCTACAGTTTGTGAAATATTTGACTTACAAGGAAACACACTTAAGACTGTCTATTTTGTGGGGCACTTTTTTTTTTTTTTTTCCTGTCCCAGAGACACAGCTCTTTTATTCTATGATACAACATAGTGCAGCCACTCCTCGGAAGGAAGGTTGGGCAATCCTACTTCTGTAGTGATACTGCCTCGGAAACCCAAGGAGGGGTCGCTATGAATCAGGGCCGACTCGACGGCACATAACAACAACGACAACAACAACATAGTGGAGGGTTTTAAAGATGGGAAAAAAAGAAAAGAAAAAAAGGATAAATAAGGTGAACATTGAGGTTAAAGCAGGATAAATGCTTTCTTTCCATTTACCAGAAGTTGGGTTTTTGGTAATTTATGTGGTGGTTCAGTTTGTGTGTCAACTTGGCTGGGCCTGGTTGAGTGGCTGGGCAGTTGAAAGTAGTTATCCTCCGTGGTGAGATTAGTAATTAACTCCATGGTGGAATATATTGGAGCAGCTGAGTAGCTGCTTTGGGTAGGTGGTCTGCTTTCTGTATATAGGAAACAGCTTTGGGAATTGTCTCTAGCTTATGACACACTTGAACCCTGCATGTAGCCATGTCATACAGCCTGCCATGCTCTGCGGATCCTGGGACTTTGAGTGGATTTGAATCAGTGACCTGCCATGTTTGGTAACATTGGGACTGTGCCATTTTATTTGTCGACCTTGGGCTTGTTAGTCTCAGCAGCCAGTAGCTGCATGAGTGAAGAGATACGTCTAGCTTCAGTGGGCTGGGAGCAAGGGGCAGAGCTGAAGCCCAAGGTGGAGGGGATTTCACACATTCCCTAGAGTCTGGCACTTTGAACTTGAACTTTTAGCCTCTTACACTGTGAGAGAATAAACTCCTGGTTGTTCAAGCCATCCCATTTGTGGTATATTCTTGTCAGAGCGGTACTAGGTAACCAGAACAATTTATCTTATCATTAAGTAGCTCTGGTGGTATGGTGGTTAAGGCATCTGGCTGCTAACCAGAAGGTCAGTGGTTCGAACCCACAGCTCTTCTGCTGCTCTGCATAAGAAAGATGAGGCAGTCTGCTTCTGTAAAGATGAGAAATATTGGAAAGCCATTGCGGGCTGCTGTGAGTTGGAACTGACTTGATGGCAGTGAGCTTGAGTTTATCTTTTCGTTAGTAATATGTGCTACATGGGAGCTTTGGTAGCGTAGTGCCTAAGGCACTTGACTGCTAACCAGAAGGCTGGCAGTTCAAACCCACCAACCATTCCTCGGAAGTAAGATGGGGCAATCTACTTCCGTGGTGATACTGCCTTGGTAACCCAGGGAGGGGTCCCTATGAGTCGGGTCCGACTTGACGACACATAACAACAACCACATGTGTGTGCTACATACAGTTGAGCAATCTACTTCTGTAGAAATACTGCCTCAGAAGCCCACAGAGGCAACACTATGAGTTGGAAATGACTTGACGGCAGTGAGTGGTTTTCTTTTTGTTTTTTGTATGATGTTGGCAGCACATAATTTTTTGATGTTATCATTATCAAATACACTCACAGATGAACATCTGTATTGCAGACTATGGCTTGGTCTGCAGTGAAGTCACGTCAGTGTTTGGTTAGCAGCTGAGTGCCACCAGAGCTACTTGACCAGGCCTATAGCATAATCTTAGTCAGCATTTGGTACCACAAGAAGCATCAGTTATTAATTAGAAGCTGAGTTGTTCAAATTTCTCTAACTGTTAACGCCTCCACTGCTTATGCCCCCCAACCGTATGTTCAGCAAAAGATGGCATGCCATTGAAAGAAGGTGAGGAAGTCTCTAGACATGGATGTAAAGATGAAGATCATTAAGGATAATGGAAAGAAAGTCAGTGAAATAGCATGTGAGGAAGGACTGTCTCATTCATTCATTGACAATCATTAAGGATAAGAATATGACTTTGGAGGCAGTTAAAGCAGTGATTGGCATCAAATCAACAGTTTTAACAAAGAAAGAAGAGGTGAAGGCTAATCCATGAGATGGAGATGCTGTTGATGATTTGGATAGAAGACCAAATCCAGAAGAGGATTCCTATGAGTTTACTGATGATTCAAATGAAAGTGTGGAGCCTTTTGGAAAACCTGAAGGAAAAGCCAGGAGATGACTACTGTGTGCATTTTAACCAGCAGTGTACTTTAACCGGAGAAGCAGGAAGCTCTGACATTGAAGCTGTGGAAAAATTCATCGTCTGGATTTCTAACTGCTGTTTTTGTATGAGTTCTAATTGTGTATTTATCTTGTTATTTTGTTCTTGAATGATTTTCCTGAATTCTTCCTGGGTACTGTCTGTCGTCTTGTTGATTATGTTTGTGGTTTCCTTGAGCTCTTGGAAAGAGAGTCCTATGTACATATCTTCTGAATTCCTTCTCAGATAATTCGATTGCCTGTTCTTCTTCAAATTGATAATTCTTTAGCTTGGAATTTTGTTTCTATTGTCTTGTCCTGGTTTTTTTTATTTGAGGTTGTCTGTTGTTTCCTGGACATTCTGAAGTTACTGTTTTTAACTGTTGGGTATGTATTGATTTGTTTCACCCTGATTTTATGTTTCACTATATCTGAAAGTGTGGAATGGGTGTGCTTTTTTGATTATTAATACAAATGTACTGGGTTGCTCTCCAGTTCTCTTTGCATTGGTGGAATCAATGGTGAGGATGTGGATTCCGGTCTCTGTTCATTATGAAGGGACTTTGGAATTGGGACAAGCAGGTGTTGTATATTAATCCACAGCAATCCTTCTCAGTCCTTCTGTTGGATGAGTTAGGGGAGAAGGGGAAAAAAGAGAAAGAAAGGGAAAAAAAAAGGCATCAGTAGTGAGTCCCTGCTTTCTGCATTTGAGCTAGGAGCTACTGGCTCAGGCAGTATGGTGTGTGTCTTCCTGGAACGGCTACTAATAATGATATACTATTGTCAATCAGAGACCTACAGTTCCAAAATCAACAGCCCAATGGGTAGAGGGTCACCACTTTCCGCTTGAATCGAGAAGCCATAAAAACCCAGTACCCTGGTCCACTCTGTGGTAGAAAGCGGTCATGGAAGAGTTGAACCTCAGGGTGCCACTGTGTGCTCATTCTGGGCCTCCACCCACTTGGAGGGAGCCTCCCCCAACCCCTACTCCCAGGTAGCCCAATCCAAGGGGGGTTTTGATCTGTTTCCCCACAAAGTTATCTACTCACTCAGCTCAGCTCCCAAGGTCTCCATCAATAACACGTGGTGTGGGTATTCCAAGTCCCCAATGCTTCTGTGGACTCTGTGACTTTCCCCTCTTTTTCTCTCCCCCAATCACTTTTGTATTGCTAATGTGCCTTCCGCTTCTCCATCTCTCTCCATGGGCTAGGCAGGTTCATTTATTTTTCCCAATTGTTTAACCTGCTCTTTTTCTCTGCCTCCACTAAATCTGGTAGCATAGTGCCTAAGGCACTTGACTGCTAACCAGAAGGCTGGCGGTTCAAATCCACCAGCCACTCTTTGGAAGGAAGGTTGGGCAATCTACTTCCGTAGTGATAGCGCCTTGGAAACCCAAGGAGGGGTCGCTATGAGCAAATAACAACAACAACAACAACAATCATCTCCTTAGTTGCTCATGAATGAGTCCAGTATCATTGCCTCTTATCTGCTTCTCTATCTAGTTATTCAGGAATTAAGATGCTAGGGGGACAAATGTGAGGGGCTACAGATACAATGCCATCTTCCCCATAGCTGTGGAAAAATTTAAGGAAGGCCTGGACAAAATAAAGATTGGGTTTATAAAGATACTGGTAATAATAATGAAAACTAAAATTAAAAAATAAAAGTTTTGTTTGACTGAAGTCAGAACCTACTTCAGTGGATACATCGGGACCCCCCATAGTAAGTTAGGGACTACCTGTGTTTAATTTTAATTAATTTAAACTTAAAATTTTTAAATGGCACATTGTGAAATATTTTCCTGAAAAACGGCTTTGTTTTTGGGACGACATTTCACTTTTAACTATTGTATTGTGTAAGATATATTTGTTGTATTGGAGTGTTCATATGCTTTCTAAAACAACAACAACTTGTCACCCTAACGTATTTTTTTCATAGTACTAAATATATTTTTCTTCATTACTAAAGTGTTGCCCAACTTTTAATTCTCTAAAACTTTTCATTATAACATATAATGTCACGAATTACTATAGTGATTTGTTTTTCCTCATTTTACATGGTACAAAAGGGTGTGATTTTATGTAGGAAAAAATTATCTTCAATTATTGTCAATATAATGATACTTTCAAAGATAATAAAATTATTCATAATACATATTCTCTTTTTTATGTTGTCTCATTTTAAGTGATACTGGTTAATTTTCTGAGTGATGTATGTGAAAATACATTTTTTTTTTTTACATTCAGAATAATACTGAGTTTGATTTCGGAGGCTTGAGCGTTGCTATGATGCTGAACGGGTTTCTTTGGAAATTCCACGCTAAGACAGACTAGGAACAAAGGGTTAGTGGTCTGTTTCTGAAAGTAAGCCAGTGAAAACCCAGAGGATCAAATGGTCTGATTTGCAGCTGGTCATGGGGATGGCTTACTACTGGATGGCATTTTGTTCTGGTGTGCATGGGGTCACCATGAATTGGGCCAACTCTGGCACCTGAGAACAACTGCTGTAGCCTTAAAGCTAGACAAAATTTATTTTTTGAACTAATATATTGAGTTTTTATATTTCATAGCTTAAAAGCACTTCACAAATAAAATATTGGGCATAGGTATAGCCCAATCAAATGTAACATTCAACAGTTTTTATTTTTTGGACATTTTGTTTATTGAACTGTGAATTAAAACATACATTCTTAAATATTGTAAAGTTTACAGTTGTAAAATTGTAAAGCATATCTGTGTAACAAGCAACCAAATGAAAGCATGTCACAGCCCCAGCACCCCAGAAGCCTACTTTTGCCCCTTTTAATCACTAACAGACCCCTGCCCACCAAGGATCACCATCATAGATTTGTTTTTACACTTCACATAGATGAAATCAAACAATATTTACTCTCTCGTGTCTGGCTTTGGATTAACATTGTGAGATTCATTCCAAACTGGTACAGCAGTTGTAGTTTGTTAATGAACTTGAATTAGGTTAAAGTTTTCCTTTATGCAAAATTATAATAGAGAAAAATAAGTAGTAAAACTTTTGTGTAAACAAAATCTGCCCTGCATAACATTTTAAAAGAACTCACTTCTAGTTCACTTAGAACATGAACAAGGAAGGTCTGCTTTTAGCTAGAGAATTAAAAGATGATTCCTCTCTAGTGATTCAGGCAGGCCCAGAAAGTGCTGGTACTTGGAAATAATAAAATCACCCTTATCCAAATCTGTAATTCAAGATTTTTACTAATTCATACTGGTCTATCCCACCCAGAACTACTTAGTTCATGCCTGTGTGTGGGTTTGAAGAGAAGATACTCAGATGCTGCTCAAAACAAAAAAGATTCTGGGGCATATCAGACATTTAGGGGACCTTGGTATCATGCAGTGGTCAAACACTGGCTGCTAACTGAAACATGGGTGGTTGGAACCCACCAGTGGCTCCATAGGAGGAAGATGAGGCATTCTGTTTTCATAAAGATTCCAGCCTTGGAAACCCTATGGGATGTCGTTTTACTCTGTCCTATAGGGTCACTATGGGTCAAAATCAGCTTAATGGCAGGGGGTTTTGTTTTGGTTTTGGTTACTTTCAGTTCATTTGGAGGACTGTGTGGTAAATTGTAGAATCATCTGAGGGTACAGAATTATACTTGAGAGTCTTAAGATTAGTTTATTTAGCATATTTTAGTTACTTCTATAAATTAGGCTTTATTATTGAATGGATGTCTTTCTGTGACAACTTTTCCTTAAAACATTTCCTTATTGAAACTAATTCTGATTCTGTTTTATGAAATATAATCTAGCCAAAGAAAGATATTACTAGTTTAGGATAGGTTAAATAAAAGGGTGTGGTTTAATGCAAATAATGTTATATGTATACCCACATAAAGATACTGAGTCAATTTTCAGAATCCCAGCAGTTCACAATTACAAACGTTTTCATATGTTTACAAGTCTTGCAAGTTATCTATGGTTTGGCTTTTATGGTCAGGGCTTGGCTAGATGTCATTTGGCTGGCCTGGTCAACAGGTTTTTGATCAGTTTCAGATCTGCTCCACATATATTATACAATCTGGGCTGAATGAATTGCATCTACCTGGGGGTGCTCTTCTCATGGTGAGTAACAGGTGCATAAGAAGACAAGTGCTAACACCTGCTGTTTCTTAAGGCCTTGAGTTGGACTGGCAGTCTGTCATTTCTGTGCATATTCCATTGGCTAATCAAGTCACATGGTCACACCCTACATTAATGGGGTAGGGAAGAACACAGCCTGCAGCAGTAGACACTACAGAGTACATGGCAGGTTGTAGATGTATAATTCTGATAGGGAGGGAGTGAAAAATTTGCAATTATGATTCCATGTACTGCATTCAGTTTCAAAATCAGTACAGTGCGAGATAAAAGACATACGCTTCTTTTATTTGAAGAACTACAGTGATTTGATACAGACATTTAAAAATATTAACATTAACCCTTTTGTGACCCATGGTACATATAGGAAAACTACATTTTCCATCGAGGGGGGGGCGGTGGGGGGGAGGGGTTTAGGGGGAAGCTTATATCCCAATTTTAGTGCATGCTGCCATCTGCTGGGGCCCTGTGTAATTGTGTGAATCTGAAGAAACAGGCCTCATTCTACCCAGCCCAACACTCAAGATCCCTTGGGACATACATGTTCCAATAATTGTATCAAAATCCATATAACCTCAAATCATTTTTTTTTTTTCATTTCATTCAGAATGCCTTCCATTACTGAAAACATACAGTTTCAACAAAAAATTCAAGACAGAAAATAATTTGATCTTGAAAGAGTTAAATAACATATTTTTAGTCATATTTGTATGTTTCTTGGCAGAGGATATGAATTTATAATGAGTTAGCACCTAGCATAAATTCTAAACCAAAGACAATAAGTAAATCTGTTCTTTTATTCAACAAACTATTCCTGAAGCACCTATTCTACACAAGCTGTCTTGGGGGATATAAGTTTGATTATACAAGTACTGCCAAAAGAAGTACAATGTGAATGAAATAGTCACTTAAAGTTGAAGGCTTCCCCTTGGGTTTTATGCTCTGCTCTACAGTGATACAGAATAAGTAAAATTTCTTTACCAAAGTATTTCAACATTCAGTATGGTGATTTTAACCTTAAAAATTGATATGATAAAATATAAGGTTTTTTTTTTCACAGTCGTTTTAGTGGATAAAAAGAATTATGACATTTTAGTGTATGAACCTATGGATGACCTTGGCCATTTTAAATTTTATTTGTAGAAAAACTTCTGGTGAACATGGTAAGCATGTGTGTGCTGTCTTTGTTGTTTTTGCTATTTGCTTAAATTCTTTTATAAAGCAAAATTAAGTGAATAAAATTATGTCATTAGTGTTTACTTGTAGGTTTTAGCACCTACTGTGGCTACTGTATATGTTTATAATTTTTATAACCAAGACCTTGGGAAAAGACTATGGAAAATTCATAGAAGCAGATGGCCTTTCTGTGTGCCTATTTAAGAACTTACCTGCTTTTAAACATTGCTTTAAACACCTTTACTTTTCAAGTTGCATATCTGTTAATTTCTCCCATTTGTTGTGAGATCTGTATACATATATATGATTGTATATATGGATACAGATGTGTGTGTGTGTGTGAGAGAGAGAGGAGTCTGTTGTTGTATTTGCTTTCTTTGATAAGCTAGTCCTGAGTAACAATTTGTTTATATTTTTACTTTTTTAAAGCTGAGTCTTCATGTATCAACTTAAGAATATCCGAATTCTCTGCTAGAAAAGGGAAGCTGAAGGCTGATCCCTAACTACACAAATGAGGCATTCTCTTGGAAATGAGTATTTCCTGTGAGTTGTCTTGACATGCTTTTTACATGTATAATAGAAGCAGTAAGAAGACATGATTTTTTTCAACACATTCACTTATGTACTCTTTGTGAACAGCTCCTGATCAGAAAAATTTCAGAATGGGAACATGTAAATTCTTGTTAACCCTTAATAAAGGAAGTTCTTACATGCTTTATGAAAGCAGTGAGTAGTCTGTCAGTCACCAGTGTAAATATTCCTTCTCTAACTTAAAGAAATACTTCGTGACATTAACTTTGTTCCTTTGGAGAGATGTTGATATGGAAAGAAGATCTAGATTTATTTTTGGTCTTCCTCATGTCCGTTTTATTGTTTCTTTATTTTACTTCATTAGTTGATTGCTTAGATACTGTTTAGATACAGCAGTCTGGTTGGCACCAATCAGAACAGGGACCAAGAGGAACATATCTAATGCCTGCTGTGTTCTTTTATAAAGAATGTATAGGCCCCAAAGCATTTTAATTACAAGAGGTGATAGTTTTATCTACCACACTATAAATTATTTCATGAATTTTGAGTTATATCTCAGGAGGGCATAGCCGATTCCCTTCTGTCTAGGTCTGTTCCAGTATTATTCAGGTCACTTGAACGCCAGAACCTATTAGCTACCTGGATAAGTTTTTCATATAGTTGTTTTGACTCTGCTCTCTAAATACATATCCTGAATCTTACCAGCCTGTGTTTCTGCCTCTAGTATCTTATTTTGAGTCATTGTCATTTCTTGACTAAACTAATGCAGTAAGCCTCCACCGCTTTTCTTGATTCTGACCTTACCTTCCATGCAGTATCACATGATCTTTGTAAAATATGAATTAGGTGATGTTACTTTCCATCTCTCTTTAAAGGAAGTCTTAATTTCTCTTTTACTACTTTGATCTTCACTAGTAAGATTCCAGCCTCATGGGCCGTTTAGCTGTTGTGGGAACATCTCAAGCTTATACTTTTCTCAGGGTCTTTATACCTGTTTTCTTTGTCTGGAATAATGTCCCCTGAAATATTTTTATGAGTATCTCTTCTTTAAAGAGCTCTGGTGGCACAGTGCCTAAGGCATTTGACTGCTAACCAGAAGGTTGACGGTTCAAACCCATTCAGCCATCCTGTGGAAGGAAGACAGGCCACTCTACTTCTGTAAAGATTAACTGCCTCAGAAACCCAAAGTGGGTTGGTGTGAGTGGGAGTGGACTCTATGGCACTGAGTTTTGTTTTTTCCTCCTCTTTTCTCAGGCTTCTGCTCAGATTTCAACTATGTATACACTCCTCATTTATCAATATGGGTAAGTTCCAAAGACCAGGTCATTAGGCAACAATCGACCTTATGTGAAAATGGAGGATAACTACATAGTTATACAACTGCCAGATTTCATTACTTTGCAGCAGCCAAACCACTGAGGATCATGGCCCAGCCAAGTGAACATGTGACTTTAACTATCACAGCCAGTGTTATTCTCAGATTCCACCTCAGCATTACCTTACTGCCAGATATACATTGTTAATACACAACATAATCAGGTAGTAGATTTTTATTTACTATTGTGGTAAATAGTTTTTTTTACTATGGTTGTAAATGTGAAATGTTGTATATCTATTAGTGAGAAGTTGGTACTTAAAAAGACCTTCTTTTAGAAAGGTAGTTGTATTAGTTATCTATGGCTACATAACAAATTACCCCAAATTAGTAGCTTCCAAAAGCAAAGATAAAAGATTTATTATTGCTGAGGCTCAGGATTCAAGGAGTAAGTAGTTAGTAAGGAGGTTCTGGCTCAGAGTCTCTCATGAGGGTTGTAATCAAGATACTGATGAGAGTTGCAGTAATCTGAGAATTGATAAGGATATGATCTACTTCCAAGTGTGTTCACATGATTTTTTGGCAGGCTTCAGTTCCTCACTGGCCAGAAACCTCAGTTTCTTACCACATGCATCTCTCTGTCGATTTTCTGAATGTCCTTATGACATGGCAGCTGGCTTCCCATAGAGTGAGGGATCCAAGATGGAGGAGAAACAGCCCAGCATGGAAGCCATCTTTTATAATTTAATCTTGGAGGTGAGACAAACTCACAGCTGCTGTGTGGTATTAGTCACAGACCACAACCCTGGTACAGTATGGAAGGGTATACACAGAGTGTGAATACCAGGAGTCAGAGGTCATTGGAGACAATCTAGAAGGCTGAATAGTAGTCCTGCCACCCATGGGGTTTTCATTGGTTGCTTGTGAGGAACCTGTGCTTTTCATATTTTTCCTAATAAATGAAGGACTTTAGGGAATTTATTATCTATGAAGAATCTATAGAAGTCACAAGTGTATTTCTTCCTTGGTGTAAAGGAATACCTGATATAAGCAGAAGATTGATAATAGTCTATCCATACAAGCACTGTCTATCCTGTAATCCTGTGTTATTTTCTCATTTGCACTTACCCTATCTGAAATCCCATTTTCCGTTTCCTTGTTAGTTGTCTGTCATCCCCTGTGAGATTATGTATACTGTGCTACCAGTGTTCCTCATGAGATTATAAATGGCCTTGAATACAGAAAACTAGTGTTTCATGTTTACCATTTAAATCTTTGTGCTTAGAACAATGCTTGGAGTAAAAGTAGGTAGTCAGGTATTTGATAAACGAATAAGTAAGTATACTCTTTCATATCCTAGAAAATGTATTTTAACCATGTTATATGGAAATATATCTACATGAAACTCTGTATTCTAAAATAGAGTGTATTGAACTTACATTTTGTTACTTTAATATTTACTGATCTTATCTTACTTAGAAAGCACTATGCTTGATACTCTGAAGTTGCAAGCACAAATAAGACATGTTCTCTACCTTCAAGGAGTCTTTTCAGGAAGGTCAAAATATGGTAAATGCCACGTAAGAGCAAGTGAAATGAAGAAGGAGAAATTATAGGGCTAGAAGATTGATGAGAACTGGAGAAGGCCACAGAATAGAATGTCCTCTGGATTTCTTAGGATCAGTACAATTAATATTTTTTGCTTTAATACTGTATTGCTTTCAGGATCATCAGAATATAGTAAGGAAAGAAACTATATTTTATGAGTGAAAAATCAGGAAAATCTGTTCTACATAAGTAGAAATGGGAAGTTACTTAGTTACATATTTTAAAAATCACCTTTGTGAAATGACTAGAAGAAATACATAAAATTGCATGTTTCATTCTATATGATTGTTACATAGAGAGCAATTTGCCCATATACTGAATAGCCCTAGATTACTGTGTCTTTAGAATTTGTTTTCTGAGTAGTGATTATTTATATATTTTTCTCTATTGTCAGCTTTTTACTGCAGTCATTCTGTTTCCCTCTTCATCTAATTTTGCTGTGGACTTGAAAACTAAATCATCAAACTGTATAGAATTATATAAAATATAGATAAATAGGCTAAAAAACATTTTCTTTTCAAGTAATTAAATTTTAAAGGAGCTTTTTGTGTTATTTTGTTTTTAGTTTAGCTGTTCATTTGTGTTTATTTTCATATCTGCTTGGTACTCACCTATGTGCCTATATTTTAACAACTTCTCTTGGAAGGCAGGATTTTTTTTTACCAAGTTTTCTATTAAACTTTTTATCTTTTCACTGTATTTTAGTTGGCTTTTGGAGTTAGACTGACTCACAGCTCTGCCAACTTTTGGTTTTAAGGCCATAAGCAAGATGTTGAATCTTTCTGAGCTTCATTTTTCAAAAATCTGAAAAAAGAAAAATAATTGTCTTCAGTGGAGTATTCTAACGAGTAAGTGATATATTTGAAGGGCCTTAGAGTGTTCCCTGATTCCACTGTGGCAATGTAATACCACCCCCTGGCTTGTAGGATGCAAGGAGAGCTGTCATCTTCACAGTTGACCTATTTCCTGCCTTCTGCTGTCAGTCCCCACCAGGTTGAATTGGCTTCACGCTATGTCACTTAGTGCCTAGAGACAGTTGCATTGGCTACACCATCCATAAAGCATGTCACTTTGACAGAGATGTTCTGGTTTATCTCCAGTGGGGTAGAGCTGGACTAGAAAGACCAGTCCTGCAGACCCCTTTCTTTCCTAAGGGGGTCAGTGCAATTTGGGAGATGATCCAGGGATGAGTTTTACTGCTGAGTGGTAATAGGAACTTGGTCCTCAAACCCAAGACTGACCAGAAAATTAAACTCACTATGTATGCTTCTGGTGGTAAAGTCATTTTGTTGCTAACCAGAAGGTTGGTGGTTCAAACACACCAGCTGCTCCGTGGGAAGAAGATGAGGCAATCTATTTCGTAAAGATTTACAGCCTTAGAAACCCAATGGAGGTCACTATGAGTTGGAATGTACTCGATTACAGGTTTTTTTTTTTTTTTTTTTGGTATGTATGCTTCAGAGATTTGATGCCCAGAGCAAGTTTAACTACTACATGGCGTTTTATTTCTTGCCTGAGGTGACTCAGTCTTGAGAAGAATAAGGCCATAGGGATTTCATGGGTATTTGTAGATACTCCAAGATAACAAAACATCCAGAGCAAGGAATTTTTTAATTAAAGTGGGTCCTACGATATTCTTGTAATTATTTACATTTTCTACTCCCTCACATATTTTCTCAATTTAGCCGTCCTGTGACTCATTCAGTAGCAGAATCAGTGAAATCAGCATTCTCTTCCAGTAATCAAGCAAAGATGGCCCATGATTTCACGGGCTATCTTAGTTAATTGGCCTAATATCATGTTGAGTGCTTCTGTTCTACCTCCTAGTTTTTTGTGTCCCGTCTGAGGTCTTAAAAGCTTGCAAGTTGTCATCCAAGGTACAGTAGTTGTCTCTGCTTGCTTGGTGCAACGGAGGAAGAAGGAGAGTCAGGAATAGGAGGAGGAAATGGAATGTGTGACTACTTGCTTTTATGAGCAACTACCTCCTTTGCTCATTCAGACCAGAAGAGCTGAATAGTGCACAGCAACCATTACTGATGGAAGGAAGGTTGGGCAATCTACTTCTGTAGTGATTCTGCCTCAGCAACCCAAGGAGGGGTCACTGTGAGTCAGGGCCAACTCAACGGCACATAACAACAACAACAACCTTTACTGAACATTTTGATCAAAGATTCTATGGGTGCTGGGATACATTCTGGGCCTGGAATAAAGCTCACTCCCAAGGGCTGGCTCTTAGCCCAATAGTAAACAAGATGTACATACAGACCACTCAACCCAGGATGACGCACCCATATGCTCTATGGAAATACATCCCTTGAAGCAACTGACAGGGCACCAGAGGGGCAACATTCACATGGAGGAAATGCAGGACAAACAGGAGTGCATAACTGTAGGGGGGTGGTTACTAGGCAGGGAGGGGAGGAGACTGGGTTAGGGTTGGACATGGTAAATAGGGAATGAAACTAAATGTACACTTAACGTTGAGTGTAAAACAGACTCTTAAAAAAATTGTGGAATAATCCTGATCAAAAGGGCATAAAAGGCAGAGCAGAATTCAAAATCTCATGTACTCAAGACTTTCTGGAGCCATGGAGGCTGGATACACCCTGAAACTATTGCCTTGAGATAATCTTTAAAACTTTAATAAAAAATATCCCCTGCAGTCTTCTTAAAACCAAGCAGCAGTTTAGCTTAACTAGTAAAGAATTAAAAAGGGAACACTGCATGGTTTAAAATCAAGAAGGGAGTGGGTCAGGGTTGTAACCTTTCACCATACTTATTCAATCTGTATGCTGAGCAAATAATCTGAGAAGCTGGACTATATGAAGAAGAACGTGGCATCAGGATTGGAGGAAGAATTATTAACAACCTGTGATATGCTGACGACACAACTTTGCTTGCTGAAAGTGAGGATGACTTGAAGTACTTACTGATGAAGATTGAAGAATACAGTCTGCAGTATGGATTACATCTCAATATAAAGAAAACAAAAATCCTCATACCTGGACCTATAAGCAGCATTATGATAAATGGAGAAAAGATTGAAATTGTCAAAGACTTCACATTGCTTGGTTCTACAATTGACGCTAATGGAAGCATCAGTCAGGACGTCAGACGATGTATAGCACTGGGCAAATTGGCTACAAAGGACCTCTTTCAAGTGCTGAAGAATAAAGATGTCTCCTTGAGGACTAAGGGGTACCTGACACAAGCCATGGTATTTTCAGTTGCCTCATATGCATGTGAGAGCTGGACGATGAATAAGGAAGACTGAAGAAGAATTGATGCTTCTGAGCTGTGGTGTTGGCGAAGAATGCTGAGAGTACCGTGGACTGCTAAAAGAACTAACAGGTCTGCCCTGGAGGAAGTGCCGCCAGAATGCTGCTTGGAGGTAAGAATGGCTAGACTTCATCTCACATACTTTGGTCATGTTGTCAGGAGGGACCGTTCCCTGGAGAAGGATGTCATGCTTGGTAAAGTGGAGGGTCGACGAAAGTGGGGAAGGCCCTCAACGAGGTGGATTGACATGGTGGTGGCAGTGATGGGCTCAAGTGTAGCATGAATCGTGGAGCTGGCTCAGAACTGGGCAGTGTTTCGTTCTGCTGTGAATAGGGTCACTATGAGTCGGAAATGACTCGATGGCACTTAACAACAACAACAACAGTAAAGAGTGGTACTCTTTACTGCCTTGGAGCATTGTACTCTTTTAATATCTGTATGGGATCAAATTGACGACAGCAACTCACTCAAAGAGTAGATACAAAACTTAAGCATCAGTGAGTTTATGTTAATGAGGAAGAAACAGCTTAGAACACAAGGGTGAGAATGGTTATACAACTCGAAGAATGTAATCAATGTCCTAGAATTGTAAATGTAAAAATTGTTCATTTCTCCTGTGTATAGTCTAAACAACAACAAAAATAAATTATGAAACAAAACAAAAAACGGGCTATTTCCCTGGTTGTCGGGTCTGCCCCAGAGAATCTCATTTAAATTTGGGCCTCTTTCCTCATTCCTTGTTCTCCCTTGGCTGGTTTCAACCAACCGTCGTGAACTTCAGACTATGTCTGGCTCTTCCACTCCAGGTTGCTTTCTGTTAAATGTTACATTTCTTGTATTCATTCATCATCCATGCCTTCAGAACGGTGCTAAGATTCTGCCATTTTCTTGTTTTAAATTTAGTGAAAATTCCTTGAGTAACTATTAGGGTGCCATACACGGAATTAGGCTCATATACTTAACATTATGGGTTACAAAACTAAGGTTCGGAAAGAATATGTGCCCCAAATGGTAATATGTTAAATGATAGAAGGAATATGAATGCAAATCTGCTGACTCCAAATTCACTTTTCTCTCTGGTTAACACAGCTCCTCTTTCCTTCATGTCTGCCAAGAGGTTGAGTAACATTGGTGATGTGAGCTAAGAGGCTTCGTTAGGTCATGCTTGAGTCTGTGCCACTAGCCATCTTCCCCAGCACCTGCCAGCTTGGGATGACTGCTGTAACTAGTGTGTGGCAGATGTGCCCCACATTCTGTTTGCCTTCTTCACTGTTGATTTAAAAAAAAAAAAAGTAGATTTAGCAGTTTAGCGTAGAAAGCCTCCATTCACAAGAAAAGTGAACTTATTTAAACATATAGAAGTTGAGGAACTATTCCTGAGTTCAGGTTTTTTTTTTTTCTTTTTTAGGATATGGATTGGATCTTTAATCAGAATGATGTTGAATAAGCTTTCCATTCAAAGTTACAATGCCGTATGCTTCTGTCTATACAGGCTACAGAAGTTAATGTTTCTTTACTTTTCCAATAACCTTAATGAGAAGAAATAGGATTTCATGGGCTGAGAGAGATAGATAATTATCTATTAATTAGATCAATGGAAAAAAATATTAAAAGTATTTCATTTGGGTGTCATAATGTGTTCTTAAAATTTATTTTTGAATATGTTTGATAAGGTAGAAGGTTACTTTTGAGAATTTAATGAACCCACAGTATGAACACCAGCTCAGGATGATGAGGAAATTGAATTTTCTTCAAAGTTTGGAATGAGTGTGGACTTGGGTTCAAATTTGTACTACATAATGAAATATATGGATAAACTTTGGTAAGTTACTTAGCCGCTTAGTTTGTTCCAGTGCCTATGAAAATAAGAGTTATACTTGATTTCTGGAGTTAGGAGTGTAATTAAAGTATCTGTGTACGGTCACTGTGTTGGAATCGACTTGATGGCAGTGGGTTTAGTTTTGGTTTTACTATGCCTGGTACGCAGTAGGCATTTTGAAAAAAAGTTAAACTCCATTCATCATTTTAGTAAGTTTACAAATGACAACTTCCATAAAAACAAGTATTTGCCTTACTGATGGTGAGTTAGCAGCTTCATCTTGCTGCACAAGGCTTCGTAGTTGAAAATGAACGATATTGCATCAAAGGTTTTATGTAATACTGACTTAGAAAATAAAAATAAAGAGAGCACAGAGCTCTCTTGGCTCCCTTTTAAGATCTTCATTAAGAAAAGTAAGTTTTGCGTATTATGTTTTTAACATTTTTATTTCTCTCGTGGTATATTTTGGTATAGTCTTTGAAAGGCCCCCATTTCAATCGTTAATTCATTTAATTCAGAACATTAAAGCAGTAAAACTCAATGAAGTGGAATTGTCAGGAAATGAAATATTCTGGTGAATTTAGTTGTCTGTGTTAAATAAAAAAGTTTTACTTTCTCCACCTGTATGATTTATGCTTTCTGTGTTTAGATCATTCCATTGAATTTGTGTTTTAATAGTAAGCTCTGCACCATTTTTTTATTTTTTTCCTGGAAGAAGAAAGGGAAATCAATTGAAAAAAATTCTGTTTCAAGTAGATAACTGAAAAGCATTCCAAAATATGTTAGTTGCTTTATTTCATTGGTAAGAAACATCATCTTTCAGAACTAGAGATGGAGATCAGATACGAAGAAGATTCAACTAAATGTATACTGTCCCTTGGACATAGCATTGAACTGGCTTTTTTTTAATTATTATTATTAGATTTTGATGTATTCTTCTAGAACTTAGTGCAAAAAAATTATTGGCATAATTAAATTTCAAGAGGGTATATTTGTATAGAAAATTTGAAAAGTTTGGACATTTTTTAAGAGGGGGAAGAAAAAGGTTATTCATAATCTCACCACTCAAAGGCAAAGTAAAATTTTGGTGTTCATTACATTGTTTATTTAAGAAATAAATGGATGTGAAGTCCTTTTTTAAAAAACCTTTTCACAGTTGGTGTTTTGCTTTATGTATTCTTTTTGTCCATTTTAAATATTAAAGAAATTATATATAAAAAAAGAAATGGATGCAAAGAGAAAAGAACCTTCCCTTGATTTTAAAGAAACCCAAGACCCGCCTATCTTTAATTTATGCGGTGGGTATACAGAATCTTACAAGGTATACAGAACCAAAACCAGATTATTTTAAAAACCTTTTTGTTCTTCAAGGAGTTAACTGAAAATTGGGGCCTTTAAAGTGTTAAACAAAAAATGTATGCATTCTCAAGATTTTTAAGCAAAGGTGAATATTAACTAAAATTTTCCTAATTCCTTTATGGTAATTAATATTCAACAGAAATTAGAAAAACACCTTTGTTGTCTTTATCCTTGTATTAACTGTATTGCTTTATTATTTGTACAACATATGTTGTGACATATGTTGTATAAATTATTTAAAGGTAAATTTAATGATACTATTTTTCATTCTTTTTTCACAGTTTCTTAAATAATACCCACAAAATTTTACTCCATTTTGTGGTTTGCTTTTCCTATGATGTAATTACTGAAATTAAGAATAATGGAAGAAGACTATTCTAAATTACTGAAAACTGATGCTTTTTAATCAGTATAGCTTTAAATACTGTACATGTAAGGTTAGCTAATGGCTTATGTAACGTTGCTAGGTTTTGTAATTAAAAAAACTCATTGCTGTGGAGTCGATTCTGACTCACAGCAACCCTACAGGACAGAGTAGCATTGTCCCTTCGTGTTTCCAAGGCTGTGAATGTTTACAGAAGCAGACTGCTTCATCTTTCTCCCATGGAGTACCTGGTAGGTTTGAACCTCTGACCTTTTGGTTGGCAGCAGAGTGCTTTAACCACTATGCAACCAGGGCTTCTAAAGTACAAGGACAGTTTTTTCCCTCTTAATTTATGGATACTCATCTGCAAATATGTTTAAGCTCTTACTGACAGGTTTGTCTGCAAGGTGAAAATACAATTGACATCTTTAGTGGAGTAACTGCTTACTCTCCCATAGAAATTCCAGTTGATGCTTTGACAAGGGAAAAATAATATAAAATAGAGGTATAATGTCTAGTATGCTAATTATTTTCAGGGGTATGGTTATACAATTAGTTTTGCTCTCTATTGCTTAAAAATTGATCTATAATAATAAAGATAATCTATTCATGTCCAAATTCCTGTAAATATTGAATTTTTATAATCTGGAATTGGTGAGATTATTCTGTGACTGAACTTCCTGTTTTTACCTACTTCCCAATTACTTGCAGCTGTCAAAATAATTTTAATCATTTGCAGATAGTTTGCAGGATAAAAAGGCTAGTAAACTCTTCAGTCCTAATGAAGGACCTTAAGCCTTTTGGCCAAAAAGGTGTTGCTCCTTCTCTTATCATCATCTTATATATCCTGAATGAGTCCTTCTGTTCTAGTCAGGCCAGCATTCTTTTCTGAATGTGACTGTTACTCTCCAAGGTCTTAAACACTTATCCATGTCATTCCACAATTCTCGCTGAATTTTTGGTTGCTAACCAGATCAGAGAATCAGAATTTTGGCATAGAAGGGGCCTTGGAAATTACTCAGTAGTAAGCCTTTTTATTTTCTCATTGATGAAACATAAGACATTAAATCATTAAATATACATCTTTTCAGATGCAAAAGTAAACCCAAGTGTCTGGAATTCTAGCCTTAGCCTCTCCCACCGTGGCTTATTGCTTGCAGATGCATGCAAGTAGATGTGTAGAGATCTGTTTACTTCATGAAGGAACAGCCAGCATTTCTGTTCTCCCACTTTCTGTCCTCCCACTTTCTGACCAGGCTATCCACCAAATATGTGCTTGGTTATTTCCCAGTAAGTAGAAGAGCAAAATATGGGAAGTGCAAATTGAAACTCATATGGCAGGGGAAAAAACAAGCAAGCACGCTTATTAGATCCATTTGTTGTTAGAGCAGCAGTTGTATTTTTGTGTACTCTATTCGCTTTTATTATTCATTCAATATCAGAAAAGGATAATGTGTTTGCAGTTTTTACAGTCATACCTACAGAGAAGGAGAACTCCACAATTGGACACTCTAAGTATGACAAGGTCTTAGTTTATATGTAATAGTTTTTAAGATACGGAAAATCATAGGTGACAGATAAATCAGAAATAGTTTTCTTTTGCCAGAAACCTTTTCCTAAAGAATTAGAGCCTTTTCTAGCATTCTGCTAAACTGCATCTTTCTTATTCAAATTTAGGTCATTGAGAGTATTAAAAATAAAATTGTTAGATTTGTGTACTACCTATGCTACTATTCTTCTCCTTTACTGTAAAGATGCATATTTAGAATCACAGAATTTTAGCATTTCAATGACCTTGGCCACTCAGCTATCTCGCTACTTCATTTTACTGCTGAGAAACAGGCTTACAAAGCTGAAGCTTCTTAGTTGTGATTACAGAACTGGTTAGTGTCGGAAAACTGTGGAGCTCAGGAATCTTGGCTCAGGCCAGTGCTGTTCTCTCCAAACTATTTGAAAATGCTCATTAAATTATATGTTGACCTCATCTGCTTCTGTCTCTGTTTCTCTGTCACTCTCTTTTTTCTTTTTCTTTTCTTCCACTCTGATCCATCTCACTTCTGTTTAAATTATTTGCAGTGCATTTAATGTGAATTCTAACTATGGGATAGGGTTGAAAAGAATATTGGAAGTCTAACTCTAATTAAGGAGCTCTGGTAGCATAGTGCCTAAGGTACTTGACTGCTAACCAGAAGGCTGGTGGTTCAAACCCACTAGCCACTCCTCGGAAGGAAGGTTGGGCAACCTACTTCCCTAGTGATACTGCCTCGGAAACCCAAGGAGGGGTCGCTATGAGTCAGGTCTGACTTGATGGCAAATAACAACAACAACAACTCTAATTATAATGCTGATATCTTCAAAGATTTTTTTTTTTTCTTTCTCTCTTTTGGCATCCTGTCATGCGTCTTTCTACAAATCTGGACTATTGATTTTATTACGCTTTTTTAAAAAAATGTACTTTTAAATTAAAAAGTATGGATATATTTACTTTTCACACAGAAACTTCAGATGTTCCCGATGATTTCCTATGCTTTATATGGTGCATGACCAGGCATTGTTTCGTTGTGTTATACATAGGGTCACTATGAGTCAGAGCCAACTCAGTGGCACCTACCAATAACAATATTGGTGTCCAACTGTATCAATTTTACAAAGTTTCTTAAAACTGAACTCTTGGGAATCTTATCTTGATAACCCTTTTTATATGCACATGGTATGAAATCATTGCTAGGAAGAGTACACTATAAACATTATGTCCTGCCTTGAATTTAGTAATTCGTTACAGTCATTAAACAAACATACTTGCGGGTATACTCCCATAAGCCATCCCACACCTGTGCAGCTTATCATAGCTGCCTGTGTATCCACTTGTAAATCATTGTTTGCTATTGCAGGATCACATCTGTTCTTAATAAACTATCAGGATAATAATTAATTATCTGTAGCAAATATGAAGAAACATAATAATTCTACCCAGTTGTACTCTTATTCCAGAAGAAAGTGTGAGGGTCCAAAAAATGAAAAGAAAATGCTAGATGGGACTAAGAATTTCAATCAAACTGGTGAAGCAAGTTTTAGGCACCCGTGTTGACTTTGTCTCGTACGAGTAACATCTTTTTAAATTCCCTCATTGGTAATTAAGAAATTTGGTGGTATTGGCATATAAAATATCAGTTGGAGAAGTATAAGAAGTGGCTCTGGGGAAGCTGGGAAGATGGCAGACTAGAAAGACTGCACAGACCCTCTTCAACAAAAGGGAAACCAATAAACACAGACACAGAAGATAATCCTGGACCCCTGAACCTTGAAGGGAAGGATATAGAAGTGAACTAAATGCCAACTAGCAGAAGAATTTGCGTGAAAATACCAAAAAAGGAGACATACGGAGCTGTGGTCTGGCAGTGATCCTGAGCAATCCTGACAGTGCAGACAGCTTGGAGATTTCCGAGTGGTGGTTGGACCTAAGAATTGACTTAAAAATCACCCTGCTAGCCAGGGACTGCATGGAGGACTGTGCACGGTGGCTGGGGAACAAACGGAGAAGATGAAGAGAAAGGCAGACTGAGCTGTGGACTTTTGCCGGTCCGGAGGATGCCACCATTTTGAAGGTTTAAAAAGCGGCTTGACTATTTTGGATATTTAAAGAGACAGTGCACTCACAGATTTCTGGAGCTTAAGAACACGTTCTGCTTTCCAGTAACCCCAAGGACACTTGGGACCTGCAAGACTGAAAAGTTTTTTGAAGGGTTATTCAGTTGTAATTTGTGTCTAATTGAGTGGGAGACAATAACAGTCCCCATAAGACACAACTACACCCACACCGCCTGCAACTTCACTTCCTGAGCGAGAGCCATTACTGCCTTCTCCACCAACGGGCCAACAATAAAACCATCAAGAAGAGCCGGGATCACGCTTGACTGCTTTTCACAAACAGTTAACAGAGATATAAATACAACAACACCACGATGCCTCGGAGACAACAGACTATCACAGTCCACACAAAGAAGCAGGATAAAGGGGTAGAAACAAGGGAGCAGGATACAGACCCAGAACAGCATCCCTAAGGAAGCAGCAGCATTGGAACGCTCTGATAAGGAATTCAAAAGAATTATCTTTAGGTATCTTCAAAGGATTGAGAGACAGACCAAAGA
>NW_006921755.1:6212261-6212833 GCF_000298275.1 Orycteropus afer afer
TGTAGTCACAGAACTTCTAAATGGTGAGGAAGTTAAGAGAGTTGCAGTTTAGAATAGACCGTTGTAACAAGATCTGTACCTCGCACCATACACAAAAATGAACTCCAAATGGATCAAAGACTTAAATGTGAAACCTAAAACTATACAGTTCCTCAAGGAAAATCTGGGGGCAAATTTAAGGGCCCTAATATATGGCATAAATGGACTATACAATAGCCCAAAGATGGAAACAACCTAGGTGTCCATCAGCTCAGGAATGGATAACCAAACTATGGTACGTACACACAATGGAATACTATGCAATGCCAAACAATAATGTAGAATCCGCAAAACACCGCATAACATGGATGAACTTGGAGGATATTATGCTGAGTGAAATAAATCAATCACAAAAGGACAAATATTGTATTAGTCCATTATTATAAAAGTTAAGGAAAGGTTTATCTATAGAATGAAATTTTCTTTGTTGGTTACCAGGGGTGGGACGAGCGGGCAGGGAAGGCTGTTAGACAGATAGAGATAAGTATTGATTTGGGTGAAGAGAAGGGCAATGTACCAAATGTGAGTGACCA
>NW_006921755.1:6213782-6219986 GCF_000298275.1 Orycteropus afer afer
TTAGATACTATTTAATTCAATAAACTACATTTACAAAAATAGCATGAAAGATATCAAATGTTCAAATTGATTGAGAAAATATGTGCTAAATGACAATCCCACTTATTATATAAACATATATGTAAATAAGAAAGAGACAACGTTCTCCTAATAAAAGAGGAGACTCAAAATCTTAAACCATATAGTTGAATCACATTTAAAAAAAAAAAAAAAAAAAAGTGGCTCTGGAGAGGCTGGCAGGGGTTTATTTCAGAGAGATCCTCTTAGGTCTTAGAACTATAGGTGATGGTGAAATAAATCTTGCCAGCAGTGACCTTAAATTCTAGGTACCAGTATCATGAGCGTTTGTTAATTTTTATACTTTCCTGTGCCACCTTGGTATCTTTATCATATATTGAATATGTCCAAAATAGAGCCCATCATGTGCCCCTCCCTCTGGATCCACCTTTCACACAGTATCTTATGTCAGAAATATTGTCAATGTTCTTGGATCCACTTTCATAGTACATTTTGAGCTAGTCACTCAGAAATTTTTATTCTCTTTGCTAAACATATTTTGGTTCCATATGTTCCGCTCCCTCTGTCAATGATTACTCCGTATGCTTGACTAAGAGGTGAGGTTCAATTCATCCTGCAAAATTACCTCTCAGAAAAGAGGAAGTTGCTTTGTATTGGAATAGTACAGAGTCTTTACTATTATTGGTTGCATTCTCAACTGTTTTATTTTAAACAGCATAGCACTGTGAAAAGGACACATTAGCCCAAAATAACCTCATCCAGTGCTGGTTAGGTATTTATTGAGGATACTTGACACAATCTTTTTGTTTGTTTAAGGGATGCAGTAGCATAAAATAGTGTGGGTATTTATTCCCAGGAATGTGTCCTCACAATTGCAGATGTAAGATGTCTTTATAAACAAGCTTTTCACACAGATAAACACACAAACCCAGTATGTTCAGAAATTAAGAATATAGAAAGCATAAGTATAAACCTACAGGACCAATGAAAATGGCAACTATACTCAGTTTTACCAAGTAATACCTGTGATTTACAACAAGATTTTCAATGATAACAGCATCAAAATCTGTATCTCAGGTGAAGAATGGATGTGCTTCAGAAAACTGTGAAAGGACTAAGAAACTGACTTGAGTTGACACAGCTAGAAATGTTAAACATGCGTGTGAAGAGTTTGAATAAAAATGTTTGTGGAGATGTGGAAAACAGCAAAGTATCTCACTGTGTAACATATTTCAATCTTAATTTCATTTATGCAACTAAAAACAACAAATGCCATGATGTTACATTTCTTGCAATCTCCAACTTTTTTTTTTTTTTTTTGGTAAACTTTATTGAATTACATGTTCAGAAAAAAAAAGTGAATTGATCTAAGTATAAAGCTCCATGAATTTCACAGGTCAGTGTAGCTGCACCCAGACAAAAAATTAAGAATATTACTGGCAACTAAAAATGCACTCTCGTTGCCTTCTGCCCAGTGCACAGTGTGAACAGTATCCTGTCTTCAGTCACCTTAGATTGATTTTGCTTATTTTTGAATGTCATAGAAATAGAATCATTCAGTAGATATCACGTTGTTGTCTGGCTTCTTTCTGTGATGATATGTTTGTGAAATTTATGACATTGCTGAATAATAATACATTTTAACGAATAACAACAGCTTATCCATCGTACTGCCATAGATATTTGCATTGTTTCCAGTGTAGGACTATTATAAAAAGTACTTCTATGAATCTTATCCTGTGTGACTTTTGATGAATCAGTGCCAAGCATTCAGTTGGGTATATATGTAGGAATGGGATTTCTAGGTCATAAAGTGTGCCTAGATTGACTTCAGTAGCTGCTGTCAAACAATTTCCTAAAATGGCTTTACCAATTTACATATCCATCAGCAAAGAATGACACTTCGTTCCTCCATGTTTTTGCATACTCTCGGTATTTTCTATTTCTGTTTTCGTCATTCTGCTGGCAGAGTAGTGTATTGCATTATGATTTTAATTTGTGTTTCCCTGATGATTAACTTAGTTGAGCACTTTTAAAAAGAAAAACTCACTGCCATCAAGTCGGATCCAACTCATACCAACCCCTCCTTGGGTTTCTGAGGCAGTATCACTATGGAAGTAGATTGCCCAGTCTTCCTTCTGAGGAGTGGCTGGTGGGTTTGAACCACCAGCATTCTGGTTAGCAGTCACATGTGTTAGGCACTACACCACCAGAGCTCTCCACTGCCATCACGTTGATTTGGACTCAGCAACACTATGGGACAGAGTAGAACAGCCCCATAGCATTCATAAGGCTGTGACTCTCTGTGGAATCAGCCTGCCTCATCTTTCTCCCATAGATTAGCTGGTGGGTTTGAACTTTTGACCATTTGGTTAGCAGCCAAATGCTTTAACTACTGTTAGGGTATCTTTAAATTGCATGTTTAAGTTATTTGCCCCACTTTTTTTCATAGCCCTAAAATGTCATATATTCCAGTTGGGAAAAAATGAACTGTTTTTCAGATTGTCTTATTGGCTAAACTGAGGTTCAGCTTATATTTGGGCAACATGGTTATTTAAATTTCATGTTACCTTTTTAAATTATTATAAACCCAAAAACCAAACTCAGTGCCATCAAGTAGATTCTGATTCATAGCATCCCCCATTGGGTTTCCAAAGCTGTAAATCTTTACGGAAGCAGACTGCCCTATCTTTCTTCTGTGGAGCAGCTGGTGGGTTTGAACCATTGACCTTCTGGTTAGCCAGACAGATGCCTTAACCACTATACCACCAGAGCTCCTTAAGTTATTACAGTGAGCTCCTAAGTAATTCATCAACCTCCATTCTCTCTCCATTTATCAACTCTTCTACACTACTTACAGAATTATTTATTAGAACTTACACAGATCTGATCAAGTCATTTGCAGCCAGTCTTACGTGTCTCATTCATTCTGTCCCTGCCAGGATTACCTACCTTCCCATCAATGCTATGTAAACATAGTGGTTGTAGAACTATAAGCTCATGGGATGCAAAGTGGGACATACTTACTAAATATTCAGATTACCAGGCTTATTCCCTGGAAATTCTCATTTAGTAGATTGGGTTGGGATGAAGGAATCTATGTATGCTATTAGTGTTCCAGGTTATTTTTATCTTCAGGAAACCTTGGGGAATACTATAAGTAGGTTATGTTTTTTTGCCTCATTGCTGTTGCATTCTCTCTCTACTACTTTGATTCTCTGTCTTCCCCCATCTGTCATCTTTCAGCACCCAAAAAGAAGCCACTTCGGGAGTGGATCTTGACTTCGTCAGGCTGCGTAAATCACTCTGCAATCAGTAAATGTTTATCCCTGATCTTTTTGACTATCTACCTCCAGTGTTCCCCATCTCATCTGACAACACAGGGTAGTTTTATCTTCAGTGTAAATGTAGAATCTGACTATTTCACTAGTCCACTGTTACTGTACTGGTCCCACTCTGCCATTACCTCATGCCTAGAGTGCTGCTGAAGCCCACTAACTGGTTTTCCTGCTTGTACCCTGGCGTACATGCAGTTAGTTCTTGACATAGTAAGTCAAAATGATTGTTATTTTAAAACTTCAGTCAGCATCACATGTTTCTGTTCGGAACCTGCCAATGACTCCCATGTCTTGGAATGAAAATGAAAGTCCTTACTGGCTCCTATGAGAGGCTCATTGCTGTCTGGTCCCTCTCCTACCTTCACCATACTATGATGATGGCAGGCTGAAATCTGACTGCTAGTTAAGAATGTTAATATACAAGACCTATTTATATATATTTAATTTTAGAAAAATGACTGTTTTTATGTGACTTAAGTTTCTAATATATATGCATATACACTTCTTGGTTCACTCTGTCTGCCTTAGGCACGATGGCCTTCCCGCTGTTCTTAGAAATCTCAGCCCATACAGCTCTTGAATTGGCTGTTTTGACTACCTGGAAAATTTGCCTATAGATGTCTGCAGGACTAACTCCTTCACTCTTTTCAAGTCTTGGTACCAATTTCTGCTTAATGAAGTCTTCTCTGATCACCCTGTTTAAAAATTAAACTAGTATATGCTCCCTACCCGTTCAGTCTTTTACCCTACTCTGTCTTTATCCATAACACTTATTACCTTTTAATATACTATTTATTGTCTTTATTATTTCTCATTTTTTCTTTCTGCCAGAATATAAACTCCCCAAAGGAGAAATGTTTTACTCTCTTGCTTATGATGTATGATCAAATATCTAAACAATACCTGCCACATAATAGATACTTGGTAAATATTTGTTTTGTTCAGTAAAATATTCAAATTGCCATAGGTAAAAGACCTTGAATAGTATCCTTTAAGCCAGAGCTATATGAAACGTTTGCTAAGATATGTTACCTGTTTTCACTTTTGAAGCAAAAACTTGACATTAGAAGTTTGGATGAATGTGAGGTTGCCTGTGTACTGCTGCACTGATATCAAGGAGAAGCCAACTGTAACTTGGCTCATTATGACCTAGTTTTGGGTACTCCCTGGGACCACTGGTTTTGTTTTAAACATTATTATACACAGTGAAACGTTTCAGGGCTGATACCTGAGCACTGGATTTTAGGTTGGCCCCTCTTTGCTGGCATTGCTTGATGTGTCCATAGAATTTGACGTGGTCCCATGAAAATTAGGCAACTTAAGAAAATTAGTTGTCTTTGATGCTTGATTTAAACTCAACAATTTTGAAAAGTATATACATGAGTACATGGCTCTGTAATAAAAGCAATATGTTTTAGCTGCGTTAGCTTATCTTAAAAGTATTCTTATTCCTCCTTGCATCACTTTTTAGTGACCAGAAGTGTCTCTTTCTTTTCTTTCGTCTATACATTATTTCCAGAAACATTGTGATACTGTACAACAGAAATCTCACTGCTAGGTAAGAAGAAAATTACTGTACAGGGTCTATTTATATATATCTTATTTTTAAATAACTTTTTGCTTCTGTTACTGTGAGTCCTTAAGTTTCTAATATATATGCATATACACTTACATACATATACCTTTGAGAATGTAAGTTTTGCTTTGTAGAGTGCCACATTTTTATAGGACAAAGGATATTTTTCCTTTTGGCCCATAAAGAGATTTTGTTTAAAAATCTACCAGCTCAAGAGGGGTCATTCTTTCTTCCCAGCCTTCCTAACCTTTGGTGATCTCTAATTGTCTTCTTACTGTTTTACCTGCCTTACCTACTTCTCTACAACCTGAGTTTATTGATTATAAGCCTTTTATAAGACTAGCCCCTATGCCTTGGTGTCTCCGGTCCTTGGAACACTGCTGGCTATAATATAGTAGCTCTAAGAGCTCAGGGAAGAATCTTTTCATGAGGAGTGTGAATATATTTGATCTGAAAATAAGAATGATTATTAGTCGCTCACCAGTTGAAAGAATACCAAAAGAAAACTCGCATGAAGCAATATATTTTAAGTCAGCTAACACAATACTTGTTTGAAAAAGCCAAATCTCAATTAGATAGTATCATGAGAGAAAAAAAATCTGGCTATAGTTTTATCCTTTTTATTCAAAATAGAAAAGACAGTTAAGTATCAATTCAAATTATGGTTAAAATTTCCGTTTAAACTACTTTATAAACGGTGTACATTAGCAAACTTAAAAATAGACACGTATGTGAGCCATTATGGGAACTTTATTGTGCAGTAAAAAATACCACAATTGCCATACAGTAGAAAAATAGATATCTAATTTTTTCCTTTATCCTTTATTCCTTTCCTAATACCCTTTCCTCTCAGCATTCCAAAAGCTTCTATATTTCAGAGCTATGTTTTAACTAATGCTAATCTTCTAAGCCTGTACAACAACAGGTGAAATATGTATTTAGTCTCTACTTCATTATCTATCTGTTCTCTGGAATACTTGAGTATTAATAAGCCAACAAATATGAGGGTTAAAAAAAATTCTGAGGCACAAGTGATAGCAGGCAAGGGAGGAAAAGAATGAAATATTCTAAATGCATTCATTCATTTTAACTGGTATTATTAACTACCACTAGATGTTAGGAACTGAAGAAGTGAGACTAAAATAGTGAGGCTTCAGAATATGGAAGAGAAGCCAGTAGCCACTGCCAGGCTTCAGGATACTTAACAATTGTGATAGTTGAAGATGTGTCAACTTGGCTGGACTCCAGTTGTGAGTGGTGGTTCCCATGATG
>NW_006921755.1:6220411-6222340 GCF_000298275.1 Orycteropus afer afer
TATATATATACTTTGCTGGTTTTTGTGTTTCTCTAGAGAACCCAATCCAACACAACAATTTGTTCACTCACTCTCACTCACTCAACATCTATTAGATGCGTACAGTTCATTGTTACTAATGATGATGATATTAGTTGCCTTTAACTCAGTTCCAACTCATGGCAGTCCAAAGCTTGCAGAAAAGAACTGGGCCATAGGGTTTTCATGGCTGTGACCTTTCAGAAGCAGATCTCCAGGCCTGTCTCCTGAGGCCCCTCTGGGAGGGTTCAAAGACCCAACATTTTGACTAGTAGTCAAACATTTAACCATTGTGTCACCCAGGGACCCATGTAATGATAATACAAAGGTGAAATAAACAAAGCAGAAATCTTTGTCTTCATTGAGCATTCTAGTGAGATCTGAGAAACTATAGAGAAAATAAATACTGTATATATTGGATAGTGGTAATTGCTATCTTAGGCAGGATTCTCTAGAGAAACAAAACCAGTTTTATATGTGTGTGTGTGTGTGTGCAGTGTAGTAAATTACTTAGCATGGCTTTTCTACCCATAAGTCATTGTAAACTGGTGGAATGAGCAACTGAGGAGCTCCTGATTGTAAATGTTATCCACGTGGAATATTTCTGTTGGGCATGGCACAATACAGTGTTCTGGGAGGTTCCCACTCTCTCTCAGGTGCTTAGAGTTCTGATGCTGTGATTGGCTAGTTTGACCACATTGCTGGGCTCAAAAGGAGGCCTCCTAGAGGCAGAACTCTCTCTCTGACTGCTGGTTGAGGAAGACGTGCTGCTGAAAGAGACATGGGCTCCTGAGACACGCATTGCTGGGAAAGAGACACGAGACATGCATTGCTGAGTGAGACACCAAGGGACCAGCACTGCTGGGAAAGAGACTGGCTGAGGGACAGTGGGCTGGGAGAGCAACTGAGCATCCTGTGGTGCTTCCCTAATAAACCCCATAATCTGTGAGCTCTGTGTGTTCACTGCAGCGAATTATTAAACCCAGGAGAGAGGTGGTGGGTACTTTGGGAGGAATAGTTGGAGAAAGGACTGGAGGGAGGCAGCGTGTCTGGCCTCTCAGGAATAGGCCTTGGGCTATTGATGGTAATTCTGTCTTCCTGTTGTGGGATTAGAGGAGGTCAGAACATGAGGCCTCCTTGCCATTTTTGCAGTGTGTAACTCAAAGCTCACTGCCATCAAGTTGGATCCAATTCCATAGTGACCCCTCCTTGGTTTCCGAGGTGGTATCACCATGGAAGTAGATTGCCCAACCTTCTTCTGAGGAGTGGCTGGTGGGTTTGAACTGCCAGCCTTCTGCTTAGCAGTCAAATATATACCTATGGGTGTGCATGCGCATGCACGCGCGTGCGCGCGCGCGCACACACACACACACACACACAGAAGGAGAGAGATACTGGTTGACCTAAAGGAAATGACTCATGCAATTGTAGAGGCTAGCAAGTCCCAAGTCCATGGATCAAATGTCAAGGTGGAGGTTTCTCCTGACTCATGCAGCTGCAGAGGCTGACGAACCCAAGATCAGCAGGCAGTACAGCAGGCTGCTGGCTTCACAGGCTGATGAATTCAAGATTGGCAAAATGGCAAGCTGTTGGTTTACAGGCCGCAAAGGGAGCAATTCTATGATCAGCAGGCAATATAAAGGCCACTGGTTTAAGTCCAGATGATGACGAGCCAGATGCAGGATCCTGAGCAAAAACCAAGAGACCTTTCCTGTTTACACTGGAAGCAGGCCACAATCCCTTTCAACTGATTGGCTGCTCATAGCACCTCTCATCATGGGGGATGATTATATCGTAACTGCTAAACCACTTAGAATCATGGTCCAGCCAAGTTGGCATACAACCTTATCTATCATAAGTGCTAAGAAGAAAAATAAAATAGGAAAAAGGACTGTTAAGTGTTGAGAGGGG
>NW_006921755.1:6223708-6226681 GCF_000298275.1 Orycteropus afer afer
GCCTGGTGGAACCACTGAGACTACGGCCCCTAGCTTCCCTTTAGGTCTGGAATTGAACCTACACCTGTGGCTTTCAGCCAAGTAAAAGACAGGTATATGAGTCGAACATTTAGCTGAGATAGATCCACTCCTTGGAGAGAACAATCATGGGAGAAAGAAGGGCTGCTTATACATAGGGAGACAGCTCAGGGGGCAGGAGGGCATGAAGGGATGGACACAGGGAAGAGGTAACTATAGGGAGGAAGTGGGAGGGGAGCTGTTGCATTGTGGTAAATTGTGGTCAGTGTCATGAGACAAAGTGTATGTGAACTGCTGGATGGAAAGTGAATTTGCTCTGTAAATTTTCACCCAAATCACAATTAAAAAAGAAAAAAATTTACCCAGCATCTTTTATATGTAGTAACTAATTCAAAATGAATTAAGTATCTAATTGTTGGAACTAAAAGCATAAAACTCTGAGAAGGAAACATGAGGATAATGCTTCAGCACCTAATTTTTTACAATGTATTCTTAAATATGGCACTAGAAATAAGAGCAGCAAAAGATCCAATCTATAAATGGTACCTCAAAAATTAAAATAACAAATTATCTATCCAAGGACTTTATCAACAATTTGAGGAGACAAACTGCATATTAGGAGGAAATTTTAGGGAATCATGTATCTATTAAAAGTTGCATATTTAGAATATATAAAAAACTCTTGCTGCTCTTGTTTTTAGTTGCCATCACACCGATTCAGGAAAAAAAAAAAAAAAAGAATTGTTGAAGTGAAAGTCTGCATGGCATAAAAAACCAAAAACTCACTGCCACCAAGTCGATTCTGAATCATAGCAACCCCCCATTGGTTTCCAAGGCAGTAAATCTTTACGGAAGTAGATTGCACAGTCTTCCTTCCGCAGGGTGGCTAGCGGGTTTGAACCACCGACCTTCTGGTTAGCACTCAAATGCCTTAGGCACTACACCACCAGAGCTCCTTATTCAGAGAATAGTTAGGAGGCAGCTATGGCAAGATTAGGATGAACAATGGGCAGAACCTTGTGAGCGCTTTGGTTTCTACTCAGAGTGCTAGGAGAAGTCATTGGAAAGTTTTGACCTCAGGCCTTGGATGTAAATATGCAGTTTAATAAAGGGAGCTAACCACAGGAAAGGATTAAGTAAATTCACCTCAGAGTTGTCAGCCAGATTGGAAAGATTGAATTGTATTGGAAGCTGTAAAGCTGGGACTGAGTGATAGGTAAACACTGGACTTAATGTTTTAGGAGTCACCTGTGAGAGGTGTGGGTAGTGACATGATGAACATGGATGTAGAACTCAGAGAGGACTATAAAAGCTGAGGCACATACAGTCGCTTTAGGAATGCCCTTCCCTACCAATAGAGGTTGGAGGAAGGACTCAGTAAGATACTTGGAATGGTAATAGTTGTCCCCTTCCTTTTTTCCTTACGCTTTTATGTGGTTTATTTTCTAGAGACATGTCCTGTATTCTTGTAGATTCATTATGAGATAAAATAATGAAAGAAGGAAGGAAACATAATTGGAAATAAGTATCTATGATATTGTCTTCATCTTAAATTGCCAGCTTGTTCTGCAGAGGACGTGGGCAAGTAGCTGAGCTCCATCCACTTCTGGCAAATAGAACAACTGACAGCTGTTCGTGAAGAGTGTAGGAATTATCTGCAATTTCAGTCCTTTAAAAAAAAATACACACATACACTCAAATTTTCAATTGATTTCAATTTATTTCCCTTTTTGTCATCTCACTAATTTGCTTAACTTTCAGCTATAATTATTGAAAGCACAAATGTGTTCATTTAAACTTTTATCATATGGCAGATAATAAAGGTACTTCCAAATCTTAATATTTTCGCAACACTGTGAATTTCATATTGTTGTTGTTATGTGTCTTCAAGTCAGCCCTGACTCATAGCGACCCCTCCTTGGGTTTCCGAGGCAGTATCACTACGGAAGTAGGATTGCCCAACCTTCTTCCGAGGAGTGGCTGGTGGGTTTGAACCGCCAGCCTTCTGATTAGCAGTCAAGTGCCTTAGCCACTATGCTACCAGAGCTCCCAATTTCATATTAGGTATCAGTTTTTTATTTTTCCAATAAAGCAAAAACCTTATAGTTAGTACCAGAAGTAAAATTCCATGAGCTGTTGCTTCTACCAAAGAAACATTGCCCTGTCTTGTCTTCAGGGATTAAAATACTTAACATTGCTTTCTATCTAGTTTTAGAGTGAAACTTTTAAATTCTGACTTCTAGCACCTTGCCCTGAAATGGCATAGATATGTATTTGGCCAATAAGTGAAAGCATACAGCTAATTTCTCTTGTGACTTTCAGATGGAAGTCAGAGTTAAAATGGAAAATTGCTGTAGGAAGCTGGCTTGTTTTTAAAACTTCAAGTGCTTTTGAGGGGTAGTAAAACCTGTCTCTATTCTTGACTGCATGGAAAATATTAGACTACCTTTTAGTAAGTAGGGGAGGAGATGAATATCACGGATTTTTATTTTTCTCTTATGAGTTCTTGTGATTTGGATCCTATTCCTGTTGCAGTGTTATTCTGCATTAAAGATCTTGAGTGTTGAGAGTGAGCCATTACTTTTGTACTTACTTTTCTTTAAACGTGTTTGGTTCTTTGAGAATATTCATTATATTCCATTTTTTTGCAGAGGCTCTAGCAGCATTAGTTCATTGTGACTGATGGCCTTGACTTCAGAGTATAAATAGAAAAATAGAGATAGGTGACAAGGATTGATTAGCAGTCTTTCTTCTAAGTGAAACAGTAAACCTATCTAGATAAATCACTAGCTCAAAAGCCTGGAGAATGCATGTTAATAGAATTAAGGTTAACTGGTGTGTGTGTGTGTGTGTGTATTTAATTGATAGTGGAATGCTTTAGAAGAGCTACAAGGACACAAAGATTCTATCTGGTCTGTTTCACTGAACTTCCCACATTTTATGAAAAAGTAAGCT
>NW_006921755.1:6234036-6234615 GCF_000298275.1 Orycteropus afer afer
AGTTCCAATGCTGCTGCTTCCTCAGGGATGTGTTCTGGGTCTCTATCCTGCTCCCTTGTTTCTACCCCTTTATTCTGCTTCTTTGTGTGGACTGTGATGATCTGTTGTCTCCGAGGCATTGTGGCATTATTGTATTTAGATCTCTTTTAACTGTTTGTGAAGAGCAGTCAAGGGTGGTTCCAGCTCTCCTTGATGGATTTTTATTGTTGGCCCGTTGGTGGAGAAGTACGTAGTGGCTGTCGCTCAGGAAGTGAAGTTGCAGGTGGTGTGGGTGTAGTTGTGTTTTATGGGGATTGTTGTTGCCTCCCACTCAATTAGACACAAATTACAATCGAATAACCTTCAGAAAAGTTGTCAGTCTGGCAGGTCCCAAGTGTCCTTGGGGTTGCTGGAAAGCAGAACGTGTTCGTAAGCCCCAGGAATCTGCGAGAGCGCTGTCTCTTTAAATGTCCAAAATAGTCAAGCCACTTTTTAAACCTTCAAAATGGCGGTGTCCTCCAGACCGGCAAAAGTCCACAGCTCAGCCCACCTCTCTCTTCACCTTCTCTGTTTGTTCCCCAGCCACCGTGCACAGTCCTC
>NW_006921755.1:6236679-6239885 GCF_000298275.1 Orycteropus afer afer
GTTCAAGGCTAAGGGTCCAGGATTATCTTCTGTGTCTGTGTTAATTGGTTTCCCTTTTCTTTGTTGAAGAGGGTCTGTGCAGTCTTTCTGCCTAGTCCGCCATCTTGCTGGAACCTCCTGGAATGATTTTTTGCTTTCACTTTTTTTAAGAAGAAAAACTTAAGTAAAAGGAAAAATTAATATTGCCTTTTCAAGTCAATTTAT
This sequence comes from Orycteropus afer afer, assembly GCF_000298275.1. Taxonomy (NCBI): domain Eukaryota; kingdom Metazoa; phylum Chordata; class Mammalia; order Tubulidentata; family Orycteropodidae; genus Orycteropus; species Orycteropus afer. Next base: position 6,236,884 of record NW_006921755.1, read on the forward strand.
TTATATATGTGTGTGTGTGTGTGTGTATTTAAAAAAAAAAAAAAAACACTGATGTCGAGTCGATTCTGACTCGTAGCAACCCCACCTATGGCAGTAGATTGGACGGTTTTGCTTCTGAGGAGTGGCTGGTGGGTTTGAACCATGAGCCTTCTAGTTAGCAGTCAAATGCCTGAGGCACTATGCCACCAGAGCTCCCATGTATATGTGTATATATGATAATTTTGTTACTACTGGCTTTTAATTGTAGAATTCTAAGGACTCCTAAGGAGCCCTCATGGTACAGTGGTAAAAGCACTTGGCTCTTAATGGAAAGGTTAGTGGTTCAAATCCATCACCCGCTCTACAGGAGAAAGTTATGGCAGTCTGCTTCTATAAAGATTTATAGCCATGGAAACCCTATGGGGCAGTTCTACTCTGTCCTATAGGGTCGACATGAGTTGAAGTCAACAGCAACATGTTAAGGACTCAAGTGATCATCTGACTCTCCTGGTTCTTTTAATGCATCACACACAAAGAAATATTTAATATTTTATGGTGCTAACTCTGTGCTAGGAAATGTTCTAAGCATTTAACCCAGAGATCCACCCAAAGAGATAGCGTCGTAGTTACCTATTACTGCTGTAGCAGAAATATCACAAGTGGATGTTTAAAGATTAGAAATTTATTTTCTCATGTTTCAGGATGCTAGATGTCCAGATGTGACACAGCTCTAGAGGGTGGTCCTTCCTTGTTTATTATAGGTTCTAGTAACTGTCAGCCGTCTTTGATGTTTCTTGTCTTATAGGCATGTCTTCACTTTTCTTTCCACCCCTGTGTGTGTCTCTGTGTCTATTCTGGTCTTTTTATAACTCAGAAATGATTAGGTTTAGAATCCACCTTATGCTATATTAATATAACAAGAGAGAAACTCCTATTCCCAAACAGGGTCTTAGTTACAGGTACAGGTGTTAATATTTCAACACATATTTTTAGAGGACACAATTCAATCCATTATAAAATAGGTATTAAGTACCTACTGTTATCATCCGCATATATCATATCAGGAAATGGAGGTATAAGAAATTCAGCAAGTCACCCTATAAGGGATAGAAGTGGGATTTGAACCCAGGCACTGTGCTTTCAACTATTAAACTATTACTTGCCTCTCTTCCTCTTTGCTTTTTTCTCCTCTTCTCTCTAGAATTTTTGCATCTTCACAATACCCATCCCAAGGCTTAATTTTCACTCTCACTTCCTTTTTTGCCCCCTCTGTCCTTTATTATATACATGAATATGTATGGATGCATATACATAAATATCTGTATGGATCTATGTATCTGTCTTTATATATGGCAACAGGATTGGAGAAAAATTCATTAATAACTTAGGATATGCAGATGACAAAACCTTGTTTTTGCTAAAAGTGAAGAAAAGTGAAGCATTTACTGATGATGATCAAAGACAACAGCCTTCAATATGGATTATACCTCAGCGTAAAGAAGACTCTTCACAACTGAACCAGCAAGCAACATCATGTTAAATGGAGTAAAGATTGAAGTTGTAAAGAATTTCATTTTACTTGAATCCACAATCAACACCTATGGAAGCAGCAGTCAGGATATCAAATGACATCCTGCATTGAACAAATGTGCTACAAACAACTTCTTTAAAGTATTAAAGAGCAAGGATGTCACTTTGAAAAATAAGGTGTATGTATTGGTCCTCTTGTGCTGCTCTAACAGAAGTGGGTGGTTTTAACAAACAAGGATTTATTCTTTTAATATTTAGGAGGCTAGAAGTCTGAGTTCAAAGTACCAGCTCTAGGGACTGAGTGAGGGCCCCTCATCCTTGGGCTTCAGCTCTGCCTCTTGTTCCTGGCCCACTGAAGCTGGAGGCTTCTCTTAACTCAGGCAGCTGCTGGCTGCTGAGGCTGACAAACTCAGAGCTGACAAGTACAGTGGCATAGTCCCAGGATTATCAAGCAGCACAACAGTCCACTAATTCAAGTCTGTTAACTGTCCCAAGATTGGCAGGCAACATGGCAGGCCATTGAGATGAAGACTCAGCCAAATGCAAGATCTAGATGTGCCAAAAGCTCTGAGACCTTTCCCAAGGCTTCTCCTTATATACTGGAAGCAGACCACTTCCTTAATGCAGCTCCCCAGCTGCTCACAACTGTTTGCACCAAGGAGTTGATTACCAGTTTCATCATGGGGAATAACTACATCTAGCTGCCCAGCCACTGAAGACCAGGCCCAGCCAAGCTGATGCATAACCTTAACTACCACGGTGTGCCTGACCCGAGCTGTAGCATTTTCAGTAATTTCATAATGCATGTGAGAGCTTGACAAGGAATAAGGAAGACTGAAGAAGAATCGACACATTTGAATTGTGATGTTGACAAAGAATACTGAATTTCATGGACTGCCAGAAAAACAAACAAATCTGCTTTGGAGGAAGTAAAGTGGAATGTTTCTTAGAAGTGAGAATGGCCAGACTTTGTCTCTCATACTTTGGTCATCTTGCTGGAAGGGACCAGTCCCTGGTAAAAGATATCATGCTTGTTAAAGTAGAAGGTTGGTGAAGAAAGGGTAGACCCTCAATGAGATGAATTGACACAGTGGCTGCCACGATGGGCTCAAGCATGGGAGTGATTGTAAGCAGGTACAGAACTAGGCACTGTTTCATTTGATTGTACATAGTGTCTCTGTGAATTAGAACTGAGTTGATGGCATCTGACAACATATAGATACATCTTTTGTACCACCTATATACATAAATAAACATTGCTATACACTTGGTGCATATATACATATGCGTGTGTCCACACTAGGAGCTCTGGTAGCATAGTGCCTAAGGCACTTGACTCTAACCAGAAGGCTGGCGGTTGAAACCCACCAGCCACTCCTTGGAAGGAAGGTTGGGCATTCCTACTTCCGTAGTGATACTGCCTTGGAAACCCAACGAGGGGTCGCTATGAGTCGGGGCCGACACAATGGCACATAACAACAACAACAACAACA
>NW_006921755.1:6241215-6242379 GCF_000298275.1 Orycteropus afer afer
TGTTTTGTGTAGTATGTTATGCCAATTGAGCTTGATGTCCTCTGCGACTGTGGTCCTGAGCCCACAGGTTCAACTCCTTGGTCCCTCTGGGTAGCTGGCTGTCACTAAGCAGTGACTACAACCTTGCCCCTTGTCAGCTTCATTATATACCTGGGAATTCAGATCATACACATAAAGTTGTAGAACCACTGTCTGCCAACCCATACATGTTCTTGGATGCACTCCCCACTTCATAGACATAGCTAATAGTTCAGTCTGTCCACGCATCTATCCACCCATATACCCAGGTTTGCCTTCGCTGACCACGCCGTACTATATGCGCAAAAATGTTCATCTTTGTTGTCTGTACTTCCCCCGTACCTATGTCTTTCTCTTCCTCGATGCCACTATGTTGATCACTCACATTTGGTACATTGCCCTTCTCTTCATTCAAATCAAAACTTATCTCTGTCTTTCTAATAGTATTCCCTCCCCTCCCCTCCCACCACTGGTAACCAACAAAGAAAATGTCCTTCCATGGGTAAGCATTTCCTTGACTTTTACAATAACAGACTAATACAGTATTTGTTGTTTTGTGATTGACTTATTTCACTCAGCATAGTGTCTTCCAAGTTCATCCACATTATGTGGTGTTTTGCAGATTCTACATTATTCTTTAGGGTTGCACAGTATTCCACTGTGTGTATGTACCATAATTTGGATATCCATTCCTCACTTGATGGACACCTAGGTTGTTTCCATCTTTTGGCTATTGTAAATAGTGCCATGATGAACATGGGTGTGCATATGTCTGTTCTTGTTATGGCTCTCAGTTCCTTAGGATATATACCTAGTAATGAAATAGCTGGGTCAAATGATATTTCTAGTTCCAACTTTTGAAAGAATCGCCATACTGCTTTCCACAATGGTTGTACCATTCTACACTCCCACCAGCAGTGTATGAGAGTCCCAATCTATCCACATCCTCGCCAGCATTTGTTATTTTCTGTCTCATTGAACTTTTCTACTAGTGCTGGAGCAAGATGGTATCTCATTATTGTTTTGATTTGCATCTCTCTAATAGCTAGTGATCGTGAGCATTTCTTCATATGTTTGTTGGCCGCTTGAATATCCTCCTTGGTGAAGTGTCTATTCATGTCTTCTGCCCATTTTTTAATTGGATTG
>NW_006921755.1:6250374-6299886 GCF_000298275.1 Orycteropus afer afer
TTTTTTTTTCTGATTGACCCCTTTCCAAAGAAGTATTCAGGTATTTGTCTTCAATCTCATTAATTCTGTCTTCCATTGCATCAATTCTACCCCTTTGCCCTTTAATGTGTTAGCTATTACTAACAATTTAGTATTAATCTTCTGGATTTCTATCTGTAGATTTAGAATTACTTCTAATTTTTCATTTATGTTGTCATTTTTTCCTTGTATTTTTTTCCCAAAATTCTTCTAAAGTTTTTTCTGTGTTTTCTTTGATCTGTCTCTCAATCCTTTGAAGATACCTAAATATAATTCTTTTGAATTCTTTAACAGAGAGTTCCAGTGCTGCTTCTTCCTCAAGGATGCATTCTAGGTCTGTATCCTGTTCCCTTGTTTCTACCACTTTATCTTGCTTCTTTGTGTGGATTGTGATGGTCTGTTGTCTCCGAGACATCGTGGTATTGTATTAAGATCTCTGTTAATTGTTTGTGAAGAGCAGCCAAGGGTGATTCAGGGTCTTCTTGGTGGTGTTTTATCATTGGCCCATTGGTGGAGAAGGAGGTGCTGGCTCTTGCTGAGTAAGTGAAGTTGCAGGAGGTGTGGATGTACTTGTATCTTATGGGGACTGTTGCTGTCTCCCACTCAGTTAGGCAAAAATTACATTTGAATAACAATCAAAAAACTAAAAGCAGATGCACAAAAAATACACCATGAAATCACACAGGAACAGTAACCCAAAAATAGGAAAAAGGGAGAAAAAAAGACAAAAACAGGAAAACCTGCAATATCTGGGGATATGGTACTAAGAGCAAAAACGTAGAGAAGGAGAATAATGAAAAAAAAAAGGGAAAAATGCAAAAAAAGAAAAAAACCCAACAAGGAATGGGTTAACCACAAGGAAAAAAGGAGAAAGAAAAAAAAAAAAGAAAATTTTTAATCAGAAACTGGGAAAAGAAAAAAAAAAAAAAGGGGGCGTAAACTAGGACCTTTTCAGTCGTGCAGGTCCGGAGAGTTCTTGGGGTTACTGGGAAGCAGAACCTCTTCTTAAGCTCCTGGAATCTGGTAGAGCGCTGTGTCTTTAGGTTGTGTCTAGGCGCTGGTTACATGTTGATTTGTTTTGACTTGGTTTTATCATTTACTATTTTGAAAAGGTTGAAGCTGGTGTATTTTATTTTATTATTGATTCAGGTATTTTGGGTTGCTCTGCTGTTTTCTTTGTGATGGTGGAATCACTGTGTGGAATGTGGATATATGTTTCTGTTTGTCGTAAAGAGGGTTTAGAGTTTGAAGCAGGAAGTTTTATGGTAATTGGCTGAATATGGTGAATTTATTGGTGGAGAAGGTGGGAGCAGAAGGAGCAGAAGGAGGAAAGCTTGGTGTTGCTAGGGTTTGTTTCTAGGGCTTTGCACAGGCTATTAATGGTGACATAGTTAACAAGACCTTGGCTCAATCTAAGAAAGATTCCTGTTGTTAGGGAGTCGCAACTTTCCGCCAGGCTTAGGCACACTCAAAGACCCTGCTTCCGAGGCCCCTCAGCGCCAAAGAGCCGATCCAAGGCAAATTCCTAGGACTGCAGTCAGCCGCGGCTTCCTCTCTCCTCTGCCCTGTCTGCCCACAGTAGACGGTGCTGACGCAATCCCGTCAGACCACTAATGGCTCAGGAGTTTGTCTGTGATACCGCCCACCTTCAGCGCCAAAGATGCGTCCAATTTCAGCTGTGTTGGAGTTGTGGGAGTACCTGCTAGTAAACTTTGGACCTTATGTCCATGACAAAGATAAGCACGATGTCTCCCAGGCTGACCCAAGCCCACTCAGTGACCCGCTGAGAGGGGAGGGAACTCACCTTCCTGGCGTAACAGTGAGCTCTCTGCTTGAGTCTCAGCGGTGGTGCATGTGCCCGCCTGCACCCAGATGACCCAAATTACCGACAAAATCAGTTGCTGGAGGCAGATCCCTGGGGCTGCCTGCTGGGATATTGGAGTGGTCACTGGTATGCAGATATAGGGTGTCTTATTTCTTGGCTCCCAGGGATCTCAGGTGGCCACCCTTGCCCGCCAATTAGTGACTGCCCCAGGGAAGTTTCCAGTGGCCTCTCTCAGCTGCCCATCCGTCCTCCACCAGGTAGCTCTTTCTTAAATAATCTCCCTGTGTCTTTCCTCTAATTCTGCTCTCCTATGTTTGGTGTACTATGATTCAGTGAGCTGTTCAGAGCACCAAAATCCCTAATTCAAACTGCTGCACCTAGTTTTTCAAGCACTTAGATGCTGGAGGGAAATAGTGTGGTGTTTACTGACAAGACACCATTTTTGCTTGTTTTCCTTTTTCAAAGTCTGATGAAGACTTTCCATTTGTTGCTGTGCTGTTCTTTGTCCTTCTTCTCAGTGATACTCTCCAATCTCATACCCTCCTGAATTCTTAAGTTATATCACTCCTCAGAAAGAAGATTGGGCGATCTACTTCCATAATGATACCACCTCAGAAAGGGTCTCTATGAGTCAGATCCGACTTGATGGCAATGAGTTGTTTTTTTTTTAAATCAGGACTAGATACTGGTCTAAGTAATGGCTTGGTCAGTTCTGAGTAAGATGATATTAATAGCCCAGTTACCTCATGGTTTCTACCTAGATCCTGTATTCCTATTTATCACATCTTATTTTCCTGTTATATTTGCAAAAGCACATTCTTTTGCATTAGAGTTTGTTATTAGTGATGACATTCATGTATTTGTATATATGTGTCTTAGATTTCATAAGGTTTTGGATTTTAACTGTAATCCACAAACAAGCTCTACTTTATGTAAATATCACGTAGGAACTATATAGTTAATGAATGTTTGTGTCTATGTATTCTAGGTTCTCCTAGCTCTTGACATGCTGCTATTAATATGTTGAGTGTATAAATTCCCATTCGGTGTAAAACTGTCCAAAGATAGTTTTGTGATTCAGTTTGATAAATGGTTACTCTAGACCAGTAGTTAGTGCCTTATCGTTCCAGACTGAATTCTGAGGAAGAAAATAAAGAATGAAACACTATCTCCATACCTCCCAATCTTCACTCTTCCCTGCCCCTGACACTTGCTCTCTCCTTGGTTTAATCAAGTTGGCTCTCCAATCTTACTGAGATTAAATCATGCTGATGAGCTTTCTACTTCCTAAGCCTAAGATAACAAAAATCTCCATTGCTATCCAGTCAATTCTGAATCATAGTTACCCTATAGGACAGAGTAGACTTGCCCCATAGGGTTTCCAAGCTGTAATCTTTATGGAAACAGACTGTCACATCTTTCTCCCTCAGAGCAACTGGTGGGTTTGAACTGCTGACCTTTTGGTTAGCAGCTAAGTGCTTACTGACTGTGTCCCCAGGACTTCTTAGCCTAAGATAATCATATCTAATGACCTAGCACCATACAGCATTGAGTTTGCAACAATGAGTATCCAGGGATTACTGCTATATTTGATTAGTAAAGAAGAATTTCATAGGGTTGAAATGTCTAAGTTCAACTTTTCCCCACTATCTTTGTTTAATAGAGTTTGAGAATGCCTTTTTGAACCATGCTGCTGTTCTTGTTGAACTTACCATGAGTGTTGGTAGCCTGGAATTGTTTTCCCCTAATGGTTCTTACCTCCTTTCAAGACTTCCCACACTTGGGACCCACTGCTCCCACTTCAGCTCCAGTAGAACAAGATCTTGATTACTTTGCCGATTCCTTCCTTTGAAAGACATGCATGTGTTTGCTAAAATACAATCGATAATATGCCCAGTCAGTGACCAACACTCCCTTTTAACTGTCAAGTTTGTATTCCTGTGACCTCGTATCCTAGACCATGGGAGCTTTGGCCAATGGATTTGAAGGTAGAGGGTTTTTCCTCCCAGCTAGGGAGGGTAAGTGTGCCTATAGTATCCTGTTTTGTCTCTGTTATATCATGATAGTATTGTAATTTGTCTTTTTCCCTGTAAGTCTCCCTCACCAGACTGAAGTTCTCAAAAGCTCAGGGTTCAGACTTTGGTGCTCAGTGAGGATCTGTAGTGCTAATCTTTATGTATCTCTTGCCTCCTTTCAAATAGCATTCAAAATAATGCTATTAGAACCAATTCAGGATACCTCTTGGGTTTAAGACATTGACTTTTAGATGTGAAAGATAGAATTTTTCAACAATGGACCAAGCTTTTTGGAGCATAACTGCCTTTAGTCCATTTTCACACCTCGGTGTGCCTTTGTACCTGTGATCCATCCTCCAGTTGATCCTTTCTCCACTAGTGCCTCCATTGACCAGACTGCACTTTACTTTCAAAGCCAGCCCAGAATTCACAACCTCTGAGAAGCCTTCCCTTGCTGCTCTCCAACCCAGAGCTCATCCCTCTCTTTTGAGGAGCTTAAGTACACTTCTGTATGCCAAATGCCCTTGGCTTTAATGTTTGCAAATCACCTCTGTCTCCCTTGTTAGGCTTGAGCTTCTTGAAGGCAAACCCATGTCTGTTCATTGTGCATTTCCACTTACAGTGTGGTGCCAGGTGCATGTAGACAGATACTCAGCATTGCTAACTTGCAATGTATTTCTCTGCAGTGCTAGGGAGGAGACTGTCTGGTGAATAGAATTGGAACCCTGGTGAAGGAAGAAGATGGGACAGGGATTGCAATGACTAGAGTTAGGAGGCTGAGGATGAAGGGAAAGATGAGATTAGGGTAGGCATGCAGGCCATTGAGACTGCAGCCACACCAGTGTGGATGGTTAGAGGCATTCTTGTGGACAGAATGTAGCAGAGGTGTGAGTAGAGGTTGAGCTTGTGGTGGTAGTAGACTGAGCTCTGGGAATGGAGGGTTTATATGGGATGACAAGATGGGAGAGGCAGTGTGGAAACCTTAGGAGGTGATAGCTTATGTTGGAAGGAGGACAGCAGTAGCTGGTAACTGGCAGCTGTGATGATGGAAAATGGACAGGGACAGGGAATCCCTTCAGCAGCAAGGGGTCATAGCAGTGGCAAGCAAGGGGAATTGCTATGACAGTGGTCCTCTGGACACGTCCAAAAGGGTTGGGGCAATTCTGTGTATTGTGTATCATCAGTCAGATGATTGATGAAGAAATTCTAAAGTATTCACAGAGAGCTTGAGACTAGTAAAAGAACCAAGTAACAGATTTGACTTAGTTTGCCAGGGAATGAGGTCATGTATCCATAATGCTGAACAAACAGGATTTGAAAAGTACATCAAACATTTATTTTGTTCTCGCCTCTTCTTAAATTTATTTCCTGTTCAAATCACTTTGTGGGGCAGGGTTTTCTATGTCTGGAGGAAGGCTGAGACAAACTTTGTTACTTACTTATATAGGCTTTCTCAGATTAGTAATAATAATAAAGATCTTTCAGTAACTTTTATCCACATAGCAGTGTTGGTTCGATAATTGTTATGTCCAGTGGAGTTCAGTGCAATAATACAAATTTTGTTCATTCAGAGGTAAAGCTTCACCCTCTCTGCAGGTCCTGCTTGTGATAGATGTGAAGCCTGTAGTGGGGGAAGAGAGTTATCATCTACTTCTTCATCTGTTTCCCTCCCTTGGGTGCAGGAAGATCTTATAGCATGGACATCTGTTTGCTGTCGATTTCTTGTGACCTTAGTAGATATTAAACTTGACTTAATTTTTTGGGGTCACTTTTGCAGGTTCTTTAGAGAGTCCCTGACTCCCTCATTTCTGTGGTTCTCTCATTCCCTTGACATGGGGGACTGTGCCTTCTCCTTCATCCCCTAGGCATTGGTGGTAGCTACTGAGATCTCCTCACCTGTCCAAGCAACCTTAATTCAGATTTGATCATGTTGACTTTGTAGTACTTATGAGGTATGTAGGTGCAAACATTGTATACTTTAGGAAATACTTATCTAGTGCTTAAGGGGAGAGGCATGGGGGTGAATGCTGTGCAGATGGTGATTGAAGCCATGAGAGTGGGCACAATTGTGCAGGAACCCTCACAGAGACACTGACATTTAAAGAGTCAGAGAAGGAAAAGCAGCTGACAAAGAAAGCAGAAGCCTCTTTCAGAGTCTTGGTTCCATAAAGGGGCATGCTATATCAGAGTCAGCCCAGTATAATAATATGTCTATTCTTTATGCAGAGCGGGGGCTTACAGTACATACTTCTCTATTTGAATTTATAAGGGCTTGTATTGGTTTCCTAGGGCTACCATAACAAATTATCACAAATTACATGGCATAACACAGCAGGAAGGCGCTCTGGTAGCATAGTACCTAAAGCACTTGACCGCTAACCAGAAGGCTGGCGGTTCAAACCCACCAGCCACTCCTCGGAAGGAAGGTTGGGCAATCTACTTCCATAGTTATATAGCCTCGGAAACCCAAGGAGGGGTCGCTATGAGTTGGGGCTGACTCGATGGCACATAACAACAACGACACAGCAGGAATTTATCCTCTCACTGTTCAAGAGGCAAGAAGTCTGAAATCAAGGTGCCATGCTCTTTCTGAAGGCTCAAGGGGAAGATTGATCCTTGTGCTTGCCTGCAGTTTTAGTGTTCCTTGGTTTGTAGATAAATCACTCCAATCTCTGCCTCTGTTGTCACATGATGTTCTCCTTCTCTCTGTCTCTGTCCATATCTCCTCCTCAGAAAGATACCAGTCATTGGGTTAGGGTCTACCCTAATCCAGTACAGCTTCATCTTCACTTGGTGACATCTGCAAAGACTCTGTTTACAAATGAGGTCACATTCACGGGCAGTGGGCAATAGGACATGAACATAATATTTTTGAGGGACACAATGTTCAACCTACAACAGGACCCTAAGCTGTTTTACTTCCAAGTTAACCCTGTTTTGAAAAATGATATTAACTTTAGAATTGTTCATTCTTAGACAAAATTTAACTCTTTTATTTATTTATTTTAGTTGTGTATGAACACAGATCGAGATTAGAGAAATCCCTGCAAAAGGAAAGACTTGAACATAAGAAGGCAAAGGAAGGTAAATAAATAATTTATGGTGCCTTTTTTTTTTTTTTTTAACCATATTCTTCTTTGAAACATTATGTACTTGGCTTTACTATTTTTTAGTGTGAAGAAATTTCTAACATCAAACTGAAGTCAGTGTTATGGATGGATAGAGAAAGAGAGCTATCAAGCAATATGTTATGCATTGCACAAAAACTCATGCTCAGTATTGGATTTAGAATCCTTCATTCAGTTCATGCTATCTTGTAGTTTATATATTGGTAATTCTTACATATTATTTCAGAAATCATTATTATCTGAATGTTATAGACATGTTATTAATACTTGGAACAGCATGTCCAAGGTCCAACATCTAAGGTCCAGAATATATATAGTTGATCACATAGTCTGGTATCTTTGAAGTTATGCACTTTCTTTTTCTTTTGAAGGCTTTTATTGGCACAGCTAATAGGTTCAGTTTGAAAAATTAACACTTAGCACAGGTATTAGGAAGATTATTGACCTTTTTCTATATAGCACAGGACTTGTAGAGCTTATAATTTGAACTTTCTTCATTCCCATTTTTAATTATTTATTTGTGTTTTGTAGTAAATCTTCAGATTTATGTTCGAGTTATTCTGTCTGATTATGTTGATGGGATAGAAGTGGGGGGAAGCAGAGGAGAATCGTATTGGTTAGCATGTTTTACTGACCCTTGGATTAATCCTATGTAAGATATGGAAGTTTAACATAATTAAAATGCTTTGATAGGATTTGTATTTCCCTTGTCTTCAAATATTCAGTGATTTTATATAGCCATCTAGTGGATAATAAAGCTTTAAGAACAGTAAAGATGGTTTCAAAGGCTGGATTTCTCAAGTCCTGAATGATTATAGTGTGCCATCTAGTGGATAGCAATAAATTGTCCATGCTTTCAGGTGGGCTGCTTTTTTTCCCTCCCAATTTGGGGAAGAGTTAATCAAAGAGGTATTCTACCTGCACTTTTTGATCAATTGGTTATAATGTGGGTTTTGTTGATGTAAGATTTATAGCTGTAAGGCAAGGAGGAAGATTGTTCTTTTCATCTCTTATTAAAGCGTTAAGTGGTAAAAAGAAGAATGTACATCACCAAGTAGATTGTTTTCAAACTAGATTATTTTTTGCAGGACTGACTAAAGTTTTCTTTTAGTTTTTTTTTAAATGTTTTTAAATTCCACAATGAATTAACTTGCGCTCCATTTTCTCCATCTTTTATTTCTTAGATTTCCTTGTTTATAAGCTGGAAGCACAGGAAACATTAAATAAAGGAAGAGTAAGTTTATTTTCTCTTAACTTTTTTCTTATGGAACTTGAAGGAGAGGGAAATATAGTTGCAAAATATTTCATTCTATTTATCACTAGGGTTGTTGGGCTAAAATATGTTTTTTTACTACCAAACAATTCCGAGAGGAAAACTTTAATACTCATTCTTTTAAAACTTACCTTTGCTTATCACGTTATTGATGATAGCGATTGTCTTGGTTTCTTAGGCCTGCCATAATAGGAATTTATTGTCTCTCAGTTCTGGAGGCAAGGAGTCTGAATTCAGGGCATCTGCAGAGCTAGGCTCATGCATGCGCATGGATGCTCTCTCTCTGGGCTCTAGGGGAAGATCCTTGAGTTCTTTTTGATCCTGTAGTTCTGGCCATCTTTTGGGGTTTCTTGGCTGTCTTTCCTTGTGTGTGTGTGTGTGTGTGTGTGTGTGTGTGTGTGTGTTTCTCTGTGTCTCTACTCCTCTTTATATGACAGCACTTAAAAGAGATTAGGTTTAGGACCCACCCTACTCCTGTATGTCCTCATTAACATAACAAAAGGAAGCCCCTATTTCCAAACAGGACTCCATTCACAGGTACAGGGGTTAGGATTTCAATACATCTTTTTTGGGCACAATTTAATCTGTTAACAGTGATAAATTTGGAATAACCTCCCTCAATGTTCAATGGTAAAAAGATTATTTTTATTCATTTATTCATTTGTTTTTAGTCTCTCTTTTCCATGGAATGTAATATTTACATTTGTTTGCATAGACATAGTACCTGAACTCCAACAGGTATTAAAAGCGTTTGTGGATTGAATGAATGAATAATACTGGCATTTAAAATATTTTCAAAGTCTGAGTTAACTGTAGAAAAACAAGTCTTACTCTAAAGAAAATAAGTATTACTTGAGTGAAATATTGGTGTTTAGGGGCATTAAAACTGAAACGAACCAATTCCTTGGGTAGCCTGGGAACCTATCAGTTTCTGATTCTTACTTGCTTTTAAAAGCTTAGCCAGCACTGTGACTCTCTGCTGTACATGTTATAATATAATTTCCTTATTAATTAAAATAAAGTACTAAAGCAATAAAATAAAGTAATAAAGGAAAAATGCAGTTCATTTTAGAAGCTGCAAAAATATGAAAGACAGTGTTTGAGTGTGTGCTTGTCCTGGCAGCAGGGTAAAGCAAAGGGGTGGGTAAAGATAATACAACACAGTGTAAGGATAGAAAGCATTGCAGGATCCCTTGGTATACTGACAGTTCTGGCTGCTCAGGGCTGTGAAAATGTGATACATCCACCGGACACAAATGTATATACTACAAGAACATGGAACTTGGACATCAACTTGAATTTCAGTCCTGGTTCTACTACTTACACAAGATGTTTACCTTCATGTGTCTTCCTTAATTTTCCTAAGTTTGTTTCTCACTCTGGAATTGAGTCGCACTGGGGTAAAATAATGTATATAGAATTTCCTACCCACTGAAGCTCAGTGAAGTAAAATACCTTTTCTCTCACTTGAACCATTTTAAGTTTGTGAGGGATGGTCCTGCATGGTTTATCTCCTCTTTTCCCTTAACTTGTACACCAAGGACAGTGTAGTGACTCCCTTTCTCAGGAGAAGCTCTCCTGTATATCTGGCCTCAGTTCTCCTGAATATGATTGATAGGATTAAATCATCTCTAAGGGCCCATCTAAGCTACCATTTTATGATTCTGTATGCTGCTTTTTCATTACTAAAATCTAGCAGAGTATGACAATACTAAAACTTCATTTCTGTTATAAAATCAGGAAATGGCCCCAGAGATAGCCTGATTCAAGCCTAGAATACATTTCAGCTTGGGAGCTCTGGTAGCATAGTGGCTAAGACACTTGCCTGCTAACCAGATGGCTGGCGGTTCAAACCCACCAGCCACTCCTCGGAAGGAAGGTTGGGCAATCCTACTTCCGTAGTGATACTGCCTCGGAAACCCAAGGAGGGGTCGCTATGAGTCGGGGCCGACTCGGGGAGACTCGACGGCACATAACAACAACAACAAGTGAAATTAATGACAATCTTCTGTTAAGAGCTTTAAGCTGTTTTTTAGCAGGAGAGCTACATTTCTTACCTTTGTGTTGACTACTTTCTTTTCAATTTACAGCAAGATTCCAATAGCAGATACAGTGCATTGAATGTCCAACATCAGATGTTGAAAGTGAGTAATTTAAAATTGTTCTTCATGAGTGAAAGGATTAACTAGTATTTCAACTGATGAATGTAGTGGTCTTTAAAATGATTAGAGAAAGTTTACAGAAAGTTGATTTGTATAATAATAATGTGGTGTCTTTAAGTCATATTTAGTGTAACTTATGTATAATTATAATGTCGCATCATATTTATCACCTGATTGCAAAGAACATATTTAGCTTATTATACATTTTCTTATAAATCAGATACTCTGGTCACCTGATTTTTTATTGTTCTTCTGTATGCCCTTTAAGGTTTATGTTTGTTTTAATTTCTCACAATGGTTTTCCTTAGACATTTTCTTTTATGTTAGACTAGATACTATACCTATTAAAATGCTTCCTTCATGTTACTGCATTTAATAAATACTCTTTCACCTACCACAGGAACACAATTTATATTTACAGATTCTCCTTCCTTAGTCCTTGGATAAAACTCATTACTGAGATTCAGGAAGACAAAAAAAAAAAGATTCATTGTTTATGTCAAGCTAGAAGAGATGAGCAGCATGCCATTCTGCCGTTCTGCACAGCATGCAAACCATGCCGCGGGCCCCCTTGCCCCCTAGTTTTTGTTTAATATTGTCTTTTCTCCTGTATCAGGTAGGGCACATACTTTTTATTGAAACCTGAACTTTTCCTGTTATCAAGAATGCAGTGCATAAATTAAAGCAGACAGTCCTTTCACATTAAACATTTAGTGACTGTAGAATTTATCTAGATTGTGATTACAGTGTAGTAGTATAATCAGGAATGAGGACGATAAGAATCATTCTATAAACAATCAATTTATCACTGCCTCAAAAAGGGAATAACTTTTTTTTTCCAATCTTTTTTTTTAACTGGGTTACCAGAGAAGGTTGGGAACCAGAGAAGAAATCAGTTATATGCTGAGGAAGTATCAGATTGAAATAGGAAGTCCAGACATCTGTGGAGAGATAATTTTGCCATTAGCTTTCCTTGTTTCCACAGTAATTTGAGTCTGTGAATTTCCCCAGATAACTATTTTTCTCTATCTCTTATGCCAACTTTTTGTTTCCTATTAATGTTAAAAATTAAGGGGAGAATTATTTTTGGCCATAATCCTAAAGTATTCATATGAAATGTAGGGGAAGTGAGGGAGAGCTGCACAAATTAAAAGCAACCTCAGGAAAATGAGGCCTGTGTTTTCATTAGTTCTTTCTTGCAAGAGAAAAGTTAGACTCTCAAGAAATAGTTTCTTATATAATTTATGTATAGAATATATATCTCTGCTTAAGTTTTCATCTTTGCAGAGTCAACATGAGGAGCTAAAGAAACAACATAGTGACTTGGAAGAGGAGCATCGCAAACAAGGAGAAGACTTCAGTAGAACGTTTAATGACCACAAGCAGAAATACTTGGAGCTTCAACAGGAGAAAGAACAAGAACTTTCTAAGCTAAAAGGTGTTTGAAAATCTAATTAGCCTGTTTGTGTGAAAATAAGTGCTCATATTAATGTTTTATTAGACTTTTTTTGTTTTGTTTTTTCATGTTGTTGTTGTTGTTATGTGCCGTCGAGTCAGACCCAACTCATAGTGACCCCTCGTTGAGTTTCCGAAACAGTATCACTACGAAAGTAGATTGCCCCATCGTCCTTGTGAGGAGTGGCTGGTGGGTTTGAACCACCAGTCTTCTGGTTAGCAGTCAAGTGCCTTAGGCACTATGCTACCAGAGCTCCATAGTGGTTGATTTATCATGTGGTTCTTTACCAGCCACTTCCTGCTCTGTAGTATTATCACATTTATCCATATTTTGGGGGGTTTCTTTAGGGAAGCATACTAGAATACTTGTTTCTCAGTGAGGCACATGGCCATTTAGGACAAGATAGTTCTTATATGTGTGGCAAGACACAGCTTCTCTGGTCCCTGCCCACGAAGTGCCCTCAATGCTCCCTGGTCATTGTGACAATGAAAAATTGCCCCACATATTCTAAAATTCTCTAAGGGGGCTGAGAGACTTTTCTTTCCAGCTGTTGAGAACTAGTAGTAGCTGCAAAAAGCTCAGGCTCTGGAGCCAGACTGCCAGGATGAATGTTGGCTTCTCTAATTACTAGTTATGTGACCATGGGCAAGTTGTGTAATCATTGTAGTCTTCATTGTCCTCATCTATATAGTTGGGATAATCATAAAAATTAACAACTCTATAGGGTTTGTGTAAATATTAAATACTTTATGTAAAGCACCTAGAACTGTTAGTGGCATGTGATAAACATTCAGTATATATTATTAAATATTACATGCCTTCATAATTATCAATAACTATCAACAAGTATTTTCTGAGTAAAATGGAACAAAATATTTCACCTCTCTGCATATCTCTGAGACCTGGAAAAAGGAACCAACACAGTGTATGACCAAATACTCAATTGCTAAATACTTTTAAAAGGTGGGAATGGTTTAGAAGGCACATAGTGTATGTGAAAAATGATGATTCCAACTCATGGCAACCACATGTGAACTGAGCTGATCTCTGAAGGGCTTTCTTGGCTATAATTTTAACCAAAACAGATCATCAGGCCTTTCTTCTGTAGCACTGCTGGATGGGTTCAAACTGTCAACCTTTTAGTTACTAGTCACATAAATATTTTGTGCAACCCAGGGACCTTTGCCTAGAACAGTCCCAGCATAATTATTAACAGCACACCCTTTCTACTCCCAAGTGTATCTTGCATTGGAAAATTAATTATATGGTCACTGTGTTGCCACTCAACTCCATCAGTGTTTTGTCACATCAAAATTGGCCTAGTTTTGCCAGATCCTGTTAAACTCAGATTCTTGATTTTTAAGCAGTGACAGTTATTCAAAGGTGGAAGACCCTGTATAGGCCAACACAGCAGGGGCTAAAAAAAAAACTCTGTGGGTTGCATTTGACACAAAGGGTGCCAGTTAATTACATCTGTTGTCTGTATTTAGGGAATGTGGGAAACTTACCATGAGTTTGTTTCCTAGTGGTAGGATTTGGGATTAAGGAGATGTTAGGACTGTACTCTGGCTGCTACAATCTCACACTATCCCTAGGAAAAAACTTTTCTCGGAGCTCTGGTAGCGTAGTACCTAAGGCACTTGACTGCTAACCAGAAGGCTGGCGGTTCAAACCCACCAGCCACTCCTCAGAAGGAAGATGGGGCAATCTACTTCCGTAGTGATACTGCCTCAGAAACCCAAGAAAGGGTTGCAATGAGTCGGCTCCAACTCGATGGCACATAACAACAAGTACAACATAGCTATAGAGGTAGATATTTGGATCAGTCAAGAACTCAATGGTAGAAGAAAGAATAAAATATTTAGAATTTTCTAAGCAGGTGTCTCAGTTTTTTAGGCTGTTGTAACACGGATATCACAGGTGGCTGGCTTTAATGAACAGAAATATATTTTTCACAATTTAGGAGGCTAGAACTCCAAATTCAGAGCTCTAGCTCTGGGGAAGACTCTCTCTGCCCACTCTTGGTGGGGAAGCATTGCCTCAGCTTCTCTGATGGTCCTCTTGAAGATCTCCACATGGCATCTGTTTTTCCCTCATTAGTTCTTGCTTGTCTGTGTCTGCCTAATAGCCTCTTTTTCTGTTCTTAGGCTGATAGGGCCTCATAAATGTAACAATGAAAACCCTATTCCCAAATGGGATTATATCTGCAGAGATAGGGGTTAGGATTTACATGCATCTTTTTGAGAAACACAATTCAATCCATAGCAACAGGTAAGTGGGGTGTCTTTCTCTGTGCCTACATCTCTTTCTCTTGAGTTGTCTTTGTAATTGAAATACTCTAAGGTCTATGGGAATGATTTATGTTTTGAGAAATAGGGTCTGTACTTTTTGATAACTTCATTTCTGATTTGTGAAGAATCTGACTTACTACACTTTAATCATAAGGGATTGTTTCTTAACTGTTAAACTCCTAAGTAATTAAAAATCCTTACATTCTTCTATGATGTGTAGCTTGTTTGAAAGTATTTCACCTACTGAACCAGATTGCATTGGGATGTCCACCTAAATCCATGTCACATCCCAGTATGATACAGTTTTGTTGAATTGGAATATTATACTGTCAAGTTCTAATAAACAAATTCTAAATCAAGTTATGTGAGATTTGGACATGAAGGTAATAAAATCTTAAGTCTGAAAACTTATTAGCTTTACACATAATTTTTGTTTTTCTAAAATAGAAACTGTGTATAATTTGAGAGAAGAGAATAGACAACTAAGGAAAGCTCACCAGGACATGCATACACAGCTTCAAGATGTGAAGGTAAAATCAAACATTTTACTGTCTAGCGTTTGTCTGCTTTACTTTGTAGGATGACATTTAAAATTCATCCCCTAATTGACCTGTTTTCCAAATCCATAGTGTTGTTTTGGATTTTGTATAAATTGAAATATACCACTTCTACTCTTAAGCTAAAAAAATTATCTGACAATCAAAATATTTTCCTCAATACCATTACAATTATTTTGTTATAGATGGTTGAATTTTAATAAACAAGCTTTGTTAAGAATGAAAAATTTGCTCCTTTGGTTGTGATTTTTTCATGTGGCTTTAATATTTTGGTAACATATTTTAAATTTTGGAATACTACATAAACTGTAGTGTTGCCTCAACAGTTATTTTTAAACTTAGCAAATGTTGCAACAACAAACAAGCAAACAGACAAATAAATAAATTAACAAGCAACATTTGGGTGTTCATACCATTCATTGTCAGCCAAAGAGAAATTGTCGTAGGATATTAAAGCTCAACATGTAAAATTCTTTCTTGTGTAGCAACAGCATAAGAATTTACTCTCCGAGCATGAACAACTTGTAGTGACTTTGGAAGACCACAAGAGTGCACTGGCTGCTGCGCAGGTTAGCAGGGTAGCAGCCACTATTGGTTCTTTTCAGTCTGCTTAACATTTCTGAATTCTTTCATGCATGTAGTCTCTTACAAGCCAATCTTCAGTGAGTTCCCTAGGAAAGAGCTCTCCTGATCCTGAGGATCATGCATGCTGTCAAAAGACAATCGAGAGAAAATGAAATACATCACTGATTATTTTTCACACTGGTTGTGTGATTCATAAGGCTATTCCTACCCTGTCCCTTTTCTTATCTGCCAGCCCATGCGTGCTATAGTCTAATACTTGTTTAGTCTCAAAAATTATTTCATGTACATAATTGTTTGCAACTATCTGATCTGTGTTGGCTCTTGGTAAAGGAATAAACTCTATAGGATTTTATGGTCTTAGCTACCTAAATATATTATTCTGAAGAATTTTTCTTCTATCCCTCTTGCAATCTCAGCATTCCAGCTGGGACACACTCCTTTTGGGACTGTACTTCTGGGCTGTGGGTAAAATTATAGAACATAAGATGAGACCTCATGTCAATAGAGAAAGAAGAGCAAGAGTCACAAGCTCCATTTATTTCAAAGCCTATAATGGCCCTGGCGGGAGCTCTGGTAGCATAGTGGCTAAGACACTTGCCTGCTAACCAGACGGCTGGCGGTTCAAACCCACCAGCCACTCCTCGGAAGGAAGGTTGGGCAGTACTGCCTCGGAAACCCAAGGAGGGGTCGCTATGAGTGGGGGCCGACTTGATGGCACATAACAACAACAACAACAATGGTCCTGGCACAAGGCAACCCTCAACAGATATTTAGTGAATAAGCAAATGAACACATAAGGGCTTTGGAAAGCTTATTAAAGTGATACCATATGAAGTGTTTACAGTGCCTAAGGCACTTGACTGCTAACCAGAAGGCTGGCGCTTCAAACACACCAGCCACTCCTCCAAAGGAAGGTTGGGCAATCCTACTTCTGTAGTGATACTGCCTGGGTTCCCAAGGAGGGGGGCCACTCAGGGCAAATAACAACAACAACAACAACAGTAGAAGAAAAGAAATAGGAATGGCTAGCTTAGTCATTCTATTAACATAGATCTTTTCTTTTTGGTAGACAAATTAAGAGGAAGCAGGCAAAGGTAAAGTAACTTAGCTGTGCTTATCAGGAGCTCTGAGGGCATAGTGCCTAAGGCATTTGACTGCTAACTAGGAGACTGATGGTTCAAACCCACCAGCCACTCCTTGGAAGGAAGATTTGGCAATCTACTTCCCTAGAGATACTGCCTGGGAAACCCAAGGGAGGGGTCGCTATGGGTCAGATCCCACTGAAGGCAGTGAGTTTGAGTGCTTATCAGGAGATAATGTATTTTTTTTAAATTAAATTATTAAAAGATAGAAAGTTCTGGGCCCTGATTATCTCAGAGGCTGTAACATATGTGTGTGGGGGACCTCTTTCAAGGCAGCCACTGAATTGGTGTCCCCCTACTAAACTGTAACTATGTGGTAATGTTTTTCATGTGTATAAATTGAGATTATTTTATTCAAATAGTTGTTTATAAGAAATGCTTTATTTTATATGAGGCTGTTCTTCATATTGTAAAATGTAGCAAAGTGTTAATTAAACAAACTTAATTTACTCTAATGTCCTACAATGGCCGTGAATATTAAACAAAGCAACAATTTGAAAATCATAGAAATGTAAATGAAATTGTTCATTTAATGACCAAATCAAGCACATTGGGAGTATTACTAACAGAATTTTATAACAGGAATTTTTTTTTCCCCCCAGTAATATGCAGTGGCTAAATGCATTTGACTGCTAATCAAAAGCTCAGCTGTTTAAACCCACCAGCCAAATTCTGGAGAAAGATGTGACAGTTTGCTTCTATAAAGATTTACACCCTTGGAAGCCCTTTGGGGCAGTTCTGCTCTGTGGTATCAATTTGATGGCAGTGGTGTTTTTGTTTTGTTTTTAAATGTATGTTGTTGATGATGTTGCTATGGGCCGTCACGGCAGACCTGACTCAGAGTGACCCCTCCTTGGTTTCTGAGGCAGTATCACTATGGAAGTAGATTGCCCAACTTTCCTTCTTGAGGAGTGGCTGGTGGATTTGAACTGCCAGCTTTCTGGTTAGCAGTCAAATGCCTTAGGCACTATACTACCAGAGCTCCTTTTTAATGTATAGGTGTACTCTATTGGGCAGTGGCTCCAAATTTGTCCAGCCCCCTTTTTTCTTAAAAAAAAAAAAAAAAATATGTTAAAAGTAAGTATAGTACTTAATTAGAGCCCTGCCCTTATTCCCCATATTAAAATACTTTTCCCAGATCTTAGAAAACACATACTGTTTCGGGCATCTGTACTTACAAGTAATTCATCTTACGATATTCTGTCCTGGCAACCTAATTTTTAAATATATTTTATGTGGGTGGGTGAGAGCATGAATAAAATGGAATAGGAGAATTTACGATTTGTCAGGGGTCACCATAGAACTTTATGTACAGAATCTTAATTCTCACAACTCTGTGACTTAACATCTTTTATAACTAACTAAACTGAGACTGAAAGAAGTAAAAGTAACTAGCCCAACCAGAACTGAGCTTGAGTCTGACATCAGCCTGACATCAAAGTTAAACTTAACTCTTAAGCCAGTGTTTTTGAGACTTACCTCCATCACAGTTACCTGGGCCTTGCCCCAGACCTATTGAATCATGATCTCTAGAGCAGAGTGCCAGGAACCTAAATTTATATCATAAATGTTATATGATTCTTAATGCACACTAATATTTGAGAAACACAGCATTGCTGCCTTCAAGGGTTATATAGGAGAAGGAAAAAGAAGAAAGGATAGGATTGAGGTTTGTGTTCTTAAATGCATCTTAAAGTATTAATAGTATGTCTGTGTGGATGTCTTTTTTTTTTCTTTGACTTGCAAAGTTGGATTGCTAATGTTTTGATAGATTTCTGAGATTAGGTTTACTGCCGGCCCATATGGTGCACCTTTGTACAGATTATAACAAGGCACTTACTATAATCTTATAATATTATAATTATATGCCACTTCTGGGCATATTTATAACAAGCAGACCACTTCTCTCTGAACTAGAAAAAGGCAAGCAGTGACTTTTCCTTGAAAATAGAAGAGCACTGAGCCTGGGAGAATGGCTTTGGCAGCCAGAGACCTGGCTAGATTTCAGCCTCCACTTGCTCTCTCTGCTGTGCAACCATGGGAGACAGCCCTGTTTGGGAAGCTTCGCTTGCTTAGAAAAAGAGTTCTGTGTTCTTATGTATGTGTTTCTGTAAGTGTGGGTTTACACAGCATTTATTTTTTAGGCAATTGGTATTGGTTTATATGATGAGCTAAGTGTTCCAAACCTATTGCCATTGAGTCGATTCTGACTCACGGAGAATCCTATAGGACGGAGTAGAGCTGCCCCGTAGAGTTCTCAAGGCTATAAATCTTTATGAAAGCGGACTGCCACATCTTTCTCCTGTAGCAGCTGGTGGGTTTAAATTGTCAACCTTTGGTTGGCAGCCAAGTGCTTTAACCACGGTGCAACCTGGGCTCCTTGAAATTTAATATATAGTACTTGTTGATTTTCTTTGTTAAGTATTTGGGTTTTTTCCTGCCTTTTTAGTTCCTTTTTATTGAAAACATTATGCACATGCATACCTACATGAGCTTCTTTCAGTCCTATGTCCACATTAATGGTTTTCTCAGTTTAGAAGAAAAGGACATTCAGGAGTGAGAAATAAAAACCAGCTTCATTTCATGCCTCTGCCACTGCTTCCCAGAATTGCAAAGCACGTACAGAGTTCTGGGCAGTAAGGGACTTCATTTGAATTCCACTTGGAGAAATGAGGTGGCCTGAGTGATTGAGATATATGTATGCATATATGTGTTTATGTGTAAATGTATATGTATGTATGTATATAAATTTTAAACCTATGATTCTTTTTCACTCAATACTGGTAAAAGATATCTGCACTTGTATTTATATAATTGTGTCATGTTTTATAGGTTTTTTAATGCTGTAAAACATTGGTTGCATAGTTGTTTTACTTTTAATAATTACATTAGAAAGTATTTATAAAATTTTGACTTTTAAATGCAGCATGGGAAACTAACATGTCTTCTGTATTTTTTCTCTGTTTCCTTTAACTCTAATTCCAATTTGCATGTGCTTAAAAATGGTTAAGCATGTCAAAGTAAGAAGACCTAATGCATGGGAACAGTCTGCATATTTCTCTTAACTAGTATTTAGGTATAATATTTTGTCTAGTGTTCAGTAAACTCCAAAACTTATCTATGAATGACATCTTTTTTTCCTCTTCAAATTGTGCAATTTGCATCCGATTGTGCAATTTGTATGCAGACTCAAGTTGCAGAATATAAGCAGTTGAAAGATACTTTGAATAGGATTCCAAGCTTTCGAAAACCTGACCCAGCTGAGGAGCAAAATGCTACCCTGGTGGCACATTCTCCACAGGGTTACAGGACAATAGAGAAAGCAGCCAAAGAGCCACAGGAGGTAAGAGGGGTGAACTGGTAATCTGTGGTTGAGTCACTTTCTTAAAACAGATTGGTGGACCCAGGCTGAGAGTATCTGATTCAGTTGATTTGGAGGGAGGTGTGAGAATGTGCATTTCTAAGTTGTCTTACCTGGTCAGGAGCATGCATTGAAAACCACTGATGCTTTTTTTTTTTTTTTTTTGAGACAGACTTTATTAATTTTTTTGTGTTTATTTGGGTTTATTTGCTTTAAAAGAGCTATTATGTTGTTAAATACTGTCATATCGATTCTGACTCATTGTGACCCTGTATACAACAGAATGAGAAACTGCCCAGTACTATGCCATTCTCACAGTCTCTGCTGTGCTTGAGCCCATCGTTAAAGCCACTGTGTCAGTTTATCTCATTAAGTGCCTTGCTTCCCCACCACCCCCCCAGCTGACCCTCCACTTTACCAAGCATGATATCCTTCTCTGGGGAATGGTCCCTTCTGACAAAATGACCAAAGTAGGAGAGAGGAAGTCTGGCCGTTCTCACCTCCAGCTGTACTTCTTCCAGGACAGATTTGTCTGTTCTTCTAGCAGTCCATTATATTCAGTATTCTTTGCTACCACAATTTGAATGCATCAGATTGTCTTCATTCTTCCTTATTCATTGCCCAACTTTCACATGCATATGAAGCAATTGAAAATGCCATGGCTTGGGTCAGGCACATGTTAGTCTTTAAAGTGACATCTTTGTTCTTTAACACTTTGTTGCTGTTGTTGTCGTTGTTTCCCATCGAGTCGGACCTGACTCATAGCAACCCCTCCTTGGGTTTCCGAGGCAGTATCGCTACGGAAGTAGACTGCCCAGTCTTCCTTCCGAGGAGTGGCTGGTGGGTTTGAACCACCAGCCTTCTGGTTAGCAGTCAAGTGCCTTAGGCACTATGCTACCAGACACTTTAAAGAGGTCTTTTGCAACAGATTTGCCTAGTGCAGTACATCATACGATTTTTTGACTGCTGCTTCCATGGCTTTGATTGTGGATCCAAGTAAAATGAAATCCTGACAACTTCAATCTTTTTTCCATATATTGTGATGTTGCTTATTGGTCCAATTGTGAGGATTTTTGTTCTCTTTATGCTGAAGTATAATCCATGCTGGAAGCTGTAGTCTTTGATCTTCGTCAGTAAATGCTTCAAGTCTTACTCATTTTTAGCAGCCACGGTAGTGTCAGCTGCATATTGCAGATTGTCATAAGTCTTCCTCCAATCCTGATGCTGCATTCTTCTTCATGTAGTCCAGCTTCTCAGGTTATTTTCTCAGTCTACAGATTGAGTAAGTATAGTGAAAGGATACAACCCTGATGCACATTTTTCTGATTTTAAACAATGCACTATCTGGTGATGTAGTGCCTAAGGCATTTGACTGCTAACCAGAAGGCTGGCAGTTCAAAATCACCAGCCACTCCTTGGAAGGAAGGTTGGGCAATCTACTTCCGTAGTGATACTGCTTTGGAAACCCAAGGAGGGGTCTCTGTGAGTCGGATCTGACTCGACGGCGATGAGTTTGATCTATCCCCTTGTTCTGTTTGAATGAGAGCCTCTTGGTATATGTACAAGTTCCTCATGAGCACTTAAAAGTGTTTTGGAATTCCCATTCTTCACAATGTTATCCATAATTTGTTATGATCTGCTCGGTCAAATGCCTTTTTATAGTCAATGAAACACAGCCACATATTTTTCTGGTATTCTGTGCTTTCAGCCAAGATCCATCTGATATCAGCAGTGATATCCCTCATTCCGCATCCTTTTCTGAAGCTGGCTTGAATTTCTGGCAGTTCTTTGTCAATATACTGCTGCAACCATTTTTTAAATTCTTTTCAGCAAAAGTTTACTTGCATGTGACATTAATGATATTTTTTTCATAATTTCCATATACTGTTGCATCACCTTTCTTTTGTTTGGGCACAGATACGGATCTTTTCCAGTTGATTGGCTTTGTAGCTGTCTTCCTGGTCTGGAGCTGTAGTTCCTGGATTTTTAAGATTTTCTTATTTGTTTTGCTTTGGTTTTTTATTAGGGTGAGAAAGTTAAATGATCAGGAAGATACGATGTGACAGTCAACCCACTCAGGTATTGAAGTAGATAATATATTTCAACTTGGTACAGCGCTAAGTCCACAAAGATCACACCACAATTTTCATAAATAGGCCTTTATAAAACTACCAGGGGTATGAGTGCTAGTCCCATAATCCACTTTTTTGTGTATTCTTGTTGTCCATATAAATTAAGTCTTGGCCTAAGTATTTCTCATAGTGGGACACTGAAAATAATGTCACCTTTATTGATTCTTACAAAGTTTTTTTGCAATCACCTGTGTAATGAAAGTGGAATATACGGTTATTTTTCCCCTTGACAGAGTTGTTTTTAATAATAAATAGTGGAGAATACCTGCCCTCAAATTGCTGTCTTTTGGAAGTAATTAAGTTTATGTACAGAGAACTTCATACAGGAGTGTCCTTAATCTTTGCAGAACCAAAAAGCCAAACCAAACTCACTGCCATCAAATCGATTCCGACTCATAGTGAACCCTCCTTGAATTTCCGAGGCAATATCTCTAAAGAAGTAGATTGCCCAACCTTTCTTCTGAGGAATGGCTGGTGGGTTTGAACCTCTAGCCTTTGGTTAGCAGTCAAATGCCTTAGGCACTATGCCACCAGAGCAGAGCATGACTTAATGGACATGGTCAATATCCTCACAGACTCTTGTTCTTTTCTGGGTCTTATGTTATTACTGGAGCTCTGGTGGTGTAGTGCCTAAGGCATTTGACTTCTAACCAGAGGGCTGGTGGTTCAAACCCACCAGCCACTCCTCGGAAGGAAGATGGGGCAATCTACTTCCGTAAGCGGTACCGCCTCGGAAACCCCAGGAGAGTTTGTTCTGAGTCAGATATTACTTGATGACAGTGAGTTTGTTTTGGTTTTATGTTACTGCTAAGGAGCTCTGGTGGTACAGTGGTTAAAGCATTCACTTGCTCTAACCCAAAGGTTGGCAATTTGAACCTAAAGAACCTTGGAAACTCAGTGTGGCAGTTCTGCTGTGTCCTAAAGGGTGACTATTAGTTGAAATTGACTTGATGGTTCTTTCTCCACCCTGATTTGATCCTCAGTATATTGGATTAAGGATCTCTGGTGGTACAGTGATTAAAGCATTTGCTAACCAAAAGGTTAGTAGTCTGAACCTACCAGCTTTCTCTGCAGGAGAAAGATGAGGCAAACTGCTTCCATAAAGATTTATAGCCTTGGAAATCCTGTGGAGCAGTTCTGCCCTGTCCTATAGGGCTGCTATGAGTCAGAATCATAGTTGGTACATTGGATTAGTCTTTTAATGGCTTCAGTTGTGTTTTCTGTGCTAACCTTCCTCACCAGAATGTTGTGAAGATAAATGGCAGGTGTTTAAAAGCTCTTAGGGCCCTTTAGAGAAATAAGGTTTCATCTATAGTCAGGGAAGTGTTATGTCATACTTGCCAGATATGGCAAAGGTGGTGTTGTAGTGTATAGCTCTAAAAGTTGTCCCCAGATATTTTCCTCTGGTTTATTATTTATGCAGTCCAGATATCTGAATTGATAACTATATTTCTGCTAATTTAATGCCAGAAGCTTCAAATTTACTTCTATTATAGGAGAGCAATTTGATGAAAGAAGTTATTTTTCTGATAAAATTAAGAGGGAAAAGGTTGACATATTTTCCTCTTGATGTTTTATCATCTCTCTTTTTTTTTTCCCCTCTGTAAGTAGTGAAGAGCATAGTAATCTTTGAAATTTGTAGGGAAAAGAGATTTAAGTCAACCAATTTTAGAGGACTACCCTAAAGAAGTTTCTTTTCTTTTCTGTTCAGTTTCTGCATTAACAATACAAAATATTTGCAAAAGACTCCGATTTATGAAAAAATGTTTTATTGTATCCTGCCTAATGGGTAAGATATTTTTAACTGACATGGATATCCATGTATGATACTCATTTTTATTAGTAAGTCAAACTAATAAAAATATAAACTCAATTTGTCATCTTAATCTTATCAATAATTATTGAAAACAAAATTATATTATGAAGTTTGATGATTTTGCCCCTTTCTAAGGGGAAACAGGATTTAGATGGCTTTCGAGGGAAGGGTCTACTTTGGAGCATGGTCACTTACAGCTTTTACTTTCCATGTTATTTACGGTTTTTTGAGATGAAGTTTTGCTTATGTTACCTCTGTTTTGTAGGTGAGGTTACACAATGAGAAGAGTTAAGTGACTCCATTGCAGCTGTAGTTTTAGGTCTGGAATATGTATTTCTAGACTCAAGAATTTTGTTTCTCTTGTAGACCCATTTGTTGTTGTTGTTATATGCCATTGAGTCAGACCCGACTCATAGCGGCCCTCCTTGGGTTTCTGAGGCAGTATCACTACGGAAGTAGATTGCTCCATCTTCCTTCCAAGGAGTGGCTGGTGGGTTTGAACCGCCAGCCTTCTGGTTAGCAGTCAAGTGCCTTAGGCACTATGCTACCAGAGCTCCTCTTGTAGACCCATAGATACAGTAATAAAAAAAATTACCAAAAAAAATTGTAATTAAATAAAAAGTTATTTCAAAATTAATTTTGAAATAGAAGTGTCATTTCCAGTGGTGTGCTTGGCCTAGGTGTCTCGAAATAGTAATGTGGGACAGAAGCATGCAGCAGTTCCTAGAAAAACAGAAGAAACTAAGCCTTATCCTCCCACCCAGAAGGGGACAGAATTTCAGGTTCCAGCAGTGCTGAACCAACAAGGGACGGAACCCAGAGAGCCTGAGGAGCATCAAGTGGAAGAGGAGCACAGGAAAGCACTTGAAGAGGAGGAAATGGAGCAGGTGGGGCAAGCAGAACACCTGGAGGAAGAACATGATCCCTCGCCAGAGGAGCAGGATCAGGATTGGAAGAAGGAACAGCGTGAACAAAAAGAAGAAACCAACCTTCTGGAAGGGCATGCTCATGCTGAGGTACAAGATCATCCACTTCACATCTTCTGGACTTGTACTTTGCTGGTTGGAATAAGGCACAGGGCTTTATTTTTAAATATTAAGAAAAAAACCTCCTCTCTATGATAATCTGTAAAATAAAAATTTGAGTGATTTCGTTAAATCAGATGCACATAATTGTTTTCTATTGTAATGTTAGTAACATAGCTATAGAAAGATTAGAATGCAGCACTTACATACATTGGATGATCAAGGAAGAGAGAGTGCTAGTGTGCTTCTCTTGGTCAATCGGGCATAGTAAGGGAGATTCACCCTAATGTTCCTCTAAGTAGGTAGGAAGGAGAGGAGGTGAGCACCTACTTGAGCACCTTCCCAGTATGTGCTCAAACCTCATGGGCATCTTGAGACCAAGAAAAGTCTCATTTTCTATGGTCAAAATTCCCCTTCTCTCTGATCCATTTACTGTCCAGTTGTATGTTGGCTTTTGCGTATGCATCTTCATGGTGGTTATTCACTTATCAAAAAGCTGATCTATCACTAAGGATGCTCCAGCAGATGAATGTGTTTAACCAGTCTGCTCAGGCGCCCTCCCTTTACTGAGCAGCCCCCTCTCATATAAGTTAGATTTGCCATTTCTTACAAAAACAGCCATTATTATTATAAATGATACTTTAAAAGAACTTAAAAGCATAAACCTACCCTGAATGCAGCTTGGTACCTTTCTTTCCACTATTTCTAAATAGATGCCCAACAATAGGTTATCCCACCTGTACATGGATACTGATCACCTTTTCTTTACGACTCTGAAATTCTTTGGCTTAAATCTTTCCAAGACTTCAAGATGCTTAGGGCTTTAGGCTGGGTGGTTATGAAGGCCCCTGTAGTTGTGTTTTTATGTATTTGCACACTTAGCATGGAAAAAGAAACCTTTCTGTCTTGTGTCCTTCACAGCCTTCTTCAAATATAGTTCCCCTACTAGATTTAATTCCCCTCAACTATCAATTCTCTTTCTTTTGATGAGAATTCTGTGGGTTGTGTTGAGGGGAGGTAGGTAACTCAACTGGGAAGCAAAATTTGACTTCCTTTAACAGATGACCCTTTAATCAGAAGATATTTTCTGTCTTCTTGCCCATCTTTCATTGTTTTGAAGAAAATTGACTCCTGCTTTCACACCCCAATCTCAAATTTGTCACTATTTTTATTTTTATTTTTTTTTGGTTTTGCTTAGTCTGAGATTAGTATGTACATCGCTGGAGTTAATTAGTATCCCTAGGTCTTTATCATGGAAAAGCCTTAGAGCTTTAGCTCACAAATTGCCCCAGTTAGTGTGGTTATCCAGTGCCCATTTATACCAGAGCCTTTGGAACATTTAATTTAAATACTGTTTAAAATTTATTTCTTCTGTTGTGCCCTTTGTACCCTTTGAGAGGAAACATAAAAATCTAACACATGCCAGCAAATCAATATCCTCATCTGCTAAAAGAAGCATGGGCCATTTGGAGAAAGTAGGAAATAAGAATACTGGTGCCAGTTTACTTCAGACTTCATTCCTCCTGGGTTTTTCATGAGAAAGAAATGAAGTTATGCATAACCCAGAGGAGTTGACCCTTCCTGTTCAGAACTGAGTTGCTTTTTCCCTAGATACATCCTTCCACCAAGCCTGGTACCAAATTCCGATCGCCATTTGAGGAGCAGTTAGAACAGCAGAGACTGGCGATGATGCAGGCCGAGGAGGCCCAGAGGCTCAGAGAACGCCAGGAAGCTTTGCACCAGCAGAGGCTGCAGGGACACCTTCTGTGGCAACGACAGCAGCAGCAGCAGCAACTTCGGGAGAGAGAGCTGGCCCAGGAGAGAGAGCTGGCCCGGCAGAGGCAGGCAGAGCAGCACAAGGAGGACCAGCAGCAGCAGCAGCAGCTCCAGGAGCAGCTAAGGTAGCCTTTCCCTCCGGAAGGACTTAAACAGCCCTCATCTGCTTTTCATAAGCAGATTCTAGACAACCTTGTGTACTTGTCGTTCCTGAACTTGAAAGGGTCGTATTGCTCATGTAGGTAGGGTTGTACTTCTTGAGAATTAAATGCCAAAAAGTAATTTTAAAAACAATATATATATTTTTTTCTGCTTGAAAATTATAGTTTAGGTTTCAGAATAACCTGGTGGGCTTTAACTTTATTTTGTTGTTTGAAAGGTGTTTGATCTTCTTGAAAGTACATATAGGATCTTTATTATACCCAATTGTGTACATTTAAAAAAAAAAAAATTACGGCTTTTTAAAAAATGTTGAAAAACTTGTTTGTTACTACTTTTAAAGATACATGACCTATGCAGAACTAGGCCACTTAATTTGTGTCACTGAGTTTCTGATGTTTGTGTCCCTTGCAGCCAACACGCTCACTATGATGCTATGGATAATGATATTGTTCAGGGAGCAGAGGATCAGGGGATCCAAGAAGAAGAAGGAGGTGGTGAGACTTCTTAGATGATGAATGTTTAATAAATGTACTTGGTAATATTACATAATATCAACAAGCTATGTGCATGTTTAAGAGTAAATGCAAGGTGGATTTGTGAATCGTATATCTTTAGTTGTTGTTGCATGTTTTTCCTAATTCTCCAAACAGTGCTCATTAGTAGCCCAAATCATCCAAGATAATCTGCTTCCTAACATTTTCCTCATAGTTTAAGCTTTCTGTGTACTAAATAGTTATTACTAACAAGTTATCATTAGGACTTATATGATTTTTCCTTACCTTGGAAGTCTTTAGATCATTGTCTTAAAAATGTTTAAATCTAAGTCAATAGTAATTTTCGTTTATGGTGAACATCTAGTATGTCATTTATCAGCTATTGCTCACTGTGGTCTTAGAACTAGGAAGTAAGTGTCTCTCTGACAATACTAACACTTAGATACACATCCTTTGTAAAGAAAGGTGTTTGCAAGGACTCCCTCAATAGCCTGTTCTTATAGCCCTTATAATCAAGAACAGGAGTGCTGGTAGCACAATGCTTAAGTGGTAAGCTACTAAACAAAATATTGGTGGTTGAAATCCACCAGCTTCTCTGTAGGAGAAAGATGTGACAGTTGACTTCCGTAAAGATTTACAGCCTTGGAAACTCTATGGGGCAGTTCTACTCTGTCCTGTAGGGTCACTGTGAATCGTAATTGACTTGACAGCAGTGGGTTTTGGTTTTTTTTTTTTTTTTTGAGGGGGTGGTTAAAGTCAAGAAATTATGTACCTCATGTGGCTCTCTAAGCTTTTTGTTCCATTATCATTAAGATTAGAGAACAGTTTGCTTCCTTCCTTATTTAATAAATCCCTCTGTGCACTTGAAACCTGATGGCAAGTTACCCTGCTTGTGTTTATTTTCTATAAGTTGAGTACTCTACATATTTAACATTTCTTCTTACATCTCACTTATTTTAATGAGTTATTTGTTCTTCCCTTTGTGTGCTTAAAATTCTCTTTATTTAAACTTTTTTTCCCTCTCCAAAAAAGAAGCAAGTTAATATTTATGTGAGTATAAATGTTGGGGTGGTTCTTTCTTTCTTTTCCTGAAACATGGTTAGTTTCTTCTTTTGATACCTTGCTATTCTGATATTACCAAAAATTAGTTGGTAATTTTAGCAACGTCCAAGTGACTGAACTTTCTTCTATCAAGAAAAGTTCTTACAGTTTTTGCTTTTTGCCCAGTGGGGCAAAAAAAAAAATCTGTTACTGAATTTATTTCAGAGGGTTAGAATGGTGTCACTCACCCACAGTGTCTCCTTAGACTCAAAGTCTAGATAAAGGACATAATTTTATTCAGCAAAAGTAAGATAGAATGCCTTTTGCTGAGGTAGCATGGATGGAGGAGAGACTGGAGGATAGGGTCTCTAGGAAAGAGAACTGGTGGGGTTTTTGAGTTGGTAAGAAGATTCCTGGTCGACTTATCTTGGGCTGATTTTAGTTTCTTTGCTTTGCTAGCCTATGAAAGAGACAACCAGCACCAAGATGAAGCAGAAGACACAGATAATGGACACGAACCTCAAGAACAAAGGGCCCAAGAAGCTAACCCAGAATCTCCAGCAGATGTAAGTGTCCTCTCTTCTGGTCATAACACTTGGAGCTCACAAGGTAGAAAGGAACTGTGCAAGTTTGCCTAACACTAAGCCTTTGGCTCCA
Source organism: Orycteropus afer afer (assembly GCF_000298275.1). NCBI lineage: Eukaryota > Metazoa > Chordata > Mammalia > Tubulidentata > Orycteropodidae > Orycteropus > Orycteropus afer. The sequence goes on from NW_006921755.1 coordinate 6,279,291, forward strand.
GATACATGTGTTGTTTCATCACTACAGAGGGAAAGTGGCTTGTATAAGCATATGACATGAGTAATAGTATTGGCCATAAGCCATGGTGTATGTATATGTGACAGGAATGGGTTAAAGATTACTTTGGGAAAACATTAAAAGATTGTTCCTCTGATAACTTTTATACTGATAAAGGTAAAACTGGGAAAAGATTTGAGAGGCATCAAAATACATAGTAACTCTGAACAGTGGAGAAAGAGCAAGTGTGGAATTGGAGAGGGTATCAGAAAAAGGAAATTTACCTTTCTCAAGTGTGTCTGGTACTCTTCTAGGGTTTTATGTGTTGTGTAACTTTCTGTAATCTCCCAGCAGTGCAGTGGCCATTTTAATAAATATATGATAAAGGTTGTTTGAGAAATGAAAAGAGTTGCTCAGGTACCATGATGCTATTAAAAAAAAAAAAAAAGTAAACTGTAAATAAGTAGAAGCCTAATAACAGAAATGTTCTTCGTATTTACCAAAAAAGGACTAAGTCAGCTGATCAATCTAGGGCCTTGGTCCAGTCTGCAAGTAAGGCAAGCAGCTGTTGACAGAGTATATGTTCTCTAATTTGTATATAGGTAGTTTTTACAATTCACTTTTGCTGGTAAATCAACCACCATGTTTTAAAATTTCTGTCTATCCTATTATTTTAAGCACTGTTTATATGGATCCCGTGGTCCCAGGTTGTTGTTGGGTGTCATGGAGTTGATTCCAACTGATATTGACCCCATGTGATAGAAATAGCTGCCCAATAGCCTATCTCAGGCTGTAATCTTTATGGGATCAAATCACCAGGTCTTTTTTCCATGGAGCCACTGGGTGGGTTTGAACCACCAACCTTTCAGTTAGCAGCTAAGTGCTTAACCAGTGGACTCATACATAGCCTTGCTTGATAATCATTGAGAAACTCTTCCTGATAGCTGCTTAACCAACCTTGATGCAAACAGCTTTCCCACTTAACTTGCACTGAGATGTAACAAAACATACCTGCCTTCTCCAAGGAATGCTAACCCTGGAATGTTTCAAGAAAGAACAAAACTGGGAGAGCGAGAGAGTAAGCAAAAGCCTGGGAGTATGTATGAAGAGAAAATGTTAGTTTTTCTTTTATTGCCACAAAAGCTATTAGTAAAACACAAAAAGAAATCCATATGACAAGAGACCGTGGAGTAGTTAGAGCTTAGGGTGAAGCTGACAATTTGTCACTCTCCACATTCCCAGGGAAGTACCATTGGCACTTGAATGAAGTATGTGGCCAGGGATGTGCAGATAATAGATCAGCTGAGATTAAAGTCAGCTCTTGAACATGTTCAAGGCTCATAAATGAATTGAAGAAGAATCTTGTTGTCCAGAGAATACCCATAGAGACTAAATTGTACTCTGTGCTTTCTCTATCTCTATGTGGAAACATTTGATGCTTCAACAAGTGTCCTATATGACACTGGAAAAATTAGATTGCTCTTATAAGCATTGACATTTCTACTCATCTCAGTCTCTCAAATTCTAATTCTTTATGAGGAAGTGTATTTGGAAACTCAAATGGGAAATTGAGATAATTCTAAAGTTGAAAATTAGGAAGGACCTTTGCTGATACAGTAACTCATAACTACTTGGAAAACAGAGTGAGTTGGGGGGGGGTTATTTTTCAAAATATATCCCCAGATATTGGATTAGCTACTTCTTTTTCCTCCTGTCCCTTACTAGTGTTGCACTTTTCAGTTTCATGGTACTGTTTGTTATAAGCAGCTTTGGTCTATGCTAGAAATAGATCATTTACTTTTGAGTTAGTCTTGCTCTTATCTTGTCTCCTTTTCAGACCCTCTTCTTGTGTCCTTCCTGCTGTGGGCTCTCTCTCCTTTCCACTGCTTTTCATTCCCCATACCCCACAAAAACAAAGCTCCCAAACCAGTTCTGTCCAGTTGACTCTGACTGATGGCAACCCCACCTATGGAGTAGAACTGTGCTCCGTAGGGTTTTCAGCACCTGATGTTTTGGAAGTAGATCCCCAGGCCTTTCTTCTGAGGCGCCTCTGGGTGGACTTGAATGGCCAGCCTGTTTTTGTTTAGCACTAAGTGTGCTGATTGCACACCCTGGGGCCTCCATTTTTCACCCACTTACAATGAAAAATTGTTGGGAAAGGAAAGTTTGTATAAAAATCAGCTTGTCAGTGGAAAGTATTACCATTTCCCCATCTCAGTTATCCATTTTAATTTGTTTTTATTTTTTTTTTTTCCTCCTACCTGGTCCTGTTGCTTTTGCCAGCTATTTTTCTTGTTATCTATTCAGTTATGCTTGCATAACTTGTGATGGTAGGGTTTTAAGAGCTATTTGTACTTAATCCTGCTTCATCAACCTCTGAAAAAACAAGATCTCTATCTTTTGACAGTGGGAGAATTGGGTACTTATGAAGCTTGGCTAGAATAGATCTGAACAATCCAGGGAAGGATGCTTTCATTTTCTGCCTAAGTGTGGCCTTTCAAATGAAATTAAACTTGATCCTGGGTTTTGAAGTGGGGTCACTTTTTATTAAAATTTTATAGAGGGCAGCTGTAGAGGATATAAACCCAGCAGACGACCCTAATAATCAAGGTGAAGATGAATTTGAGGAAGCTGAGCAAGTGAGAGAAGAAAATCTGCCAGGTGAAAATGAAGAGCAAAAACAAAGTAATCAAAAGCAAGAGAATGCAGAAATGGAGGAGCATTTGGTGGTAAGCAGATGCCTCTACGAAAGCTGATTTTAACCTGGATGTTGTAATAAACTGGTTTTTGTAAAAGGTTAGTGATAACCTACATTGTCAGAAAGTTTTTAGGCCATTATATGAAATTATGTACCTGCCCTGCAAGAGAGGTGGCAGTGGACATCTTGGGCTTTGTTCATCATTTCCTGGTCACTGATGCATTCAAAGTGCACTTTTCATGGTGGCGTGCTTGCCCTTTGTCTCAGAGCACTGTGAGACCCATCTCTAATGGACAGTAACGTGAGCCTCCCCTTTTGTTTCAACAGATGGCAGGAAATCCAGACCAGCAGGAAGATAATGTTGATGAACAGTACCAGGAAGAGGGGGAAGAGGAGGTAGTAAGATTTAATGCAGGTTTCTGATCAAATTGCTCGGTCTCTCACACTAACCTTACTTATAAAGCAAACTTAAGAAGCATTTTCTTTGACACACCTTGTATAGAAATGTTCAGAAAGACCTAAGCAGGATAAAAAAAAAGGTGGTTTGAAGAGGAAATAGATCATGGCAGTGGAGACATCCAGTTAGAAGATAACAGAAACAGGGAAACAGAACACACCTCTCTGGTTCTCGTGGAAATGTTGAGTTAAAAACACATTGGCTTTTCCAGGAATTGTGGATTTAGATTTTTGTGATCTTCTGTAAGAGTATTTTATCCTGTTTTTCTCTCAAAAAGAGAGAAGAACAAAGCTGTGTATAATGAGTCTGGCTTAAGCTTGTAACTTTCTCTGGAGACCTCTCCGTAGTACCTGCCTCACAGGACACCCATGGTATTCACTGGCATAGACTTAACACCTCCTGCCTTGGAAACCCAAGGAGGGGGTCGCTGAGTCAGATCCGACTCGACGGCAGTGAGTTTGTTGTTGTTTTTTTTTTTAATTTCAGTAAGTTGTTCAACCATTCCTTTTGCCCTCTTCCCTCTTAAAATTTCAGTATCTTAATTAAAATTCAACAATAAAGAAAAAGGAAAAATATGTGAGGAGCTCAGTTGAATAAATTGCATTTGGATAGGATTTCTTAATTTTTCACTTTAATTTGCTGATTGAAAACTTTAGGAATATTAGATTTAGTGCAGCATCTCCGTTAGTGCCACCTTCATGTGATCGATTGGTGAATGCTGCTTGTTCCCATAGCCATTCAGCCACGGCCCTCCACTCTGAGGACTGTTGAAGCTCTGCAGTCAAGGCCCCGTGTTTAGACTCTCTGTAGACCAGTTGTTGGATCTCATATTAAAAAAAATTAAAACCTGGTTCTTAGCCACTTCTCAGCAGGCTGTCTCTTAAGTGTGCGGGTTTGGCTGAGAGGAAGCTGCATGAGAGAATGGGAAAATGGCAGCCTGGACAAATACTGTCCCCACACTGGAGACCCTGCTCCGGCTACATGTGCAGCTCCTGCACTCACACAGTTCTCTTGGCTAGGTTGACTTTTCTTGTTCTTATTCTTACTGCACTTGCCAGCTTTTTGGAGCTAATGCTCAAATGTGTGCTTAGCCCAGGAAAACAGAGATGGATGTAGCTCTTTACAACCATTGGCAACATCTCTAGTCACATGAAATGTCTTTATTCTCTTGTTTTTCTCATCCTGGTGTTGATCTTAAATCAGGACCTTGAAATGCCTTATCAGAAGAGAGGATTTGAGAAACTAGCAGCCTTGAATATTAAGACATTTGCCAAGAAAAAGATACTCATTTGGCTTCTGTTGTAACGGGATGTCTATGCTAATACTATTTTTTTTTTTTTTTTTATGTCAGATGCCAGGAATCTTTATGGGGCTAAAAGAGAAAAGGTTCACCTTAACTTCTTTTTAAATATTCAGAAGGGTAAACATAAAATATCAATCAATAAATAACTGATTGTTTTTTTATTTCTACATTATCATCAGTTGAGGTGGAGAAAGAAATCCTGAGATCCAAGGAAGACAGGGTAGAAAGTACAGACAGACAGAAAGGAGAAATGGTGGGAAGGCAGAGGGAATGACCTCTAGTGGTGGGTACTTCATCCTTGACAGCCACTCACTCAGCTCCCTTCTCTTCCGTGAACTGACAAGTCCCTTTCTCTCTCTCTGCACCTAGCCCCAGGCCCTAATTCCTTTTTCCTAGTTCTCTGTACAGATTTCCTGTGTCTGGGATCTGTTTCCCTAGTGGAAGACTGTCATGCCTTGATTTTGTACTGTGCAGCTTTCCACTTTGTCCCTCAATGTCCTTTGTTCAGACTGTGCTGTATTTTTGTGGTAGTTCCTGAGATGATCAGTTATTGATCTTCCTACCAGTTTCCGTTGTATTCTAGTTCTTCACTTGAGAGTGGAGGAAAAGAGTGGTGTCCAAATACCACACAAGGACTAGTAAGAGTTACACATGAAATGGACTTCAGCAAAATGAGAAAAATGAGAAAGCAGTATGTGAAAAAACATATTGCGTTACTTCTAAGTGTATAAGTATGAAACAACATTTATGGAATCACTGAAAACTATAAAATACTATATATAACTCTGCATTGTTTTCAGTCTATTAAATCTGAGACCTCTGACTATCCTAGCTATCCACTAGAAAGTAAGGTCCACTGCTGCCATCAGTGCCATCCCACAGTCAAAACTCTCTCTATTAGCATCTACTCCTAGGGAGAAATTATATTTTGCAGAACTGTACCTGCTCCACAGGTCCAGCCCACCAAAATTGTAGATTAGAACTCTGAGAGTAAAAGACCCAAAACAAGTGACTTTTTTTTTTCCCCCATCCCCAACTCTAACCCGGGAGCTCTGGTAGCATAGTGCCTAAGGCACTTGACTGCTAACCAGAAGGCTGGCGGTTCAAACTCACCAGCCACTCCTCGGAAAGAAGATGTGGCAATCTACTTCCATAGTGATACTGCCTCGGAAACCCAAGGAGGGGTCACTATGAGTCGGGATCGACTTGACGGCACATAACAACAACAACAACAACAGCTCTAACCCAGTCTCCTTCCCTCCCTGCTCAGTAACCCCTCTCCCCCCTGTGTTGCTCATCATTATGCACTCTTGTGTGTCCTGCATTTCCTCCATGCAAATATTGCCCCTCTGGTGCCCCGTGGTCGATTGCTCCAAGGGATGCATTTTCATAGAGTATGTGGGTGCGTCACCCTGTGTTGAGTGGTCTGCATGTACATCCTGTTTACTATTGGGCTGAGAGCCAGCCCTTGGGAGTGAGTTTTATTCCAGGCCCAAAATGTATCCCAGGGCCATAGTAATGGAGATCTCATCAGACTCCATCTGACCAGTAATTCTGGTCATTACAGTGTTTTGGGATTTCATTGAACATTTTCCCTCCCACTCTATCCAGGATCTCCAGATTTAATCCTTTCCTGAGTGGTTGGCATTGGTAGCCGAGCACCATCTAGTTCTTCTGGTCTCGAGGGCCATTGTGGGCTGATTGCTTCCAAATGGCCTTGTGTTTTTGCACCTCTCTTCGCTTCTGATGATAGGAGACCATTAGCTACATCTTAGATGGTTCCTTGAAAGCTTTTAAGACCCCAGTTGCTACTCACCAGTGTAGGATGAGGAACAAGATTTTTATGTATTTTGTTGTGCCAATCGAGTTTAGTGTCCTCCAGTGCTATAGTCCTGAGTCAGCAGATCTGCTGGATCTCTCTCCCACAGTGTCTGGCTGTCTGTGAGGGATTACTCTGTGTCTGCCTTCTGTTGTTTCTGTAAGGATTGCGGGTATTTTGTATCACAAAGCAAGTGACTTTTAGGAAATGTACAGTATCCCTACCTTCTTTCATGTTAGTGCAGCAATGTTATTCTTCTAAGACATAAAAATGACTATTATCAGCAAGTGTTCTTTGTTTCTTGTTTGGGATTGTGAGGAAGAAATACATTTATCTCGTGATTCCATCCTTAAGTTACTTACATCTCGTAATTTTTTTTTTTTTTAATCTATTTATGAGCACACAAGAACTCCCTGGGTGGTGCAAGTGGTTCCATGCTCTACTGCTAGCCAAAATGTTGGCAGTTCGAATCCACTTAGAGGCACCTTGGAAGAAAGGCCCACTGTTCTGTTTCCAGAAGGTCACAGCCTTGAAATCTGTATTGAGCTCAGTTCTACTCTGACACACACAGTATCACCATGAGTTAGAATTGACTTGTCAGCATCTGGTTTGGGTTATTTAGACTGTGAGCAACAGGACAAGTGATGGCATTGCCAGATAGTACTAGCTGCATTTCAAAATTATTTAAATGTGCAGAAAAGAATACATGGTTAAATGACTTGAAAAACCTGAGTCCCTTGGTTTACCAAGTTAACTGAAAACAGATTGATCCGAACTCTCCAGAGAGAGCACAGCATGAGGTTGTATGGCTACCTTCAGTGGCCAGATATGTACACACGCCTATGTGGGACTGCCTGTCTTTGAACCACCCCATCAGGAAGCAATCCAGATGGCAGAGACTGTCCTGTTAAACATCACTCAGCAGTGGTGGTTATCACTGTAGCTCGCTTCGCTATAGGCTTTTCATTTGTCGCATTCCATCTACCTTTTTGGGAGGTCCAGTGGCATAGTGCCTAAGGCATTTGACTGCTAACCAGAAGGCAGGCGGTTCAAACCCACTGCACGGAGGAAGGAAGATTGGGCAGTCTACTTCCATAGAGATACTGCCTTGGAAACCCAAGGAGGGGTTGCTATGAGTTGAATCGACTCAATGGCAGTGAGTTTGAGTTATCTACCTCTTTGGATCCCAGCACTTTTGACAGCTTAAAGTTCAGCTTACCTGTTCACATCTCATTCCACATCTTTGATGGATGAAAGAAAAGCATTAACACATACAGAGTCAGAGCTAGCCAAAGCCATTTCAGAACTCAGCATATCAGTTTTTGTTTTTAGTGGTTTTTTTTCCCGTCTTTCTTTTTGCCATTTATAAACTTTGCCAAATCATGTAGGGCTCCGTTCTAAAATGCATACAACATTAGATTTCAGAAAATAAAAATGAGTAAGGAGGAGCAGTGTTGGGAAATCTTTGATAAAGTATTGTGTCTGCTTCAGCAGGATAAGAAAGGTCGGATGTGGAAGATGTAATTGGTGTATCTACATTATAAAAGAATGACATTTGGTTTGAGGTTATGAATCTAAGCATATTTTAAAGGTCAATTAGAAAACTCCCTATCATTTTGTTCCTTTTCACTAATGGCTTTAAAAGGAATTTGAATTATTTTTGCCCCCAAACACAGATAATATATTACTAAAATACAAAGTGTATCTAAGAGTCTATCACTTTTGGGTTATCTAAAGTGGATTTTAATCAGTGGTTCCTAACTCAGATTTTATTGACAACTGCTAAGATACGTTTTCTACAATAAATTCCAAATGTAGAAAAGAAAAATTTTGTAAAAGAGTGATGATTTCACTACCCAGAGACATTCTTAACATTGTCGCTCAAGGAAAAGGAGTGGTTCTCAGTTTTTGCCGTGGCTAAAAATCACCTTGGGGAGTATATGAAAAATACAAATTTCTACAAGATCTTACCCTTGGCGATCTTGACCTTGGCCTTATTGTGGCCTTGGAATCTGAATTTTTCACAGGCATGCCAACTGATGCTGATGGTTGTGGGCCACACTGTTTAGATAAACTGTTCTAGAGCATGCAACCCTGGATGAGCTTCACGAAGTCCAAGGCTCTTGAAACTTTAATGTAGAATGTTGTGTATCTATGCTCATTTCTATCTTTCTTATCAAAATCTTTAAAAAAGGGTCTATGGCTCTTCCTTTCTCACTATATACACACAGAGAAAATTGAAGATGATGATTTTTATCCAACCTGTTTATTTCACAGATAAGAAATTTGAGGTTTAGAGAGATTAACTAAATTATTGAAAGCCACACTGCTTGTTATTGTTAGAATCATGATTAGAACCCACTCAGGTCTGATTTTAGTGACTGCCATAATGGAAGATTTATTTGGTGTCATGCAGTGTCCCAAGCATTATCTCTAATTATTCCCAAATTTTGTCACCTGCCAAAAGAGATAATATTTTTTTTTAATTCCCATTTTACATATAAGGAAAGTAAGCCTTATACTAGTTCATTGTCTTTCATGAGTTAAGGTTATATAAAAAAGACATAGGAGCCCATATGAAGGAATTCTCATGGCCAAAGATGGGAGAATGTGATCATAAAAAAGAACAGTGTAAGTGATTGAAATACACTGAATATGTAAAGACCCAGAAGTATAATGATTCTCCAAAAGAAAGAATGAAAGTAAGTAATAATATACCCACTCCTCACTTATGAACGTTGTTAGGTTCCGAAGAGCAGGTTGTTACTCGAAACTTGGTGTTACGTAAAAGTGGAGGATGACTACATCGTTACTTAACTGCCAAACCACAAACAGCTTGCTTATATGCCAAGTTGACACATAGCCTTCCTTCATTACTGCCAGGTAATAAAACCAAAAAAAGCACTCACTGACGCTGAGTTGATTCCGACTCATAGTGACTCCCATTGGGTTTTTGAGGTGGTAAATCTTTACAGAAGTAGATCATCCCATCTTCCTTCCATGAAGCAGCTGGTAACAGTCAAATGCCTTAGGCACTGCACCACCAGAGCTCCTTTATATCCCAGATATATGTCATTAAATGCAAAAAAAAAAAAAAACCTAGTCGATTTTTTATTATAAATGCAAAATGTTGGATAACAAGACATTTGATAAGTGAGGAATAGGTATAATGATGATAATAACTCTTCTCTCCCTCACTGGACACTTTTGGAAGTGATTAACAACTCTTAATGCTGAAAATTGGCAATTATTAGGAAAGACTTAAGAGTTTATTGTGCCTTTCTTGTACAGAATGTAGCATAGGTTAACTAAATAGCCATTATTGGTAAGTTCTTCTTTATAAAAGTTAGTAAACACAGAAGGGATGATAGAAATAGAAAGTCGCCAGTTTTTGACTGATAATTATAATAATTGATTCAAGAAATTCTTGATGAGTAAAATCACTAAATGAAGGGAGGTTGGGGAGCTATGGAAGGATCAGCTTGTCACTGTCTATGCTTGCTGGCCAATTTTAGCCTTACTAAAATTGGGACAAACAAACTTGATGTGCCTTCTGATGCAAGGAAAATATGGAATAGATGTGTAGTCCACCTCTGAAATACCAGTACTTTTTAAGTAGAACCTGAGTGCATACAAACCTTTAAGCTCACTTCTATTTAGAGGAATGTGGGTACTGGATGAATGAGTGGTGACACCACAAAGAAGCAAACCAGAATGTGGTTTTACAGGATAGGTCAGTAGCATTAAGGATAAAGGAGGCGAGTGGAACCAAGCCTTTGGATCATGATTATAATAGTCATTTTAAGGAAAATTAGGAAAATGGACTATGAGATGATACTAAGGTATTACTAATTTTATCAGGTGTGGAAATTGCATTATGGCTTTATGAACAAATGTCTGTTATTTTTAGAGATGCACACAGATGTAAAATTCATAATGTCTAGAATTTTTTTTAGTAATTCATCAAAACAGAAATAGAAAAGTGATAGATGATGCAAGCGTGGCGACATCTAGAGAGCTCGTGAACTTTTATGGTGGTTATAAGAGGTTCATTAAATTTCTTCCATCATTTGTTTGCGCTTGAAATTTTTCATAGTAAGAACAAACGTACTTACTGCTGGAAGAGTTGTGGCGCCAAGGTTTTAGTTCAAGTCTGTCAGACTCCATAGTCTGTATGTAGGTGGACAAACTGACTTGCAGTGTGTTTTGTAGATAAAATTTTAGTGGAACAGGGTCAGGCCCATAGGCTTACCCTATTGTCTGGCTGCTTTTACACCACAACTGTAGAATGGAGTAGTTGTGACAAAGATGTTAGTTACAGCCAGAAAGCCAAAAATATTTACTATCCAACTCTTTACAGGAAAAATTGTCCAACCTCTGATTTATAGATTCTCGCTACCATATTGCATAATTTCAAGTCAGTCCCCCACCCCCAACTACTATGTTTAGTGTTCACTAATAATTTATTTTCATTATTAAGGTTATTTGGATGACATGGTTTTGTTACTAGAAATAAACAGGGCCATTTCAGCAATTTATTGATGCATCGCTTCATCAGATCTTAATATATTATAAAAATAAGTATTTCATTTTTCTTATCCCAGTGTCCTATGGAGTGTTACTGTGAAGTTCTGTGACACAGGGCAGAATAGATGTCATGGACCACTGATAGGGCCATACCAAACCAACCAACTCACAGTGATCAAGTTGATTCCAACTCTTAGCAACCCTATAGGGCAGAGTAGAGCTGGTCTATCCGCGTTGCAAGGCTGTAATCTTCATGGAAGCAGGCTGCCACATCTTTCTCTACTGCAGATTGGCTAGTGGTTTCAAACGACTGACCTTTCAGTTAGCAACTAGCACTTAAGCACTGTGCCAACAGAGCTCTTTGATAAAGTCATAAAGTAAGACAAAAGTGTCTTCTCTTTAGCTCAGTCCACCACGAAAATGTGAATACAAAGTATACTTGGTGCCAAGGTCCTCAGAATGTGTTTGGTGTTAGTATAGTGGCTGGTTAGAAGAGAGTCAAGAAGGCGTGGCCCTGTCTAGGGCATCTCTGAAGGTTCATCTCTGGGGGCTCCTGATGGGCCATGTTCCTCCCAAAACTGGTCTGAGAGACAGCAGTTCATTCCTGTCTCATCTGGACTGGACACCTTGAGACAGCCTGTAATATGGTGCTTCTTCATTATAGCACCTGCATGCTTTCCTTCCTTGGCACATTTTTTTTAGATTTTCAACACATAGACTTCCCCCAAAATTCTATAGTTTTGTGTTATTCAAGAAGAACTCCTACCAAAGTCCTAGAAGAGATCAGTTTTTCTTTTGGTACCAGTATACTACGTTATGTTTAACTGATATTCAACAGTGTTTAAAACTGTATTCACCTAACTTAAATCTTATGACATAATACAGTCTTTAAGACAGTCAGCAAGTTAGAAGACACCTTACTCTGCATTTTTGTGGAATGTGATCATATTTATTAGAGACTGTTTAGCAAACATATCATTAGGCTGCTTTGATTTGCATTTTGGGATGAATAATTGGAATCAATGAAACACAGTAATAATTGAGTATATAAAGGAAAACTACTTAAAATCGAAATGTCATGTTAGAACATTAAAGGGAGGGTAAGGATTTGAGGCAGTGTAATAGATTATTTTATGAAAAAATTGAAATAATCACGTGCAATTTTCTAGTTATTTTTGATAGAGAAGTTCATTATTAATTATTGCATAAATACAGCAAGTTGTTACTATCTTGTATATAGGCTAAACCATACTCATTGCTGTGGAGTTGATTCCAACTCATAGTGACCCTGTAGGGTTTCCAAGGCTCTAAACTTTACGAGGGGAGCTCTGGTAGCGTATTGCCTAAGGCATTTGACTGCTCCCAAAAGGCTGGTGGTTCAAACCCACCAGCCACTCCTTGAAAGGAAGATTGGGTGATCTCCTTCCATAGAGTTACCACCTCAGAAACCCAAGGAGGGATCTCTATGAGTCAGATCAACTCGACAGCAGTGAATTTGGTTTGTTTTTTTAAAATCTTTACGAAAGCAGACTGACATCTTTCTCCTGTGGAGCAGCTGGTGGGTTTGAACTGCCTACCCTTTGGTTAGCACTAACCGCTTTAACCACTGTACCACCAGGGCTCTTTTGTATATAACCAGTGATGTCTATTTGCTGTGCCTTTACAGAGCAGATATATTTTTGTTGTGTTGATTTGTTTGTTCCTTCATTGAGTCATTTATTCCGCAATATTTATTCAGCAATTGTAATTGTGCCAGGTGTGCAACCAGGTTATTGAAATTTGTGAGTTCAGTGAAATAGATGCCTCTTGCCTCTGTACAACTTAAAACATACCAGAGCTTTCAGACTACAGTTCTTTCTACTTTGAAAGGGAGTATTTTTAGATTTATAAACTGAATTTCTCCAGGTGTTAGGCTTGAGAGTGTTAATCCTTATCCAAAGAAATCAGAAATTCAAACACAAAGTCCTTGATTTAGGATCAGTCACATTGACTTTTATAGTAAGTGTATACATTTCTTTGTATCTAATACATAAGTCACACCTTTGATTTTTATTTTTTTTCCTTTTTTTTAAGTTTAGTTTTGTTTCTGTTACTTTGAGTGTACTTTCTGGAGGTCAGAACTTGTTGGAATTGTTTAAATGATAAAAGTGTTATGCAAGTACCTCTGGTTTGTTTTAGATTCAGGAAGATTTGACTGAAGAGAAAAAAAGGGAATTGGATCATAATGCTGAAGAGACCTATGGTGAAAATGATGAAAATGTATGTTTAGGATATAAATTTCTATTGCATTTTCATATGTGTATGATATCTCAGTGTTCAGACAAGGTGCAGAAGATAAATAATATGTTATATTTATATATGTATAAATTTGGTCAAAGAATGCTAACCTGCTTGCAGGGCTTCAAACTAGTTCATTCTGGTATACATAAGAACATGGGAGTGTATTGTATGTACACATAAGATAAGAGTCACCTGGGGATCTTGTTAAACTGTAGGTTCTGAGTCAGTGTATCTAGGGTGGAAATGCAGATCCTCAGCAGGGGCTTAAAAGACAACAGATCTCTTCAAAGTCCTGCTTGCTTGCCCTGAGGTGGTGGTCGATTGGTAGGTGTTACTGAGTGGGTGTTCAACGCCTTGTGACCCTCTAGGACAGAGTAGAACTGCCTCATAGAGTTTCCAAGGCTGTAATCTTTACTGAAGCAGATTGCCTGGTCTTTTCTCCTGCAAGGCCACTGGTTGGGTTCAGACTGCCAACTTTTCAGTTAGTAGCCATGTACTTAAACTTCGTACCTCCCAACCTTCTGATACCCCAGTGGGTGATGATGGTGCCACTGAGTTTAACAGGCCTCCTTAGAATTAGGAAAAGTTGTGACAACATGAGGATTAGGATACATGAGCATTGTTGTCTGAAGGATCATTTTTTGTCACTTGTTTCCTTTCACCAAAACTGAGTCATTTTGAATCTTTTTTTTTTTTTTTTTTGAGGGATTTGTTTGTATCACTAACTCTACTCCCTACTCCTTACCTGGTTTTTCTTTTTTCTCTAAAGGTTGATGATAAAAACAATGATGGAGAAGAGCAAGAAGTCCGAGAGGACAACCACCCCAAAGGCCAAGAGGAACCCTACGAGGAAGAGGAAGAGGAGGAAGAAGATGGGGCTGCTGTTGCCGAGAAATCACATCGAAGAGCCGAAATGTAGCTGTGTCCAGTGTCAAAGACAGTGCTCAGCCAACGGGTTCTTCCCAAGCTGCTTGAAAATAAATCTGCCTACTGAACTCTAGGATATTTAATTGCAGAAATTAAGAATGTAGACTTTTTTTTTTTAACTTTTATATTAGAAATACTCATACATTTCTATGAATATATTTTGATAACCTAGGTTAGAGCTTCTTTTATATTCAAGCTAAACACGAACAAGAAAGAAAACAATAAAAGCAGACTGTAGGCTTTGCATCTCATTTTTTGTAGATTATGAGATGTTGGAAAGAACATTAATTTTGTATATGTTTCAACTTGTTACCTTTTATTCTGTAGTTCCCAAATGTTCTGTTTGACTTTGGTAAAGTACAGGATATCAAGATAGTGAAACTGCAGGATTCTGGGTAAACTTTAAGAGAAACATCAGTTTACTAATTGCTGACCTTCCTGGCTTCTGATAGAATTTTCACTTGTCTCTGTCTCTGGAGTGAGATCCATGTACAGAGTGGCATGCACTTGGAAAGGCACTCTTTTTTTGCAGAGTAAAGATACTGCTTTTCAATTTTTTTTTTCAGATAAATTACAAAAATCTTTAACAAACTTAAAATCATAGCTGTTCCGCTTGAGAAGAACTAAATTTTAAGTTAAAATAGTACTATTACTCATGAGACAGTATCCTGGATTAATTAGATATTTCAGTGTCAAACAAAGTGTAACACATCAGAATACTAACCTTTTTGAAGGACTGACACGTTTAAAAACTTAAGTGTGTATGCATGCTATTTTGTACGTGAGAACCCATTCTCAGTGTTTTTTGTTCTGAAGTCACCCAGTGATCTCATCATTTCAATAGCTAGTTCTCTACGATAGTATATACTTACCCTGTAAGCTGTATGTCGCAACACATAATCAATTTGATAATGACTATGAATATTAAGATATACCAAACTATAATAGGGTTATTTTTCAAAACTACAAGATACAGATGGTGATATGATATACCCTCATGATTTTCTGTTTGCTAGGATTGGGTCTGCTTCTTGCCTATGTGTAAGGCATTTTAATGATTATGAATTACAGTAAAAAAAAAAAAAAACTCCCCTTGAATAGAGACATATTTCACTTGTAAGCATAAAGCTTTTTAAATATATAAGAACTAGAGAATATAATTCATAAGTCTCTGATTCTGTAATAGCCACACTTAAATTAATAAAGGTAAATTTCTGTTTCTCCCATTATCATATGAATATAATTTTATATTTTGATAACCACATTCATGTATGCTTTTGATTATCCCAGTTGAGTGAGTGTGTATGTATTCATAGGGATGTTTTGTTCAAAGGTATTTTGGATCTTTAATAATCATAAATCTTACATTTATGTATAAAAACCCTTTATGATATGTATAATGTATAATATTGTACATAATATTCAGAATACAATTATTTTGGTAAATTAGTTTGTATTTTTAATGTCCCAGTTGCAGTATTTAATTATTTGAAATACATTGAAACTTGCTAATAGTCAATAAAGCCCTAAAAAGCAAGTGGTAAATCTTCTTAAAGTATGTGATGACTTATTAGTTTCTGATCTTCAAATATTCTTTAGTTTTTTTTTTTAATAGAATAACTTTAAAAAGTACTGATACATATTAGTGAATTATAAAATAATGTTCCCAACCTACTTTTCTTATCTCCTTTATTGGATTGGCACATACTTCCCCCAAAACTCTAAAGAAAGCTACAATATTTTATGTGTTGTGGGGGAAGAGAAAAGAAACAAGTGCAGAAAATTTAAGAGTATCATGTGCACATACATATTGTTAACTTCCCTTGAGTTATTTCTGACTCATGGTACCATGTATATAGAGTAGAACTGCTTAGTAGGATTTTCCTGGAAATCAAGAAAACCAGGCCTTTTTTTCTTCCACAGTACTGCTGGGTGGGTTCAAACAGCCAAACTTTTTAGGTTAGCAGTCAACCACAAACCATTTGTACCACCACGGAACATTGTGCATACACATACACAATAAGCAAAAACTCTTAAATCCCCCCAGGAAAGCAACAGTCACAGCATTTTGTTCACCTTACAAAGCCATTCTCACTGATGTTTGAGAGAGAACTAATCAGCCAGAGCTGATCTACATTAATGAAATGAACAGAAATAAAATGTCACTTACCCTGCCAATTTGTCCATAAGTTTTGGTGCATTCCATAAGTCAAAGGTTTTGGTACCTTCATCAGAAGTTTTGGTGATGTCATTAGAAGAGGAAGAAAAGGCACATTTATTTGGGAGGAGAAAATGAAGCACAAAAAAGCCACATTAGTAAAATCACAATAACTTGTTACTTGCAGGAATGATTGAAAGCGATCTGGGAGTAAAAGTATAATCTGAGCCACATGTGAGTCACAGGAACTATTATCTAGAAAAATGATTTACTGATACCTTCTTTATAAGGGAAGTATCATGTATGTTGTACTTTAATCCCTGCATCACTCCTGTAAGGTTGATGGACTCCCCTTCTCATACAAAAGAACTTTGTCTTTTTGGAGCATTTGACATTGTTTAACTTCCTTGTTTGAGTTCTTTGTTTTCACTTTTTTTATTACATTGTTGTACGTCCATACTACGTTATGTTGCACAGCCATTAAAAAGAATGAATCAAGTCGATTTGTTTTCTTGAATTTCACTTTGCTTCCATTGTACTGTCTGTTCCTAGTTCTCTTTCTACCATCTTGCCGCCTCTTTCTCCATCTTTTTTGCAGGCTTGCCTTCTGAAGCCTATCCCTTAAATATCCTTGTTCTTGAGGTTTTGTCCTGAGGATCTTTTCTCTGTTTGGCCATCTTTCCGCCAGTGTCTTTGTTGTTGTTTTGTTTTTTAAATTAAAAAAAAAAAAATTATTGTGATTTGAGTAAAAGTTTGCAGAGTAAATTCATTTTCCATACAGCATTTCATACACACTTAGTTTCATGATGTTGACTGCCATTCCCCACAGCGTAACAGCTCTCTTCCCACTTCCTCCCCATAATTACCTCTTCCCTGTGTCCTTCCCTTCTGTGCACTCCCCTCCACCCACCCCGAGCTGTCTCCCTGTGCAAACACTGCCCTTCTGTTCTCCCAAGATTGATCACTCCTAGGAGTGTATCTACCTGATGTTAATGTTCACCCTATATGCCTGTCTGTTGTTTGGCTGGAAGCCACAGGAGTGAGTGCAATTCCAGACCTGAAGGGTAACTAGGGGCCATATTCTCAGGGGTTTCACCAGGCTCTATCAGACCAGTAAACCTGTTTTGTTTTTTTATAATTTTGAGTTTTGTTCCACATTGTTCTCCCATTCTACCCAGGATCTCCTGCACTAATCCCTTTCTGAGTGGTTGACAGTGGTAGCCAGGCACCATCTAGTTCTTCTGGTCTCATGGTGTAAAGGCTAAGGATCACATGGTCTATATTAATCCCTTCGACTGTTTCTACGAGTCTGGTTTTCTTTATTCTTCTTTACTCTGGATGAGGAAAGAACCATTGTTACATCCAGGTGGCTGCTTGCAAGCTTTTAAGACCCAAGTCACTACTTAACCAAAGGGGGATGTGGAACATTTTTTTTTTTTTTTTTTTGTAGTGTGTATGCCAATTGAACTTGATGCCCCCTTTGACCATGGTCCTGGCTCACAGGTCCAACTACTTGCTCCCTCAGGGTAGCTAGCTGTGTCCAAGAAGCCACCAAAACCTTGCCCCTTGTCAGCTTCACTACATACCCAGACATTCTTACAGCACATACAAATACTCATGTTGAAACATCGTCTGCCAACCCTATAAATGGGCATGGGCATGCTCTCCCCTGCCTAGACATACTTGTTCATGCAGCCTGTCCACCTGTCCATCCACTCATAGATTAATGCTTGCCATCCCTGACAACTCTGTACTGTGCATGCAGAAAGGTTCATCTTTGTCGTCTGTACCTCCAGAGTCCCTCTCTCTGTCTTCCTCAGTGCCACCGTGTTGATCACTTGCTTTTGGTACATTGCCATTCCTTCAACCAAATCAGTACTTGTCTCTACCTATCTAGCAGTGTTTCCTTCCCTCCCCTCCTTGGTAACCAACAAAGAAAGCTTCCTTCCATAGATTAACTTTTCCTTGGCTTTTTACAATAGTGAACTAATACAATATTTGTTCTACTGTGATTGAATTATTTCACTCAGCATAATGTCCTCCAAGTTCATCCACGTTATGTGGTGTTTTACAGATTCTGTATTATTCTTTAGTGTTGCATAGTATTCCATTGTGTGTATGTACCATAGTTTAGTTAACCATTCTTCTGATGATGGACACTTAGGTTTTTCATCTCTTTGCTATTGTAAATAGTGCTGTGATGAATATGGATGTGTATATATCTGATCTTGTCCTGGCTTTCACTTCTGTAGGATATATACCTAGTAATGGGATTGCTGGATCAGATGGTATTTCTAATTCTAACTTTTTAAGGAATCGCTATATTGATTTCAACAGTGGTCGTATCATTTTACAGTGCCACCAGTAGTATCATTTGTTATTTTCTGTGTGGTTGAAGTTTGCTATTAGTGCTGAGGCGAGATAGTATCTCGTTTTGATTTGCATCTCTAATGGCTAATGATCATGAACATTTCTTTATGTGTTTGTTTGGCCACCTGACTATCTTTTTTGGGGAAGTGTCTATTCATGTCTTCTGTCCATTTTTAAATTGGTCTTGTTGAGGTGTTGGAGTTGCCTATAAATTTTAGAAAGAAGTCCCTCATTGGGTATGTCATTACTGAATATTTTTTCCCAATCTGTAGGTTCTCTTTTTACTCTTTTGGAGTAGTCCTTTGAAACACAATAAAGTTTATTTTTTAGAAAGTTTGAATCACCTAGTTTATCTTATGCTGTTTGTGCATTTTGGGTTAGGCTTGATAGTCTATTTGTGCCATAAATTAGGGCCCCTAAATTTGCCCCTGTTTTTTCCTTGAGGAGCTTTAATTTATAGTTTTAGGTTACACAGTTAAGTCTGTGATCCATTTGGAGTTAGTTTTTGTGCATGGTGTGAGGTATGGATATTATTTTTCTGCAAATAGATAACCAGTTTTGCCAACACCATTTGTTAAAGAGACTGTCTCTTCCCCATTTAATGGACTTCAGCCCTCTGTCAAAGGTCACCTGTGCATAGGTACGTAGATCTGTTTCTGGGTTCTCAATTGTATTCCACTGGTCTATGTGTCAGGAAGATCTGGTAGTGTAGTACCTGAGGCATTTGACTGCTAACCAGAAGGTTGGCTGTTCAAACCCACCAGCCTCTCTGGCGGAAGGAAGACTGGACAATCTACTTCGGTAAACATTTACCACCTCAGAAACTCAAAGTGGATCTCTATGAGTCGGAATTGACTTGATGACAGTGAGTTTGGTTTTTCTGATTTGGCCTATGTGTCTGTCATTATACCAGTGTTGTTGTTGTTATGCCACAACCAGTGTTGTGCCGTCAAGTTGGATTTGACTCATAGCGAGCCTTCATTGGTTTTCCGAGGTGGTATCACTATGGCAGTAGATTGCCCAACCTTCCTTCTAAGGAGTGGCTGGTGGGTTTGAACCGCCAGCCTTCTGGTTATCAGTCAAGTGCCTTAGACTCCTATTGTACCAGTACTAGGCTGTTTTGGCTACTGTAGCTGTATGGTAGATTTTGAGATCTGGGAGTGTGAGACCTCCTATTTTGTTCTTCATCAATAGTGCTTTGCTTATCCAAGGTCCCTTTCCTTTCCATATAAAATTAGTGATTGATTTTTCCATGTCTCTAAAGAATGTTGATGGAATCTGGATTGGGATTGCATTGAATGTATAGATTGCTTTAGGTAGTATTGACATTTTCAAGATGTTCAGTCTTCCTATCCACGAGCATGGTACATTCTTTTGTTTATGTGAATCTTTTACAGTTTATTGAAATAGTCTTTTGTAGTCTTTTTTTGTATAGGTCTTTTGTGTTCCTGGTAATATTCATTCTCAAGTTTTTTGTTTTTTGTTTTTTTTTTTTTGGTAGCTATTGCAAATGGTATTCATTTCCTGTTCAGCAGTCTCTTTGCTGATGTAGAGGAATTCAACTGATTTTTGTTTGTTGATCTTGTATCCTGCCACTGTGCTGAATTTCTAAATTACTTCCAGTAGTTTTCTTGCTGAGTCTCTTGGGTTTTCTATGCATAAGATCATATCATCAGCAAATAGGGATAGTTTTACATCTTCCTTACCAATTTGGATGCCTTTGATTTCTCTTTGTTGTCTTATTGCCCTGGCTAGGACTTCCAATACGATGTTAAAGTGAAGATAGAAGGTGTCATAGTTGGAGCTATGTGTCAACTTGGCTGGACTACAATTCTCTGTGGTTTAAGCAATTGTGATGTGGGTTATTCTCATGATGGGATTGGATGTATATGTTTTGAGCAGCCAATCCATTGAAAGGGAGTTTCCCTAGGGGTGTGGCTTGCTTCCAGTATATTTATGGACATCCTGGGAAAAGAGACACTCATCTGTGGATTGGGATCCTGTTATGCTCCCTACAGCTGTCCATGAACAAACAATCCACCATTCAGCCTGGAGATCTT
>NW_006921755.1:6300093-6312318 GCF_000298275.1 Orycteropus afer afer
TATATATATATATATATATATATATAAGCTTTACTGTTTTGCTTCTCTAGAGAACCCAGCCTAATACCAAGGACATCCTTGTTTCCCCTGTTTGCAAGGAGAACGGTTTCAGTCTCTCTCTGTTGGAAATACTGTTGGCAGTTGGTTTTCTATGTATGCCCTTTATTATGTTGAGGGATTTCCCTTCTATTCCAATTTTTCTGAGAGGTTTGATCAGGAATGGGTGTTGGATTTTATCAAATGCCTTTTCTGCATCAATTGATATGATCATGTGGTTCTTTTCCTGTAATTATGTGATGGATTATGTTGATTGTTTTTCTAATGTTGAACTATCCTTGCATACCTGGTATGAACCCGACTTGGTCATAATGCATTTTTTTTTTTTTATATGTTGTTGGAGTCGATTGGCTAGGATTTTATTGAAGTTTTCGTGTCTGTATTCATAAGGGATATTGGTCTGTAGTTTTTCTTTTTAGTGATGTCTTTGCCTGGTTTGTTATCAAGGTTATGCTTGCTTTTTTTTAAATGAATTTGGGAGGGTTCTATCCTTTTCTATGTTCTGGAGTGGTTCGAGTAGGATTGGTGTCAGTTTTTCTCTGAACATTTGGTAGACTTCTCCAGTGAAACAGTCTTTGTTGTTGTTGGTAATTATGTTATGACCAGTTCAGTATCTTCTTTTATTATGGGTCTGTTCAAATTTTTTACCTCAGTTTGTGTTAGTTTAGGTAAGCAATGTATTTCTAGAAATCTGTCCATTTCTTCTATGTTTTAAAATTTGTTGGAATACAGTTCTTCATAGTATACTGATATTATCCTTTTTATTTCAGTTGGTTCCATTATGATGTCGCCCGATTTGCTTCTTCCTCATGTTATTTGTATTCTCTCCCTCTTTTTCTTTATGTTTGCCAGTGGTTTGTCAATTTTATTATTCTTTTCAAAAAACCAACTTCTAGGCTTGTTGATTTTTTTTTATTATTATTTCTATTTTCTGTTTCATTTATCTGTGCTCAAATCCTTAGTTACTTCTGGTAGGATTTTTTGTTGCTTTTTTTCCTAATGGTTGGAGACATTGGTATAAGGTGTTGATTTTGGCTCCTCCTTCTTTTTTGATGTGTGCATTTGTTGCTATAAATTGCCATCTGCTCACTGCTTTGCTTTTGCTGTGTCCTGAAGATTTTCGTTTGTCGTATTTTCATTCTTGTTTGAGTCAAGGAAATTTTTAATTTCATTTTTTATTCTATTACCCAGTCGTTTAAGGAGGGTGTTATTAAGTTCCCATATGTTTGCTCTTTTTCCATTGATCTTCCTATTGTTGATTTCTAATTTTATAATATTGTGATCTGAGAAGATGCTTTGCAGTATTTCAGTGTTTTTAAATTTGTTAAGGCTTGCTTTGTGGCCTAACACATGGTCTATCCTGGAGAATGTTCCGTGTGCCCTAGAAAAGAATATATATTGTGTTGTTTTTTGGGTGGAATGCTCTGTAGACATTTATAAGGTCAACTTGGTGGATTGTATTTTTCAGTTCTTCTGCATCTTTGTTGAGTTTCTGTCTAGTTTTGTCTTCCATTGAAAGTGGTGTATTTAAGTCTCCTACTGTTACTCTGTAGTCATCTGCTGCTTTTCCATTCTGTTGAAATCTGCTTTCTGTATTTTGGGGCTCTTTCATTGTGTGTGTAGATATTTATTATGGTTATGTCCTCTTGTTTAGTCTATCCTTTAGTCATTGTATAATGTCCTTCCTTGTCTCTTATAGTGGTTTTTGTCTTAAAGTCAATTTTATGAGAAATTATTATTGCCACTCCTGCTCTTTTTTGATTGCCATTTGCTTGATATATCTTTTTCCAACCTTTGATTTTCCATCTGTTTTTGTCTTTTTCTCTAAGGTGTGTCTCTTGTAGACAGCATATTGATGGGTCATGTTTTCTTATCCAGTCTGCAACTCTCCATCTCTTGAGTGGTGCATTTAATCCATTTATATTCAGTGTAATTACCAACAAGTATGAATTTGTTGCTGTCATTTTTATGTGTTTTTTCATGGTCTTGCTAATTTCTTTGTTCCATGTAATTTTCTGTGCTGACCTCATCTTGTTTATGAATTGTGTTATCATTTCCTTCATTGCTGTTGTTCTACTGCTTGCACGTATTTGTGCTTGTCCGCTCTTTATCTTGATGCAACATTTATTATTTTTCTTTGAGGTTACCATGTGATTTATAATTTTCTTCCCAAGTTAAGAACAGTCTGTTCTATCATGAAATTGTCTTGACTTCCTCACCGTTTAGAAGTTCTCTGACTATACTGTTTTTTCCCTCTCTTTGGTTTGTAGTTGTCCTCACTTGCCAGTTGATGTCTTTGGATCCCTATTTTCAGTGTTGTAAGCTTATTTGACTTTGGATACTTCCATAACTGGGTTGGTTTCCAAATTATGTCATCTTGTGTGTTATGTGTGTTTCCAGATTATGTCATCATGTGATCTGTTGTGTTTTGCTGTTGTTGGTTCTCTGTCTAAAGGGTGGACTTTAACATCTCTTGTAAGGTTGGTCTGGTTTTAACAAATTCCATTAATTTCTGCTTATCTGGAAATGCCCTGATATCACCATCATATTTGAGGGACAGTTTGCTGGGCATACAACTCTTGGTTGGAAATTTTTTCTTTCATTGTTTTATATATATATATATATATATATATCATCATCCAATTGCCTTCTTGTCTGCATGGTTTCTGCTGAGAAATCAGAGCTTAGTCTTATTTGTTACCTTTTGTAGGTAACTGGTCATTTGTCCTGTGCTGTTTTCAGGATTCTTTCTCTGTTTTTGGTTTCATTCAGTTTGATTATGATAGGTGTTGGTGATTTTCCTTTGGGGTCTATCCTGTTTGGGATTCATTGAACTTCTTGAATGGATATAGTCTCATCTTTCAGCATATCCGAGAAATTCTTTTCCAACAAATCTTTGACAATTTTCTCTGTGGTTTTGTCCCTTCCTGTTCTGGAATTCTGATTACATGTGAGTTATTCCTCTTGATGCTATCCCACATGAATCTTAGGCTTTCTTCATTTTGTTTTGATCTTGTTTCTGATTGATCCCTGTGATAGTTGGAGCTGTGTCTCAACTTGGCTGGACCACAATTCTGTGTGGAATTGTGCTGATATGGTTATTCCCATGATCGGATCAGATGATTATGTTTTGAGCAGGCAATTTGTTGAAAGGGAGTTTCCCTAGGGGTGTGGCCTGCTTCCAGTATATCTATGGACATTCTGGGAAAAGAGACATTCTTCTGTGGATCGGGATTCTGTTGTGCTGCCTACAACTGTCTGTGAGTGAACAATCCACCATTTGGCTGGAGATCTTGGATTCGTCATTCGTTGGAGTCAACAGCCGGTGTACTGCCTGCCAGCCTTGAGCTCCTCAGCCCCTGTGGCTGCAAGAATTGGGAAAAGCCTCCAGCTTGACGTTTGACCCAGGAACTTTGGACTTGCCAGCTTCTATAAATGTGTGAGCCATTTTCCTAAGATAAATTTCTCTGTGTGTGTGTGTGTGTGTGTGTGTGTGTAAGCTTTACTGGTTTTGTTTCTATAGAGAACCCAGTCTAACACAATCCCTTACCAAAATAGTATTGAGGTTTTTGTCTTCAGTCTCACTAATTATGTCTTCATTGATTCGATTTTACTCCTTTGCCTATTCAATATGTTATCTATTTCTGAAATTTTAATATTAATCTTCTGTGTTTCTATTTGTAGATTTTGTATCATTTTTTAATTTTTCATTTATTTTGTCATTTTATTCTTGTATTGTCTTCCCAAATTCTTCTATGGTTTTGTCTGTGTTTTCCTTAATATTGTCAGTGTTTTCCTTGGTTTGTCTCTCAATCTGTTGAATGTACCTGTGATAGTTGGAATTATGTGTCAACTTGACTGGACCACAATTCTGTACAGTTTAAGCAGTTGTAATGTAGGTTATTTCTGTGATGTGATCAGATGTATATGTTTTGAGTAGCCAAGCCAGTTGTTTGAAAGGGAGTTTCCCTAGGAGTGTGGCCTGCTTCCAATATATTTATGGACATCCTGGGAAAATAAGACGCTCTTTTGTGGATTGGGATCCTTTTGTGTTGCCTACAACTGTCCATGAGCAAACAATCTACCATTCAGCCTGGAGATCTTGGATTAATTATTCATTGGAGTCAGCAGCCGGTATACTGCCTGCCAACCTTGAGCTTGTCAGCCCCTTTAGCTGCATGAGTCGGGAAGAGCTTCCAGCTGCTTGACATTTGATCCAAGACCTTGGGACTTGCCAGCTTCTATAAGTGTGTGAGCCATTTTCCTAAGATAAGTTTTTCTCTCTTTCTCTCTCTCTCTCTCTCTCAGCTTTACTGGTTTTGCTTCTTTAGAGAACCCAGCCTAATACAGCACCTAAATATAATTCTTTTGAATTTCTTATCAGGGTCCAATACTGCTTCCTCAGGGAAGTTTTCTAGGACTGTACCCTGATCCCTTGTTTCTTTTGCTTTATCTTGCTTCTTTGTGTGGACTGTGTTAGTCTGTTGCCTTGAGACATTGTGATGTCCTTGCATTTATATTTAATTGTTGATTGTATATTGGTGTGATTTGCCCAAGATAGTTTTTTGTTTTATTTTGATATATCTGAGTAACCAGGGTGCCATGCTCTTCTATTCATAGTTGGCAGCATTTATGCACTCACCACCTGTTTCCTGGTGGTTGTGATAGAGAATAAGAGTGGGTGCCTAGATCTCTAGTAGCTGTTTGTGAAGAGCAGTTAAGGGTGAGTTGGGCTCATATTGGCTGTTGTCTGTCATTGGCCAGTTGGTGCAGAAGCAAGTGGTGGCCCTTAGTAGGTGGGGCTGCAGGAGGTGTGGATATGGTTGGGTTATATGGGCATGATTGCTGTCTCCCACTCAGACAAAAACAACAACAATAATAATGAACCAGAAAGGTGAAAATCGAGAGGACAAAAATCACACTCTGTGTAAACACACAGGGACAATTGCCAAAAAGAAAAAAAAAAAAAGGAAAGGCAATAAATGAAAAGAAATACTTTAAAAGGACAAAAAAAAGTATATATAAATAGTAAAAGATTTTTGCCCAATATCTGGGGCAGGAGGAATAAGAGAAAAGAGAGTAAAAGAAGAATAAAAAATGAGAAGAATGCAAAAAGGAAAACAAGGGATGGGAAGAACCAAAAGAAAGAAAAAAATGGGAACCAGGAAAAGGGGAAAGCGGAAAACTAGAACCTGGGAAGGGAAAAAGAATAAAAATAAGAAAGAAAAGAATAATTTGAAAACACAAAACAAAAAAATCTAGGGACATGGGGGCAGAGCAGGTCACACAGACTGGGGTGGAATTTCTGCTGGTCCAGAAGATGAGTGGCAGTGGGGGATGGCTGCACCTCTGTTCACCAAGGGGGTGTGGGGTATAAGAGTAAGAAGGGGAATATTGGACTTTTCCAGTTGTCAGCCTCCAGTGTGGTTGCTCATGCAGTCCTCAACAAGTGGAGCCTGTTCTTAGGTCACTGGGATCTGAATGCTGCCACTTTAAATATCCAAAACAGCCACACCACTTGTGTTGTTGTTGTTATGTGCCGTTGAGTTGGACCCGACTCATAGCGACACCTCCTTAGGTTTCTGAGGCAGTATCACTACTTGTAATAGTCAAAATGGTTGTATCCTCTGGACAGCCGAAAGTCCACACCTCAGTTTGTGTCCTTCTTTACTGTTCCCCCCTTTTAGTTGTCAGCTACCAGTGCAGTTGTCCATGCAGCCCTTGGTGAGCAGGGCTGACTTTT
This sequence comes from Orycteropus afer afer, assembly GCF_000298275.1. Taxonomy (NCBI): domain Eukaryota; kingdom Metazoa; phylum Chordata; class Mammalia; order Tubulidentata; family Orycteropodidae; genus Orycteropus; species Orycteropus afer. Next base: position 6,305,894 of record NW_006921755.1, read on the forward strand.
TAGGTTACTGGCCCAGGACCTAACACCACTTATAAATATTCAAACTGGCCACACTGTCAGGATAGCTGACAGTCTATAGCTCCGTTTGTCTCTTTATTCACTGTTTTCATTCAGGTTCTTCTACTAGTTGGTATTTAATCCACTTCTATATCCTTCATTTCAAAGCTCAGGACTCCAGGATTATCTTCTGTATCTGTGTCAATTGATTTCTCTTTTCTTTGTTGAAGAGGGTCTGTGTAGCTTGTCTGTCTATTCCATCATCTTACCGGAAGTCCCCACCAATATCTTATGCAGATTCTCCACCTTTCTCTATGTTCCATATTCATATTCACAATTTTCAAAACTAAATTTGCCTTCTTTTCCACCTAAAACCAGCTACTTTCTAGATTTTGTATCTCAAATCAGTGTTTCCCCAAACAGAAGCATAAATTTCTTTTTGATTCCACCTTCTCTCCCTATAGCTGCTACCAAAGTGTGTTCAAATTTGCCCATTTCTCTTTGTCCCCACTATTGTGATTTGGGCTCCTATTCTGTTGACTACTGAAGAAGTTCCCTATCTCATCTCCCTTATTATCTGCAGCCAGTCTCTCAAATCTATGCCAATGTGATGTTTATAAAGATAACTGTAACTCTAACACATTATGCAATTATTTAACAAATGGCTCTGCACATTGGAAACCTTCCAGACTCCTTAACATGATCTACATAATTCTTCATGATCTGACCTCATCTTACCTCTTCAGCCTTAACACTTATACTTTAATACTGAATCATAATAAATTTAGTGACTCATGTGTAAAACACATTTCTAATTTCTTGGTAATTGACCTCTGTCCTTGGGGAAGGGAAGTTGACCTTCGCAGAGCCAGTAATACTACCCCATCTCCTTGGACAGAGTGCTTGACCCAGGGAATTTATTCCTCCCCTTGGATTTCTTGGAGGGATTAATCTCCAGAGCATTTCTGTATGCCTTAAAGCTTATCTTTACAGCAAATGACCTTGCAAGCTAGAGGGAGTGTTTTCCTCTGGTCAGAGGACATATTTGTGTTCCTGACCCAGAACTCTCTCTACATATCTAGGTTTGGGTAGGTTTTCCAGCAGCTTTTTTTTATAAGCCTAGGGTTTCCTCAGATCAAGGATCTGCTCCGCATCACCCCCATGGGACTTGGGGGGCAAGGGAAACTGATGTGAACGTGAAGCTCATGTTGCCTGTTGTGCTCTGAGAACTAAAGTTTTTTTGTCTCTGACCCAGGGGTCTAGTGTCTTCTGTCAGCATTCATGAAACTGTGGCAGGCTAACTTACCAGTTAGTAACCAAAACCAAACCAAACTCACTGCTTCTGACTCATAGCAACCCCCATTGGATTTCAAAGGTGGTAAATCTTTACTGAAGTAGATTGCCCCATCTTCCTTCTGCAGAGCAGCTGGTGAGTTTGAACCACCAAACTTCTGGTTAGCAGACAAATGTCTTAAGCACTACTCTACTTTTTTCAGACTAGAGCTAAAGGAAAATTGCATCTCTCTTTCCTTTCCAATGGCAAAGCTTTTGTGAATTCAGAGCTGCTGGTGTCCATTTTCTCAGTTGTGTGAAGAAAATAGTCTATAGAAGTAGACACTTTTTTTCTTATAACAACAACAAATCTAACTAAGAAAAAGAAGCAAAAGGCAGGGAGATGAAGAGAATCATAGCATATTTTCGGTCCCTGTATCCTGGCAGCCCTGATGGCCACCAAATCTATCCATAGGCTGGTCAATGAGCCGATGCATAAACTTCTTCATTTGAGCTAGTTGGATATGGACTCCTGTAACTTGCCACCTGATTCAGTTCCTTGAAATTACCATGCTGTCTTGTATGATGGCGTATATGCCATGTATTCATCCCAGAAATACTGCTCAATCCTTATTTGCTCTCATTGCCTTCCCCTGACTGATTATTTAAGCTCTCACCTTAGATACCACTTGCTCTGGGAAGGGTCCACTTCCTACTCACTCTGCCCTCAAGTCTGGGTTTCATACCCCTTCTATGTCCTCCTCTAACATCTAGTATTTCATATTACATAGCTTCACAATGTATTGAAACAGCCTATAAACTTTCCTATACTTTCCTTGGGAGCTTTGGTAGCATAGTGTCTAAGGCAGTTGACTGCTAACCAGAAGGCTGGCAGTTCAAACCTACCAGCCACTCCTTGGAAGGAAGGTTGGGCAATCTACTTCATAGTGATACCACCTTGGAAACCCAAGGAGGGGTCACTATGAGTTGGGTCCACCTCGATGGCACATAACAACAACAACAGCAACAACAACAACATACTCTCCTTGACATATAAGTTTTGTGAGAGTAGGCACCATGTTTCTCTTGTTCATTATTGCTTTCCAAACATTGGTATCTAGCAGATTTTCAATAAATACTTTAAAAAAAAATGAATATCTTACAGTCCTCATCTGTGGAAGGGCATATTGATTATTTCAAGATCATACAACAAATAATTTGGCAGAGCTAGGATTACTTCCTATTTGAATCTGACTCCAAAGGTAACAATCCAAATCTATCCTGGATTGTTTAGATAATTGCCCAGTGTCACATTCTGAGTTCATATATTAAGAAGAGTGTAATAAGTTTTGCAAAACAAATCTTACCAGAGTAAGAAGAAGAAAAAAAAAAAAAAAAAATGAAGTCTCAGCCATAGGATTTTGAGGAGGAATAAAGAAATTAGAATTACTTGGCCTAAGAAAGAGATGACTAAAGACATTGTATGTCTACAGTCTTTGAAGCCTCAATTGTAGCATGAAGGATAAAGAATTTCTTGAGAAACAGATGAACAGAGCTATACAAGTTAGAGAAGTTTTTAAATTAAGATATATTAAATTATCAATTGTGATTTACAAGAGTCCTGCCTAAGTCAGGAAATACATGCAATATCCTCTTAGGATTTCATCAGGTCTGTTACTTCAAAGCCATGGGAGAGTGAATTAATATTGTGGAGTAGCCTGTGCTCATCCACTGGTTGTCCTTTCTCAGCACACCATCTCCTCTTCTGCTCTTCATTTGTAGCTGGATTTAACCCTATAAACACAGAGGTGACCTGAAAATTGAGATGGGCCAATTGTAGTATCCATCTTCTAGGCCATGGTGAATGATCCATGAATAAGAAAGTTTGTCCCAAAGTAGTCCTTCAACCTCTCTCCCTGGGGTTTCCATACTTAGGCTGGATTAAAACAAGTGGCTTCTCTGGTGGTAGCAGGATTCACGAATGTCTGGAGCTGCCAGGAGTTGCACTTCTCATCACATGTAGCAAACCTAGCTGCTATAGAAAAGAATGAAGGCAACACAGAAAGAGGAGTAGGAATGGAGTCGAGAGAGAGAGAAGAAATTAGGTTGGTATGGGGAAAAACAGAGACAGGAAGAGAATAGTGTTCAGATTCCCAACTTCTGATTTCCTTTGATTTTACTTGTCAGTGAATCTCCCTCTAGCTTATTCTTCAACAATACTGACTTTGTTCATTACTAAATATCTTAAGGTGAAGAGCATTATGAGTGCAACAAAGGAAAAACTTTTATCTAAATGCAGAAAGCACTTAATAAATGTTTGTTGAATGAATACATGGATAATGGCACAATTTTTGGCAGTCTGTTCATCACCAACTTTTTCCTTAGATCTGTTTTTGAGGCTCAGGGAATCTGTGACAAAAGTTTAGAGATTATTGTACACTTTGAATCCTTGTATATCTTTTATATCTTCATTCTTTTGTCTATCAAGGATTAGTAAACTTTTTCTATACAGGGTGGGATAGTAAATCTTTTAGTCTTTGCAGGCCAAAGGGCTCTGTTGAAATGACTCAATTCTGCTATTTCCTGCAGAACCAGCCAAAGGTAATATATAAAGGAATGAGTATATCTGTGTTAAAAAAATTAAAAAAAAAAAAAAAAAAACTATAAAAAAGGATGTGGGTTGAATATCACCAGCTGACTGTAGTTTGTCAATACCTGATTGATATGCTCCAAATGCTACCTGTGAAAACAATGATCTCAATAGAAATTAGAGAATTTTGAGATCTCTAAATAGCAAGGCTTTCTAGTTCTTTGTTATATACCATTCTATTTTAAGTTGGAAAGCACTCAACATTATCTTAGCTACTACATTTGTGCACTATTTTAAGTAATTGGAAATAAAATACTTTTGTCCTTGAACATCTTGGCCTACCTTGTTCTCCCTCTTTCTTATGTTACTAATGGAGCTTGAAATTAAATGTCATTTCTGTTTATCTGTTAACATTCACAATATTCCCCATAAAATATGTGTCTCCTAAAGAACTGGTTCATTGGAAGCATGGGCTTGAGAAAGATGAAAGACATCTTTTTGGACTGATGTATTCTTTATTCTTTTAAGGTTTAAAGTATGATATCTAATTACAATGGCTGTGCATTAATACATTGTGGCTATTGTTGTGTGCTGTCAGTCAATTTTGATTCATAGCTACTTCATGTGACAGAGTTGAACTGCCTCATGGGGTTTCCTAGGCTATGTGTAATTTTTATGGGAAGATATGGTCAGGTCTTTTCTCTTGAGGAATGACTGGTGGATTTGAACTGCCAACATTTCAGTTAGCAGCTGAGTGCTTAACAATTGTGCCACTGGGGCTTCATTCATTGGGAAGAGTCAAATTTATTGCTTCAACTGAGAGTTTTGGCCTCAGCTCTGCAGATGTCTGATTCTTAACTGTGTTTATGAATCTCAGTGAAATTGGATTTTGTTTTTTTCATAAGGAAATTAAAACACATTTGTATTCCCTTAATCTTGGCCAACTATCTTCTGTGGTGGTTTAAAACTATGTCCACAAATTTTTTAAACTTCTCCCTTCAAGTGTTAGAGCTTAATTCCCCTATCTTAAAGTGTTACTCTTCCTTGGAGCATTACTGCCTTCTAAGAAATAGAATTAAAAGGAAGTTTAACTCAGATATTGGCTCATAAAAGACATTTGGAAGACAGTCTTTCAGTTTCTTATAAAGCTAACATAGGCCTACCATCCAAAAAAAAACCTGCAGTGGAGTCCGACCTGATTCATAGTGACCCCTCCTTGGGTTTCTGAGGTGATATCACTATGGAAGTAGATTGTCCATTACCCAAATGAGTTGAAAACATATGTCCACATGAAAAACCTACATACAAATATTTATAGCAGTTTTATTGATAAAATTGAATTGGAAAATTGAAAACAACCAGATGTCCTTCAATAAGTGAATGGATAAACAAACTGTGGTAATCCATACAATGGAGTAATATTCAGTGATAAAAGAAATGAGGTATCAAGCTATTACTTTATGAACCTTAGATGCATATTGTGAGGTGAAAGAAGCCAATCTGCAAAAGCTACACAGTCTATTATTTCAACTATATTCTCAAAAAAGCAAAACTAGATAGTAAAAGATCAGTGATTTTCAAGGGTTCATAGAGTGGTAGGGAGATGCTTATGTGAAGCACAGAGCATCATTAGGGCAGTGAAACAATTCTATATGATACTGTAATGGTAGACGTGTGACAATGAGCATGTGCCAAAGCTTGTAGGACTGTACAAACGAAGAGTGAACCCAAATGCAAACTGTGGACTTTAGTTAACAATGGCCCATCAGTTGTTACAAATGCACCACATCAATGCAGATGTTAATAATAGGAGACACAGTGCTGGAATAATTTAGAAGGATCAGCACAAGACTGGTTCCTATGAGGGCGTAATTAAAAATTTCCCAAGGTCATAACTTTCTTGATGCAGTGAGGGATCACTGGTCTGGGAACCAGATGACTGGGTTTACTTCCTAGCTCTGCTGCTTCCTAGTTGGGCAGTCTCTGAGCCCCAGTTTCATTGTCTATAAGAGTATTTAGCTCATAGAGTTGTTAATTCATTCATTTACTCCTTCCTTCATTCATTCAAACATTGAGTATCTTCTGCATTCTAGGGCTGAGCCAAGGAACAGGTGATATAGAAATGAGTAAGAGATAGTCATTGTGAGGAATAATGTGTCCTCAGTCCCAGAAATGTCTCCACTAAATACAAGCCTCCTTCTTGCTTGTAGCTATGGTCTCAGTGAGGTCCCAAAGAAACACAAGGAGAAAGAACCTACTCTTACGGAACTTCATTTAAATCTTGATGCCTCCAGCATCATAGAAATAGGCATGAGCAAATAATCCAAAAAGCTGGACTATATGAAGAAGAATGTGGCATCAGGATTGGAGAAAGACTCATTAACAACCTGCAATATGCAGATGACACGACTGCTTGCTGAAAGTAAGGATGACTTAAAGCACTTACTGATGAAGATTAAAGACTACAGTCTGCAGTAAGGAGCTCTGGTAGCATAGTGGCTAAGGCACTTGACTGCTAACCAGAAGGCTGGCAGTTCAAACCCACCAGCCACTCCTTGGAAGGAAG
>NW_006921755.1:6312418-6348478 GCF_000298275.1 Orycteropus afer afer
ATTTCCCAAATGTCCAACTTTTCCAAACTTCTGTACCACTTCATCATCTCTAATATCAACTACTTCTCCCCTCAGTATTCTCCCTCCCATTTTAGGGAGGAAGAATGATAAGAAATGGATGTCAGAAGAGACTATAAAACTTCCTGTGGAATAGAGAGTAGCTAAGCAAATGGAAGAAATGATAAAGTAAAAGAGCTGAACAGAAGATTTCAAAGGTAGCTTGAGAAGGCAAAGTATAATGAAATGTGCACAGACCCTGAATTAGAAAACCAAAAGGGAAGAACATGTCTTTTCTCAAGCTGAAAGAACTGAGTAAAGAATTCAAGCTTGAGTTGTGGTATTCAAGGTTTCTATGGCAAAATATTTAACAATGCAGGAAGCATTAAAAGAAGATGGAAGGAATGCACACAGTCCTTGTACCAAAAAGTATTTGTTGACATTCAATTCAACCATTTCAGGAGGTAGCTTATGATCAAGAACTGATGGTATTGAAGGAAGAAGTCTGAGCTGCACAGAGGCATTGCTGAAAAACAAGGCATCAGGAATTGACAGAATACCAGCTGAGATGTTTCAACAAACTGATGCAACACTGGAAGCACTCACTCACATATGCCAAGAAATTTGGAAGACAGGTACCTGGACAACTGACTGGAAGAGATCTGTAGTTATGTCCATCCCAAAGAAAGGTGATCCAACAGAATGTGGAAACTATAAAAAAAGTATCATTAATATCACATGCAAGTAAAATTTTGCTGAAAATAATTTAAAAATGTTTGTAGCAGTATGTGGACAGGAATTGCCAGAAATTCAAGCTGGAATCAGAAGAGAACATGGAGTGAGGGATAGCCTTGCTGATAGTAGATAGATCTTACCTGAATGCAGAAAATAACAGAAAAATATTTAAGTATATTTTATTGACTATACAAAAGGATTTGACTGTGCAAATCATAACAAATTATGGGTAGCATTGCAAAGAATGGGATTCCAGAACACTTAATTGTGCTCACAAGAAATCTGTACATAGACCAACAGGCAGTCCTTTGAACAGAATAAGAGGACGCTGCATGGTTTAAAATCAGGAAACGTGTATCAGGGTTGTATTCTGTCTCCACACTTATTCAATCTATATGCTGAGCAAATAATCTGAGAAACTACATTATATAAAGAAGAACATGGCATCGGGATTGAAGGAAGACTCATTAACCAGCCTGCAATATGCTGATGTCACAACCTTGCTTGCTGAAAGTGAAGAGGACTAGAAGCACTTACAGATGAAGATCCAAGACTGTAGCCTTCAGTATTGATTACACCTCAACATAAAGAAAACAAAAATCCTCACAATTGGACCAATAAGCAATATCACAATAAATGGAGAAAAGATGGAAGTTGTCAAGGATTTCATTTTATTTGGATCCATATTCAATGTTCGTGGTAGTAGTAGTCAAGAAATCATCAAGTGACATATTGCATTGGGCAAATCTGCAAAAGACCACTTTAAAGTGTTAAAGAAGAAAGATGTCACTTTGAAGACTAAGATGAACCTGACCCAAGTCATGGTATTTTCAACTGTCTCATATGCATGTGAGAGCTGGACAATGAATAAGGAAGACCAAAGAAGAATTGATACATTTGAATTATGGTGTTGGTGAAAAATACTGAATTTAGCATGGACTGCCAGAAGAAAAAAAAATCTCTCCTGGATGAAATGCAGCCAGAATGCTCCCTAGAATGAGGATGGTGAGGCTTTCCTCTCAATACTTTGATTGTGTTGTTAAGAGAATCCAACCTCTGGAGAAGTATATCATGTTTGATTAAGTAGATTAGCAAAAAAGAGGAAGACCCTTAATAAGATGTATTGACACAGTGGCTGCAAAAATGGGCTCCAAAATAGCAATGATTGTGGGGATGGTGCAAGATAGGGCAATGTTTCATTCTGTTGTATATAAGGTCAATATGAGTTTGAAGCAACTCAACAGCACCTAACAACTATGAGTGTGAATCCCAATCTTACCAGATGTGGAAAGGTATAATCCATTCCACCAGGCAGTTGGGAATTCTGGAATACAGTTTCAGGAGTATAGTTAGTCTCTTGCTTAGGAACATCCCTGCTTCTGGCACCAGCAGCTGCATCCCTGGTCCTGGCACCACAACATCCAACAGAAAGAAAAAACAAACAATTTCAGGTTATGTGAGGAAGAATTCCCTAGATCACTCAGAGAAGCAGAGGAATATATCCCTTTGCCATCCTCATGTTGAGTGTGAGGACACATACATTAAGACATGTGAGCCAGCCCTTCATGACTTTATCTCCCCCCATTTTTTATAACAAATGTTTTAATTGCCTATTCCAATCCCTTATCAAACCATTAATCAAGGGTGGTATACAGCATGGTATGTTCATTTGATATGATTTTTCTTGGCCCTTTGCTGCACCCTGTGGGTTGTAAAGTGTGTCACTTGATCAGAGGAAATATAACATGGTGGCCCAAATTGATAGAATATTTTTTGTTCCAATCCCTTAATGGTGATTTTGGCATTTGTATCTGTCATGGAATGTGCAAAGCCCAGTCCAGACCCTTTCATAGCCACCTTGTGCTATTGGTGTCATTGGTCCAATATAATCAACTTGCCAGCTGTGTGCAGGGCCTTCAACCAGGGTAATCTGCCCCATAGCCTTCTGCAACCTCTTTGTTTCTTGCTGGCAGATAGGGCAGCACCTGTTTGCATGTTGGATCTCAGAGAGTGCAAGAGAGACGTGTCTAGAATCAGTCCTTTTTTTCATTGCTGCAGCACCCCTATAACCACTCAGTTCATGGATCCAATTGGTCACCTCAAGGGAGCATACAAACATGTCCACTTGGTGTTTCCAATTACCTTCTGATCCAGAAATTGTGTTCTTCTGATGAGTATTGGCACATCCTGCTCTAATACATATTCTAAATTTCAAGACTACTTTTCCATAGGCCCCTACTACACAAATTCCCTTAATAGTCCAATTTTCCATCACCTGTTTGCCTGGCCACTGAGCCAGGACATTGTCCACTGCCCATGAATTTGTAAAAATATAAACATGTGGACTGTGACCATTGCCCAATTCTTCCATCATGGCTAGGAAGACAACATGCGGTTTAGTCCGTTGAGCTGACCTGCTCTTACCATCTTAATCAGGGTCTTTCCATATTTTGGTCTTAATGCAGCAGATTTCCACATCAAATATTGTCCATTTACCCTCAAAGTGCTATCAATAAAAAAAAGCAGCATTCTTCTGGTCAGCAGAAAGTTGCTTATAGGGCGCTATCTATGTGGCAATGGGATCCAGAAGCTTTTCAGATAGTTCTGAGCAAAAATCTATGTGACAAGATGCTACCTGCTCATGGATACAGTGGGTTCCACTCTGCATTACTCCAGTAGCTTATTCTTGTATGAACCATCTCCATTTTATTATGGAACTATTTGAGGCACCATCTTCCTTATTAGAGTGTTTCTCTGACATCACCCAAGATATTATGGATATTTCATGTCTCATGATGATTTTTTTTTTTTTTATCCTTCTGTCATTGAGGCAGTCTCAATCAATGCCCAATACTGGCCAGTAATTGCCTTTCAAATGGCATGTATCATGCTGTAGCATCTGAAAACTTTCTCATCCAGAATCCCAATGGTTGCTACAGGGCAGTATCCTCAGATTTTTGCCATAAACTCTAGCCTGAAATAGCACATGTAGCAGACACCTCCAAAATCATTTCTGAATATGGATCATAAGGGTATAAATGTAAGGAGAGTGAGACTGCTTTCTGTAATTCAGATGTTACATGCTGTTGCTCAGACCCCCATTCAAACAGTTTTCTTCTGAGTAGTTTTATGGATGGAAGTCAGCAATATTCCCAGATGTAGAATATATGTTCCAAAATATAAATAGACCAAACAAATATTGGGTCTTCTTCTTAGTCTTGGGGGTAGGTAGTGACAGCATCTTGTTCTTGGTTGCCTGTGGAAAGTCATGGATGACTCCTGCTTAAGCTATTCCCAAGAATTCATTTTGGGCAGGACCCTGGATTTTTGCTGGATTTATTAACCATCCTCTGTTGGTCATGTGGGCCACCACAGTTTTCAATTCTGCCCTAGCTTGTTCTTCCACATGGGATATTAACACAATATCATCAATGTAATATATCATTACACTTGAGATCTACACTAAGTCTAAGACTCTTTTAACCAAACTATGTAAATCAGTGAATCAGTGAATTCAGGTCATCCTGTGACAACAAATTGAAAGTATATTGGATTGTTTCCCTGGATCATGTGAAACCCAGCCTCCGTGACCAAGAGGATCTAGATGGTGCCCAGATACCACTCTGACCTCTCTGAAAGGAATCATAATAGTAGGTCCCAGATAAAGTGGGAGAAAAATGTGGAACAAAACTCAAAATCTTAAAAAAAAACAAAAACAGACTTACTACTCTGATAGAAAGTGGTGGAACCTCTGAGACTTTGGTGCTTAGACACCCTTCAAGCCTGGAACTGAACTCACCCCCATAGCTCAACTTTCAGTCAAATGATAGATAGGCCAATAGCTGAACAAAAATATCAGGTAAATACAAACTCATTAGAACAATCAACCATATGAGATCAAAAGGGCAGCATTTGCCCAGGGGTAAAGCTAAGAAATCAGAAAGGAGTCAGAAAGAAAGGAAATGGTAAACACAAGGAGAAAGTGGGAAGAGTCGTGTTACATTGTGATGATTTCAATGTATATCGCGTAATAAAATATGTACGAATTGTTGAACAGAAAACCAATATTCTGTGTAAAGTTTCACCCAAATCACAACAACAACAAAATAAATAAATAAACAGAAAGTATATTGGGATCCTTCCCATGTGAAAGCAAACTGCTGCCTGTTCTTTTCTGAGATTGAAATTGAGAAAAAGGCATTTACAAGATCAATCACTAAGTACCTGTCTCCTTTAGCCTGCTGTATTTCTGCACCATTAATGCCATGTTTGGAATAGTTGAAGCCACAAGTGGCACTATATTCAGGCCTCGAAAGTCTACTGTCAACTTCCACAAGCCATCTGCCTTTTTTACAGGCCACATAGAACTATTCTACAGAAAACTTATTGGCACCAACACTCCAGCTTTTGTTGTTGTTGTTGTTGTTGTTGTTAGGTGCTGCTGAGATGACTCTGACTCATAGCAACCCTATGTACAACAGAACAAAACACTATATGGTCTTGCATCATCCTCACAATCCTTGCTATACCTGAACCTGTTGTTGCAGCCACAGAGTCAATCCATCTCACTGATGGGCCTCCCCTTTTTCACTGACCCTCCACTTTACCAAGCATGATATTCTTCTCCAGGGAATGGTCTCTTCTGACATCATGACCAAAGTAGGCAAGACCAAGTTTGGCCATTCTAGCTTCCAAGGAGCATTCTGGTTGCACTTCTTCCATAACAGGTTTGTTCATTCTTCTGGCAGTTTGTGCTACTTTCAGTACTGTTTACCAACACCATAATCCAAAAACATCAACCCTTCTTCAGTCTTCCTTATTCATTGTCCAGCTTTCACATGCATATGAGGCAATTGAAAATGCCATGGTTTGTGTTAGGTGCACCTTAGTCTTCTAGACATCTTTGCTTCTTAACACTTTAAAGAGGTTTTTTGCAGCAGAATTTCCCAGTGCAATAGGAAGTCTGATTTCTTGACTGCTGCTTCTGTGTGTGTTGATTGTGGATTCAAGTAAAATGAAATCCCTAACAACTTCAATCATTTCTCCATTTATTCTGATGTTCCTTATTGGTCCAATAGTGAGGATTTTTATAGTCCCTACTGAAGATTGTAGTCTTTGATCATCATCAGTAAGTACTTCAAGTTATCTTCATTTTCAGCAAGGTTGTGTCATCTGCATATTGCAGGTTGTTAATGAGTTTTCCTCCAATCCTGATGCTTAGTTCTTCTTCATATGGTTCAGCTTCTTGGATTATTTTCTCAGCATGCATCTTGAATAAGTATGGTGAAAGGATACAATTCTGATGCACACCCTTCCTGATTTTAAACCATGCAGTATCCCCTTGTTTTGTTTGAATAACAGCCTCCTGGTCTATGTACAAGTTCCTCATGAGCACAATTAAGTGTTCTGGATTTCCTTTTCTTCACAATGTTGTCCATAATATGTTATGATCCACACAGTCAAATGCTTTTGTATAGTCAATAAAACATGTAAACATCTTTCTGGCATTCTTTGCTTTCAGCCAAGATCCATCTGAAATCAACAATGGTATCACTTGCTCCAAGTGTTTTTCTGAATCCAACTTGAATTTCTGGAAGTTCTATGTCAATAAACTGCTGAAACTGTTTTTGAATTAGCCTTAGCAAAATTTTACTTGTGTATAATATTAATGATATTGTTCAATAATTTCCACATTCTATTGGATCACCTTTCTTTGGAATGGGTACAAATATGGATCACTTCCAGTCAGTTGGCCAGGTAGCTGTCTTCCAAATTTCTCAGTATACACTAGTAAGTGCCTCAAGCAATGCATCCATTTGTTGAAATGGCTCAGTGGATATTCCATCAATTCTTGGAGGCTTGTTTTTCACCAATTCTTTCAGTGCTGCTTGGCCTTCTTTCAAAACTATTGTTCCCTGATCATATGCAACCTCCTGAAATAGCTGAATATCAATCAATTCTTTTTAGTACAGTGACTGTGTATTCCTTCCATCTTATTTTGATGCTTCCTGCATCATTCAGTATTTTGCCCATAGAATCCTTCAACATTACAACTTCAGGTGTGAATTCTTTTCTTCAGTTCTTTCAGCTTGAGAAATGCTAAGCTTTCCTTCCCCTTTGGTTTTCTAGCTCCAGGTCTTTGTACATTTCATTATAATACTTTGTTTTGTCTTCTCGAGTTGCCCTTTGAAATCTTCTGTTCAGCTTTCTTATCTAGTCATTTCTTCCATTTGCTTTAGCTATTTTCCATTCAAGAACAAGTTTCAGAGTCTCTTCTGACATCCATTTTGGCCTTTTCTTCCTTTCCTGTCTTTTAAATGACCGTTTGCTTTCTTCAGAGATGATGTTCTTGATGTCATCCCACAACTCATCTGGTTTTTGGTCATTGGTGTTGAATGCATCAAATCTATTCTTCAGATGATCTCAATTCAGGTGGGATGTAATCAAGTCATATTTTGGTTCTCATTGAGTTGTTTAATTTTCTTCAGCATTAACTTGAACTTGCAGATGAGCAATTCATGGTCTGTTCCAAAGTCTTCTCCTGGCCTTGTTTTGACTGATGGTATTGAGCTCCTACATCACCTCTTTCCACAGATGTAGTCAAACTGATTCCTGTGTATCCCAGCTGGTGAGGTCCAAGTGTAGAGTTGCTGTTTATGTTTTGAAAAAAGGTGTATGCAATGAATAAGTTATTGGACTTGCCTAATTCTGTCATATGATCTCCAGTGTCACTTCTATCACCAAGGCTATATTTTTCAACTGTGGATGATTCTTCTTTGTTTCCACCTTTCACATTCTGGTTCCCCAGTAATCATCAATACATCTTGATTGCATGTTTGGTCAATTTCAGACTGCAGAAATTGTGTTAAAAAGAAAAGAAGGACAGAAAGAAAAACCTCCAATTTCTTCATCTTTGGCTTTAGTGGTTGGTGTGTAAATTTGAATAATAGTGTTAAATGATCTTCCTTGTAGGTGTGTGGATATTTTCCTATCATTGACAGCATTGTACTTCAAGACAGATCTTGAAACATTCTTTGTGATGATGAATGCAATGCCATTCCTCTTCAATTTGTCATTCCCAGCATAGTAGATCATATGGTTGTCTGATTCAAAATGGCCGAAGCCAGTCCATTGCAATTCACTAATACTTAGGATATTGATCTTTTCATTTTTTACAACTTCCATTTTTTCCCTAGATTCATACTTTGTATATTCCATGTTCTGATTATTAATGGATGTCTGCAGCTGTTTCTCCCCATTTTGTGTCATGTCCACCAGCAAATGGAGGTCATGAAAGATTTACTCCATCCATGTCATTAAGTTTGATTCCACTTTATGGAGGCAGCTCTTCCCCAGTTGTATTTTGAGTGCCTTCCAAACTGAGAGTCTCATCTTCTGGCTCTATATCAAAAAATGTTTCAAAGCTAACATAAAGTTTCTAGTAATATATCAAGCAATATTTCACTGCTATTTATAAGGGTTTCTATGGCCATCTTTTTTTTTTGAGAAGTGGATGGCCCCTTCCTTCTTCTCAGTCTGTCTTAGTCTGGAAGTTCTGCTGAAGCCTGTCCACCATAGTTGACCCTGGTGGTATTTGAAATACTGGTTGCATGACCTCCAACCTCATAGCAAGCCACCACAGTATGACAAACTGACATACAAGGTGGCCTCCAGCCTTGAGCATGCCATTAATCAAAGCAGTAATCTCCTTTTGTCTACCAGCTATCCTATATATTTCATATAAACAACTTGAGTGAGGTTGGGCAATTCTATTGGTTCCCATTTAACATATCCAATCAATACTGGCTTGAGACAGACTTATATACCTTCAGTTTTATAATATCAGGTAGAAGAAGTGTTCCCAGTTAGACATAATATCCATTCCAATAACACATTCTAAGGAAGATGCAACTACTTCATCCAAGATCTGATTATAACTTCCAGTTCTCATCCAAACGTTCACCTTCGTCCATCACCTGATGAATCCCCATCTTAGACCCCTTCAAGATTTTTTTCCAGCTAATATAGCAGAAGAGGTGATTTATTGTGCACATGTTACACTCAGCCACAACTGAGAACAGAATAAGTCCAGAATGTCATAGGTCCAGAGCAAAGATCAAAAGGGATTGATTTGATATGAGCAAGGTGGGCCACTCAGAGGTGTTCATGGTGATTGAATGGCAAAAGAAGTTCTAGATCCATTGAGACAAAAGTTTGAGAAAACAGCATGCAAACAACAACTTGTGTTAGTGCCCCCGGCCTCCAGCATTCCACATTCCTGCTCCTGTCATTTTCCTTGGTGCATACACTAGTATTTACTTGGACCTCTGCCCCATCTTTCTTCTTTTGTGCTTCAGCCTGTGCATTCATTTCTTCCACATGGCTCTCATAGTTCAGAGGCTTCTAACAAGATTGTGCTAAGGCTCAGAGTGACCCCTTCAAGATTTTGTTAATGGGTTTAAGATTATAGTACACTGGGCTCCTGTGTCTAGGAGCCCCAACAAGGTCTCTTCCTCACCACAGAGGACATTTTACCCACAAATGTCCCTATGACCTCCAGACATGTACTGGAGCCAGACTAGAAGACTCTTGTTCCCTCATCAATCCTAATCTTGAACAGTTAGTTGGCTGAGCCTCTGCTTCAAATGGTTCCAGGTGGGACTACCAATCATTAAATTTCTCATGATTAGAATGAACTGGAGTGAATAGAATGCATTTGTTTAGGCCTCTTTAACTTTGGGGGACCAGCAGAAGTTTCTGTTGTTCCACCCAACCTCCTGTAATACTACATTAGAACCTTTGTCTCTACTCCATCGATGTCTGCTACATTCATCCCATTTAGGAGAAACCACCTAAAAATCATCCTAAAAATCATGGGTAAGTTCTTTCCCCATTGCCTTTACCCATTCTCCTGTGAATCATCATTATGTTTCTTTCATCTGTAAAAGCCACACAGGGGTGCTATGCCAACAGATCTGACACAACTTCTGTTGGGGTTCAAACCCAAGAGGGCAAATGCCTCATAGTAACTTTGCACAGAGAGACTGAAAAACTGATCCAGAGTCACTCTAAAAGATATCAAGTTTATTAGGGGATCTTATGGAAAAGCAGCCCTGCATCCAGCAGCAACATGCTGGTCCAGTCTCTTGAGGTCTACACTCCTGCTTCCGGTCCCACTAATATTTATACTTGTATAGGACAATGTTAAGGGGTTTGCATGAGTAGCCAGACTAGTCTGGTTACTGGCCAATGCAAGTGGTCAGAACCCCCCACCCCCAGAGGTATTACAAGATGTTCCTAGCTGACAATAAGTTTCTTTATTATGTTGGTTGTCCTTCCTGATAAGGCTCTGGTGCTGGAGGTTACAAAGTGGCTGCCTCAGGAATGTATAGGGAGGGGAAGCCAAAGAAAAGGTGTACAGAGTTTAGGATGGTGGAGCAGGAGCCATTTTGAGGGGTTTGAAGGCCTGTATCACACAGCTTCTCTGATTGTTGCTTTGTTTCATAGTAGCAAGGTTACATGGGGTACCCAAGTAGAAGAGGCTACCTTGATTACCATATCTTCCATATCCTGTGTAAGGAGCATACTCATTGGGTGAATATCTTGATCACCATAAAGTCATTCCAGCATAGCTTGTGTAAGTAGCACATTAGTTGCTTCCTCTGGAGTGTTCCATGGGTGATTTAGTAGGGGATAGGGGCAGTTTCCCTTCTCAGGATAAAGAAATATCATAGCAAATTTTATCCAGTCCACTAGGCTTGCTGTCCCTTCTGGGTTAACCTACTGTGTAGCTGGAATTCATGTCATCATTCGTGACTGTCCCACACATGAGTATGACCCACACATGAGTTGTGGGTCCTGCATCAACCCAAAGATACTCTTCCATTCTGTAGCACTCAAAACTGAAGACACTGTCTGCTCTCACAATCCACTTTAGTAACGGTTCCTCAGAAAGTTGACAATACTGGTGTACAAATTGAAGTAACTCCTTTACACTATGCCCTGTGGTTTCAATAGTTTCTTGGTTTCTTCCATTCCTTCCAGCACTACCTTCTTGGTGACCAGCAGTCATAGGGGAACTTCCTATTGTTCCAACATGATTTTTGCTTTATGGGTTAGCCCTGAGACTAGTGGTTGCAGATCTGACTGGTTTGGATCTGGTCTTCGTTCAGTGCTACAGTCTATCCCTACATTCTTTTTCCCTGCCACTGATATTAGATCTGCCACTCTTTCCTTGTCATTCTGTGTTTTAAAATATATCCAACAAGCCAATTCCTCAGGTGTTAGATCCACCACTCCTAATTCTCATGAATAGCTTTTGCCTAGTGTAACTGATTGTGGCATAACAGCTGCTTCAATTCATAGATTTTTTTTAAATCCCATCCAGAAACAAAAGATTGCTCATTCTCCCTTTTATCCTCTTTTTTCCAAAACCACATATCACAATGAGTCTGGGCCATTGGTATGAACCCCACCATTCTGACACCAACTGCTTGAATAAGTTCTTTTAGATGGATCAACACAAGACTGGTCCCAATGAGACTAAGGTTAAAGATATCCCAAGATGTCCAACTTTTCAAAACTGCTATAGCACTCCATCATCTCTAACAGCAACTATTTCTCTTCTCATGACTCCTATGGTTCCATAATTCTTAATTTACTGCAACATCCACAGAAGTCATGAACTGCCAAGGAAATAGAGTATGCAGTCTTGGAGGCTAGCAAGTCCCAAATCAATGAATTAGGAATCAGTCTGGAAGATTCTTCTCACTCGTGTGGTTGCAAAGGCTGCCGAAACAATGGGCAGGTCAGACAACAGCCTACTGGCTCACAAGACTGTAGAATCAGGTCAGATGATAGGCTGCTGGCTCAGGTCCCAAGAACTGGAAGTCAGATGAAGATGAACCAGATGCAGGATCCATCCAGAGCAAGAGTGAGAACTTTGCCAGAACATTCATATATATAGGATGCAGAACATACCCTTAAAGAAACTAAGGGTGCTGAGTTAGTCATACCTTGTAGTAAGGCTCAAGATACATCCCATATTAATCCTGACTCATTCATATAATGGACAACTCACTCCAAAATAGGACCATAGCCACAAAAAGACAAAAAACAAAAACAAAACCCTAACTCACTGCCATCTAGTTGATTCTGATTCATAGCAACACTCATTGGGTTTCTGAGGTGGTAAATTTTCACAGTGGTAGATTGCCATCTGCCTTCCGCCGAGTGGCTGGTGGGTTTGAATCACCTGCCTTCTGGTTAGCAGTCAAATGCCTTAGGCACTGTTGCACTGGAGCTCCTTACCACAGGCATAGAGACTAGGATTTGCATTGTAAAATGGAGGGTTATAGCTAGAAGAGGAGCTCTCGTGGCGTAATGCCTAAGGCACTTGACTACTAACCAGAAGGCTGGTGGTTCAAACCCCCTAGCCACTCCTCAGAAGGAAGGTTGGGCAATTACTTCCATAGTAATATTGCTTCGGAAACCCAAGGAGAGGTCACTATGAGTCAAGTCTGACTCGACGGCACATAACAACAACAACAATGGCTAGAAGGGCCATATTAAATAATTCACTGTACCACACACAGTGCACTGGGGGGAGAAGGAATACAGGGGAACTTTCTACCCAGTTTCTCTGTAAACCTAAAACAGCACTAGAAAATATAAAGTCTATCCAAAAAATCAGTGAAGCAATGCAACTTTCTTCATGCTTTTTCTCTTGAATCCCTCACTCAAGGGGAAGACAGCTCCCATGTATTCATGTAACCTTATGATGAGACTTATGTCTAGGTGGCAAGGAATTGAGGTCAGTGAAGATCTCCGTCCAACAGCCTCCATGAGAGGGCTTGGAAGCAGATTCTCCAGCTCCAGTCAAGTGTACAGATGACTGCACCTTGATTACAACCTCATTAAAGCCCTGAGCCAGAACCAACTACTGAAATTGTTCCCAGATTCCTAACCCACAAAAGCTATGAGATAATAAATGTTTATTGTTTTAATCCAATAAATTTTGGAGCAATTTGTTACACAGCAGGTGATAACTAATACATCTTGTAAGAGGTGTTTATGGCTCAAAGTGGAGAAGTCAGTGGTAAAAAAGAGTGTGCAGCTGCATGGTGTAACTGGGCATTGGGCCACTTGCTCTGCTGGTAGCCTGGCTGAGATGTATTGGTGAGGGAAGATGGAATTCTCCTTAATAAGCTAAATAAATTTAAACCAATTTATACGTTCAAAATTATTAGATTCCTTTTGGCAGGCTGTATTAGCTTCTGATGCAGTGGTTCTCAACCTTGGCCAGATACCTGGAGAGTGTTTAAGATAGTGACCCCTTGTTTTAGCTCCCAGAAGCTCTGATCTAATTGCTCTGGGGTACAGCCTGGACATCAGGATCTTTAAATTTCCCCAGGTGGTTGTAATGTGCAGCCAAGATCTGCTTTAATAGTTAAAAGTTGGAAAGTGTAATGTTACACCCTCTGCCTTCCCAACATCTCTCTCTTAGATGGCAAATTGCAATGAAAGCAAGTATCAGACTAAATCTGCGTAACAAATATTTACAGGCAAGCAGAAACAGACATCTAAATTTTTCTGAAGGTTCAATGAAGTCTCAGCTCTTCAATATTTTAGACCTTCTGGATAGGTACCAGGCAGGAAAAAAAAATTGCTCAAGACAGATCCTGTAAAATCCCGGGAACAAAATAACTAAATTTCTATTCAGATCTGTCCCTGTCTTCTGTGAGTGATCTGTCCTTCTCCAATGAGTTCCAGACTCACTGGATTCTCATACCTCTTTTTGAAAAGGTGGGGTGCCTGGATACTCACCTTCCAGCCCACCAACCTATTTGGAACAACATTCATTTCACCAAAAGACCAAAAAACCAAAAAATCCTGATTTGAGATGAAGATAGTTGAAGAGCTTGCGGCAGCAGCCTCTGCAGTGTGGGCTCTGATGAATGCACCAGTTCCTCAGCCCTGGCGGCACAGTAGTCACTAAGAAAAGTTAAAAAACAAGAAGAAAACTAGCTCCAGCCCAGTCTAATTAAATGAGAATCTCTAGGTAAGAGCCTGGTCATTGGTATTTTAAGAAGTCCCTTCAACAGATCCTAGTTGCCAGAGACTACGATTGTGGGAAAGTTATAACTATACAGGGGTAGTATACAGTAATGTCAGTTTTAGGGACATACCGAAACTGCTATGTGTCCTGATTTGTAAGAGTGGTTACACAGACCTATCTATGTGAAAAACAAACTTCTTGCTGTGGAGTTAATTACTATTCACACAAATCTATGGTGTTGTTAGATGCTTTTTAAAAGTCGTTTTTGACTGATAGCAACCCTATACAACAGAATACAACTGCCTTCTAGGGTTTTCTTTACAGAAGCAACCTTTCTCCCGCAGAGCTGCTTCATGGGTTCAAGCCACTAATCTTTTGGCTATGTACTAAACTATATAGAACTGGACATCAAAAGAAAATAAAAGTCAATTTTATTATATAATAATTTAGGAAATAAAGTAGCATAATGGTTAAGAAAAAAAATTTAAACTCTTCTAAAATGTACCTATCCTATTCTAGGTACCTATCCTAATCCTCTAGGTTTTAGAGTACAAAATTAGATTTTTTTCAAGAGCTAATAATGCACCTCTGGAGCATATGTTCACAATTAGGGCACCCCCAGTGTTAACTTCCTCTACTAATTAACCTCTCCTCAACCACACACAAACCCACACCCACACATATTATGCATACCACACTTATCTATGCTGAAGTATTTCCCAGTAAATTACAGATAATTAAATAGTGAGATATATCTGTCTTTCAGATTCAACAATGGGGAATTTCAGAATAATGCAGTGAGAAATTCCAACTAGAACTATTGTTAAGTCAACAGTTCCATAATCTGTGCTCTTGGAGAAAAACTCAGAATGCAGCTGCTTTGTCTCAAAATAATGTTATTGAAACCTATAAACTGGTTTCTATAGAATAACAAAGACTCTCAAAGGAGGAAGAAGTAAATACACCTTATACTGTGAACCAGTATGCATAAATACATGTGTATGTATTATGTATTATATAAACAAAAAGAAGTTTCAAAAAACAGTATTAATTCTCTTGCTATTTTATTCTGTTTCATGGGAATGTTGGTCATGACTCAGTATACTGACATCATGACCAACCAATAATGAGCAAAATCAGAGTAAAAAACTCTGTTAAGAATAGAAACAGTAGTCTCTGATTATTCCTCTACAATGCAAAGAGACCAGTTGGAATTTGACCCCTGGGTGTACCATTCATTAGCTTTCTGAAGTTAGACAATTTTCCAGATCTTTCTGCTCCTCTGTTTGCTCACTGGTGGTAAAATAAGTTCTTTTATGTGGCCTTTTGACTTGGTTCTTTGAAAAAATAGCTTGAGAGATTTCCCCCCTAAGCCCTGAAAAGTTACTTTGTCCTAGTTTTCTACCCTGGAGAGTTTGCTACTTTTGTCTGGGTTAATTGACTTTTCCTGAGCTGGTTGTAAACAACTGATGGTGGATATTTTTTGTCTGGCTCTGGGCTACAGTCTGCCCCTTGATGAGTATGAACCTTTCAAGGACTGGTTAATACGCTATACAAATGGGGTGACTTGACTATGCAAATGAATTTACTATAGTATTCTATGCAAATGAAGTGTGTAGAGCCTACTAAAAGGGGGTTGGTCAGTTCATGGCCCTGGTTGGGGGACCATGCCTTGAAATTGATTAGGAGTTTGTGTATATATGCAGCCAATCGCACAAAGGTTTTTCCGATAGAATGCAGGAAGAAATACAGGCAAGAGATAAGAGAGAAGCAGCAGAGAAAAGGGAGGTAAGGAACCTCCTGAAAGCACTGTGACACAGGACAAGGACTGAAAACAGTGAGAGACCTGGAAGGGACCAGGTGGCAGAGTTGGTAGTGAGAGACACAGAAGGGGCCCTGCAACACAATTAGTGATGACAGATGGCAAGACCAAGAGGAATCTTTCTGAGGGGACTGAGAGGTGTCTGTCTTTAAAGGGCTGAAAGGTGTCTATCCTGAGGGGACTGAGAGGATGCCTGGCCTGAAGGGCAAGAGAAGAGCCCTGCATGGTTGAGAGGGGTTGTGCATGGCAGAGAGAAGAGCCTGCTTGCTTGCACAGCCAAGAGGAACTGAGAGAGTTGACCTGCACTGAAGAAGGGAATCTTTGCCTACATGCTTCTTGATCCTAATACCATGTTGTAGTTTATTGATCCCAAGTTACACCTTGCTAGTCCTTAATAAACCACTGAAATGTAAGTATGGTCTGTGAGTTTGCAATGGATTACTGAACCCAGAAGAGAAGTAGAGAGTGCCATAAAAGGGAGAGCTGGTGTCAGAATTGGTAAAATGATTGGAGGGTAGACATATGTCTGAACTCCACCTCATGGGAATCAGTTTTGAGCTGATCTTGGTCATTATCCCCCCTCAAGGTAGGTTCTGCTGCTGTTACCTTATTTGTAAAATGAGAAAAATCATTGGATGTATTTGGAATCACGGAATGTTTATCTCCCTAATGGAACTCCTGAAGTGCCTAAGGCATTTGACTGCTAACTGGCAGTTCAAACCCACCAGCCACTCCTTGGAAGGAAGATTAGGTGATCTACTTCCATAATGATACCACCTCAGAAACCCAAGGAGGGGTCACTGTGAGTCAGATCTGACTCAACAGCAGTGAGTTTGGTTTAGTTTTTTTTTCTATAGTTAAGACTCACTAAGAGGGAAGGCCTGGGATGCCTTGGAAGCCTGGAATGATTTCTTAGGTAAAGCCAGAAGACTACACCTTAGTTTATCTTCTCTTTTCTTTGAATGATGTTTTATAGGCTTTATTATAAGGAAGCCAGGTGGTGCAGTGGTTAAGTGCTTGGTTGCTAACCTAAAGGTCAACAATTTGAATCCAACAACCACTCTGTAGGAGAAAGATGAGCAGTCTGTTCCCTTAAAGATGTACAGCCTTGGAAACCCTATGGGGCAGTACTGCTCTGTCTTACAGGGTCACTATGATTCAGAATCAACTGATGGCAGTGGTTTTGGTTTTTGGTTTTTGGAGGCTTTATTTCATCTTTCAGTTTGTCATACTCTGGTGGTGTTGGAAGCTATATCAATGGTATCTAATACCATCAGGGTCCCCATAGTGGTTAAGTTTCAGCAGAACTTTCAGACCTAGAAAGACTAGGAAGAAAAGTCTACTGATCTACTTCTGAAAATGAACCAATGAAAACTTTGTGGATAACAGCAAAATTTTGTCCAATATAGTGCTGGAAAATGAGTCCCTCAAATCAGAAGGAAGATAGCATGGGATTGGGCAACATTTCATTGCCCACTTGATGACAACTAACTAACAACAACAATGGTTTTTATTAGATTTTTCAATATGTTAAGTATATGAAGATCTCAAAACAATATGAATTAATTTCCAATGGTTTGGAACACATTTGCTGAAGAAGAATAAATGTAATAGGCGTTCTGACCAAAAAGGGTTGAATATCTAATGCAAGTCAGTCGGCCCATTCCACACCTTTACTTAAACAAACAAACAAAAAGAAACAGAAAAGTTTCAGTTTTGTGGATTTTCTTTATGGAATACTAACAATATATTAGGAATAATCAAGTGATTATCATAGCTAAAGGAAAAAGTGTTACAAACTGTCTCTTAGGAAGGGTGTGGCCACACAGTAAAACAGCTGGCCGAGTCCGGACATTTGCTCACTTCTTGTGCATTTGAGGCAGGACATCTGTGGACCTTCAAATTATTCACTAGGGCACTTTATAAAACTTTACAGACATTTACAAATATGCTATACATACAGAAATACACCAAACACAAAAACCAAACCTATTGCTATTGGGTCCATTATGATTCAGCCATCCTGTAAGACAGAGATAAAATTGCTCCACAGTGCTTCCAAGGCTGTAAATCTTCACAGAATCAGCCTGCCTCATCTTTCTTCCACAGAGTGGCTCATGTGTTCAAACTGCTGATGTTTTGGTTCACAGCCAAATGCTTTAACCACTGTGCTACCAGAAATACAAATTGTGCAAAATTCAGCTGAATACCAAGAAGTAAAAGACCAAAGCAGAGAGCGACCTCATTCAGCCTCTTGCTTCTGTCATTTTGGGCTGGGCCAAAGCAGGGAGTGTTGTCCCACCGCAGCCACTCCTGCTGCTTATTCACAATTGACAGCTGTTCAAATCCAAAACAATTACTATTTAGCCTAGTGTCCATTCAAGTCACAACCACAAACTTCCCAAAGCCAAAGAGGAGGAAAACATAGTGACCCTAATGCAACACTAGTGATTAATTATGGGTAGTTTAGTAGATTTAAAATTCCTGCAAGTTTTCACATTGTAAAAACTAGTAAAAAGCCTACTTTGTTGTTGTTAGATGCTGTGGAGCTGGCTCTGACTCATAGTGACCCCATATGTAACAGGATGAAACATTGCTCCATCCTGCACCATCCTCACAATCATTGCCATAGTTGAGCCCTTTGTTGCAACCACTATTAATCCATCTTGTCGAACTGCTTTTTTTTTTTTTTTTTTACTGACCCTGTCTCTGTTTTAACTGGGAGCTCTGGAAGCATAGTGCCTAAGGCACTTGACTGCTAACCAGAAGGCTGGCAGTTAAAACCCACCAGCCACTCCTTGGAAGGAAGATGGGGCAATCTACTTTCGTAATGATACCACCTCAGAAACCCAAGGAGGGGTCCCTATGAGTCAGGTCCGACTCAACAGCACATAACAACAACAACAACAACAACAACTGTTTTAACTGGCATGATATCTTTCTCTAGCTACTGGTTCTTCCTGATGACTTGTCTATTGTAAGCAAGACAGTCTTGCTACCCTTGCTTCTAAGCAGTATTCTAGCTGTACTTCCTCCAAGAAAGATCTGTTCATTCTTCTGGTAGTCCATGATTTATTCGATATTCTTCGCCAACACCACAATTTGAATATGTTGACTCTTCTTTGGTGTTTATTTTTCATTGTCTAGCTTTTGCCTGCATATGAAGCAAATGAAAATGCCATGTCTTAGGTCAGGGGTACCTTAGTCATCAAAGTGACATCTTTACTTTTTAATACTTTAAAGAGACTGCCAGTGCTGATTTAAAAGCAGGAGAAATAACTTATTTGAAGTGTGACAAAATTATTAACTTGGTTAAAGACCAAACTACATGGTTAATAAGAGGGAAACTGGATTGGGGAAAAATACCAGCTAAAACATGTATTTAGAAAGGATAGAAATGTCAGCATTTAATTTGAAAATGATGCATTTAATTATCTGCTTGGATCAATGCAGGAAGTGACTGCAGGATGAAATCTTGTCTTCTCCCTTTGAAAATGAATTTGTATTTAATGCAGAGTCCCTGGGTGGCACAAATGGTTAATGTGCTACGTTGCTAGCCAAAAGATTGGAGGTTCAAGTCTACCCAGAGATCTTCTGAAATAAAGTCCAGGTAATCTTCTGAAAAACTAGCCATTGGAAACTCGTTGGAGCGCAATTCTACTCCAACACACATGGGATCACCATGAATCAGAATCAACTGGTTGACAACTGGTTTAATGTTTACATGCACATTAAAATTTTGACTTGTGCATAATCCCCATTGCCTGTACGACAGGAGAGTTGGGGCCAAGAGCACTCACATCTAAATGCCCTGACTAATCTTCCTGGCCCTCTCTGAGTCTCACCAGTACTGGATCTCACTGGGCTGTTGTTGTAAACTCCAAAGAATCATAGCAAGTATCAGGTACTCCTCAGTAGTTTTTTTCATTCTGGTTTTCTGTTAAACATCTTACTAATCTTTGATGTCAAGATCAGACATCGTATTGCAGTTGGAAAATCTGCTGCAAAAGTCCTTTTTAAAGTGTTAAAGAGGAAAGATGTCACTTTGAAGACTGAGGTGTCCCTGACCCAAACCATAGTATTTTCAATTGCCTTACTTGAATGTGAAAGCTGGACAATGCATAAGGAAAACTAAAGAAGAGTTGATGCCTTTGAATTATGATGTTGGCAAAGAATACTGAAAGTACCATGGACTGCCAGAATAACTACAAAAAATCTGTCCTGGAAGAAGATCACCTGAAATGCTCCTTGGAAGCGAGAATGGCCAGACTTTGTCTCACACTTTGGTCATGTTGTCAGAAGGCACCATTTCCTGGAGAAGGATATCATGCTTGGTAAAGTGAAAGGTCAGGAAAAAAGGGGAAGACCCTCAACGAGATAGACTCTGACACAGTGGCTGCAACGATAGGCTCAAGCATAGCAAGGATTGTGAGGATGGTGCAGGATTGAGCAGTGTTTTCTTCTGTTCTACATGGGGTCACTATGAGTTGGAGCTGGCTCAACAACACCTAGCAACAATCTTTGAAATTTCTTTCACTCACCACTGAGACTTTACGACTTCAAGTCTTCAGTCATGAATAAAAGGTTTGGCACAGGGTTATGTCTTCACAGATTCTAATAACTAAAATGTGTCTCACTAAAGCCTCATGATTTATGGATAGGGTGCTGCTGGCTAGAGAACCTGAAGTATGCAGATTGCCTCAAGGCTGTGCAATGAAGAGAGAGAGCTGAAGACTGGTTTGCTAGGGCCTGCCCACTGTGTCTATCTTAATCTGTGAATGAAGTAATAAAAATATTTTTTTTGTGGCGGTTCAAAGATTGTGACTCATTTGAACTCTAGGAGTAGTTTCTGTAATCTGTAATGATAATTGAACTTGATTTCTGAAACAATTTAGTAACTTTATTCTGCAGCACTACTTTGAAGTGTTACCAGTCCCTGGAAGCCTCTTCTAGCCTCTTTCTTTATAGTCCTCAGAACCGTGGAAAGACAGATGGACACAGTCAAGGCTAATGGAATGGAAACCATGATTCCAATTCTTTACTCTATTTTTCCCTTTTTCAATATATAAGATCTATAAATGTTCCTGATTCTTGAAGACAGATCAGATGACTTAATTATCTATGCATAGGCACGAAAAGAAAAGGTACATATATAGGCTTTAATCCATTTAAGAAGTCCCTGGGTGGTGGAAATAGTTAACAGGCTAGACCGCTAAATTGAAAGACTGGAGGTTCGAATCTAACCAGAAGCATCTCAAGAAAGACCTGGCAATCTATTTCTGAAAAACGAGCCACTGAAAACCCTATGGAGAACAGTTCTCTAACACACATGGGGTCACCATTGGTTGGAATTCACTTGAAGGCAAATGGTTCATACTCTAGGGTTTCCTCATTTAATATAGAATTTCATCATTAAAGATGGTCATAGAAGACATTAGTAGACATAGCCTATGAAAATGGTATAAAATAAAACCAAATGAAATTCACTGTCACGGAATTGATTGCGACTCAGAGCATCCCTTTAGGACAGAATAGAATTGTCCTATAAGGCTTCCAAGGCCGCAAATTTTCACAGAAGCAGACTGCCACATCTTTCTCCCATGGAACAGCTGGTGTGTTCAAACCATTTGACCTTTTGGTTAGCAGCCAGATGCTTTAACCACTAAGCCATCAGAGCTCACGAAAACTATAGTATAGTGTTAATTTGAGCTATACCAGGAGGATCTGAGAGACTGCTATAAGCACGTGATCTGTTTTAATGAGGCGGTAACTCAGCAGGCTTGTTTATATGTAGAACTGGTGAATTAAGTGAGATTACAACATTTACTTGTATACATTCCATAGCCCACAACTTGAGGGGTATCATTCAATTAAAACACTGCTCCCCAATACCTTTTGTGTTTTGAAACTATGTATGAAAAATTAATGGACTATCATTTATTTTTTGGCAGCCATCATAAAGAACTAGTCAGCACACTCATCTCACGCTCTTCTCCCATTTCTTCTCTGTGTTATTTCCCCAGAGATATAGTTCTGAACCTCCTTCCACCAGTGTATCTTTATACCTGTACGCAATGTCAACAGCAAGCACATTTTTCCACTGATTCAAACATACCTCAGTCTCAAATGTGAAACGTGAAAAAAATTCCAACAGGAAATATTACATATGTATCACTTGAAAGCCATGTATTTTTCCCTGTTGCTTAGAAATATGTTTAGTCTCTTAAGTGGTACTTTTAGAAAGCCAAGAAATTTCTAAAATAAAAAATTTAGTAGCTCTAAGTCTCAATTTACTTTGTTGTTCTTTTTTAGTAAATTTAAGTTAGAGTTTCTGAACTTAATACAGGTTGCCCTGTGATATCACAAGCCAAGTCTTAATTTGAATAATTTTTCTTTGCTTTTCTTATCTCAGTCTGATAATAATCCTGGGGTAAAATTTTCAGGGACTTTTTTGAGCAAGTAAAACAAATGGTTAAAATGTTTTTGCATAACATAACTACAAAAAGGCATCATATAGTCAGAACTGGCTTTAGCAATTTTTTCTTGTGTCAACTTAGTAAAATAATTGCCAACTGCAGTTTTCAATAATTTCACATTTAATTAATGAATAGATTAAATGTAGCTTTTGAAATAATTTCCAAAGCCATTGCATTATCTTTATGAACAATTAACAAGGGAGAAGGAAAGGTCATCCATTCTGAAAAGACAGTGGGAATAAGTCTGACTGTCCTTCCCCAAGGGCTCAATCAAATTAATTGTATAATATGAGAAGACTAAAGCATTATCTGTCAGGTAGGTACTAAATTATCCCTTATTAATGCTAATGGAAGAAATATAGTACTAGTCTCACATGGCTGTATGGTAATAATCAACTAATAGAGATAAAGCTTATTCAAAAGGTTAAATAAGATATTTAAATATTGCTTTAAAAAGTGATCATTTTATAAAATAACTTTTACTGGGGTCTAAACAGTTGATGTGTTAACAAATTTATATTACCAATGAATAAGTACTAAAATTTAACATGGATGTCTTAAGCATTTTGAAAATTTCATCTCTATAAAAAAATTACTATGATATACTTGAACTGGCAGTTAAACATTTTATTTGAGAAGTAGGTTGTTTAATTTTCATTGAATTTTATCAAACTAAATGATTAGGAAATAATTTAATAATATCTCCCACTTTTAGGAAATGTTGGGGTGGTAACCATATACTTTAACAGAAAGAATTCTAAGTGTTCATTGAACTTCTGCTGTGCCCAAGGCACATCTTAGTGAAATGTTGGTGTTTCATTTATCTGAAACATGGTTACTATCGATTGAAAAATTTTTGTATTTGTTCTTAGTTGTTTAGAAAATATATGAGATATTAAAAACAAGGAATAAAAAAAGATATAGTACTTGTCCTCAAAAGCTTTCAAATAAAGACATACTGTATTCTCAAGTTCTGTTGGGGTAGCTGGAGCTCTGATGGTGCAGTGGTTAAAGCATTTGGCTGCTAACCAAAAGGCCAGCAGTTTGAACCCACCAGCCACCCTGTGGAAGAAAGTTTAGGCAGTCTGTCTCTGTTATGATTGTTAGCCTTGGAAGTCCTCTGGAGAAACTGTACTCTACCCTAAAAGGGTCACTATGAGTTGGAATCAACTCCACAGCAATGGCTTTGTTGTTGGTCTTTTGTGTTTTTTTAAGGTATATTACGAACAGGGAGAGAGAGAAACAGTTCTGGTAAGTGGTAATATGACAGACTGCTCCTTACTAATAGATGATCAGTAAACATCTGTGCATCTCTTTTTCCTTATCTGTATATGGGGGCAGTAATATTTGTATCTATCTTGTTGGGTTATTAGGAGCATTAAATTATTAGCTATATGTAAAGTACTTAGAACACACCTGGCACACTTTAGCTCTGTGTATGCATTAGCTCTGTTACAACAAAAACTAGTGCATAAACCCACCAGCCACTCCTTGGAAGGAAGGTTGGGCAAGCTACTTCCATAGTGATACCACCTCAGAAACCCAAGGGGGGGTCGCTATGAGTTTGGTCCGACTCCACAGCATTAACAACAACATAAATATTTCAAATTTTTGTAGAGAAATATTGAAAAATCCTTTTAGGGTCCAAATATTCCCTATAAAATGGTTTTCAGAGGACACTTGTTAGCTTTGTAGTTGTAAACAAATTTTTTGAGATAGTAATCAATTTTTCTATTGACAGAAAGTGACTATTTTAACACAATGTGTGGTTTTTGTTTGCTTTATGTGATAATTTATTCTAAAATTGAGTTACTGTTAAAGATGAGTCAGCTGGAAAATTAAAAATATGTGAAGAATTTGAATTGTAGTGGTGAGTTTTTTTTTTTTTTTTTAAATGTGGGTTTTTAATGGTTTCCTTGGGTGATCCTGTGACAATAGTCATGAGGAAATCTGAACTGTCCTCTTTTTTCTCCATTAAAATACATATTAGCCAACACAAAAGGAGCTCTTGTGGTGTAGTGGTTAAGGCACTTGGCTACTAATCAAAAGGTCAGTTGTTCGAACCCACCAGCTGGTCTACAGAAAAAAGATGAAGCGACCTACTTCTGTAAAGATTTACAGCCTTGGAAACTCAATGGGAGCTGCTATGAGTCAGAATTGACTCAATGGCAGTGAGTTTGATTTGGCTCAAACAAAATGGGATCGTCACCTTGAGCATACCCTGTCAAGCGTTCCTGTGTTCAAATAGGAATCTTCTGCTACTATGGACCTCTCAGGCTGACTACACTTACTTAGACACCTGCTGCCACAAATAAAAACCCACCATCAAGAAGCAGTTGAATTATCCAACTTTGATTTTTTCTCCTGACCCAGTCAAAGCTAGTGTGGGAGTAGAGCAGACATGGGGTGATCACAAAGTTCGTTGACTGCCAAGTCTTTCGCTGTCTCCTGTGTAATGTATTATTTTACACTGACCAGCAATATTTAAGAGAGAGAATAGGTGGCTGGTTATGGGAAGAAGTGAATTTAGGTAGGGGAATATAAAACCTGCCGCTACTTATTACAGCTGTAGTACCCAGTGCACTTGATATGGAATAGCTGAGTTTGGAAACCTGCACTAGGTCTGCTTTCATTTCTGAACAACCTGTGTGACATTGGGTAAATTACTTAACTGTTTTCAGCCTCACTTGTCTCCTCTGTAAAAGGAGGACTGTGGACCAGATGTTTCAGAGACACAATTTATCAATGTCCTCAACTTGAAAAAAATAGGCTGCATTCTTCATCCACATGCCTAAATGTGTCATCATTTCCTTTCACCACATCTGCTTCCTGCAAGTGATTTTTATATTTGCTACCAAGAAAAGGGCAAGAATAAATTCTCATAAAATCAAATGACTTTTAGTTATTATCTTAAGCTTTAGTTAGAAATGCTATAAAGTAGCATTTCCCAGGGAGGTTAATAAGTGTTGCAGGATAAAGAGCTTCATGTTAAAATAAGGTTGTGAAATTCCAGGTTCAACTATGTTCGTTAAGCTAACATTTCTTGTATGACTATATAATTTATTGTTCAATTTGGAATACTTAAAAGAAAGACAGAGTATTCATTATTATGCCAGAACAAAGGCATAAACCGGAATTGTCCCTGGCAAGCATGGAGATATGATCACCCAACTTATTGTATGTCTTACCAGAACTTTAAGACAGTAATGAAAATTTTCTTAAGAAGGAAATAGGTGATAGATAGAGAGAAAAAGAGGAGAAAAGAAAGAAAGGAAGATGATTGATAGTTGCTGTCATGCCGATTCTGACTCATGGAGACTTTATGTACAGCACAATGAAGTGTTGCTTGGTCCTGCATCATCCTCTTGATCATCTGTATGTGCGACTCCATCACTGCACCTATTATGCCAATCCATCTCACCAAGGGTCTCCCTTGCCCTCATTGGCCTTCTATTTCAACAGATGTGATATTGTCCTTTAGCAATTGATCCCTCCTAATGAGGCAAAGAAAGGTGATCTCACAGAATGTGGAAAATGTAGAACAATATCATTAATATTGCACGCAAGTAAGATCTTACTGAAGATAATTCAGAAACGTTTGCAGCAGTATATTGACAGAGAACTTCCAGAGGTTCAAGCCAGATTCAGAAGAGGACGTGGAACAAGGGATATCATAGCTGTTGTCAGATGGATCTTGGCTCAAGGCAAAGAATACCAGAAAGATGTTTACTTGTGTTTTATAGACTATGCAAAGGCATTTGATTGTGTGGATCATGACAAATTATGGATAACATTGAGAAGAATGGGAATTCCCGAGCACTTGATTGTACTCATGAGGAATCTGTACCTTGACCAGGAGGCTGTCGTTCGAACAGAACAAGGGGACACTACATGGTTTAAAATCAAGAAGGGAGTGCATCAGGGTTGTATCCTTTCTCCACACTTATTCAATCTATATGCTGAGCAAATAATCCGAGAAGCTGGACTATATGAAGAAAAACGTGGTATCAGGATTGGAAGAAGAATCATTAACAACCTGAGATATGCAGATGATACAACTTTGCTTGCTGAAAGTGAGGATGACTTAAGGCACCTACTGATGAAGGTTGAAGAATACAGTCTGCAGTATGGATTAGGTCTCAATATAAAGAAAACAAAAATCCTCACAACTGGACCAATGAGCAGCATCACAATAAATGGGGAGAAGATTGAGGTAGTCAAAGAATTCACGTTGCTTGGTTCTACAATTGATGCCAACGGAAGCAGCAGTCAGGACATTAGACGACATGTAGCATTGGGAAAGTCAACTGCGAAGGAACTGTTTCAAGTGCTGAGGGCAAGGATATCTCCTTGAGGACTAAGGTGCACCTGACACAAGCCATGATATTTCCAATCGCCTGGTATGCATGTGAGAGCTGGACAATGAATAAGGAAGACCGAAGAAGAGTTGATGCTTTTGAGTTGTGGTGCTGGCGAAGAATGCTGAAAGTACCATGGACTGCTAAAAGAACTAACAGATCTGTCCTGGAGGAAGTGCAGCCAGAATGCTCCTTGGAAGCAAGAATGGCCAGACTTCGTCTCACCTATTTTGGTCATGTTGTCAGAAGGGACCATTCCCTGGAGAAGGATGTCATGCTTGGTAGGGTGGAGGATCGACAAAAGAGGGGTGGCCTTCAACAAGATGGACTGACACGGTGGTTGCGATGATGGGCTCAAGTATAACAGGGATTGTGGGGCTGGCGCGGGATCGGGCAGTGTTTCCTTCTGCTGTGCATGGGGTCACTATGAGTCGGAAACGACTGGACGGCACTTAACAACAACAACAACAACAATGAGGCACCCAAAGCAAGCCAGAAGGACAATGTTCTGTTGTGATCTCTAAGGTTTTCATTGGCTAATTTTCACAAGTAGATCACCAGGTATTTCTTTCTTCTTAGTCTGTTTTAGTCCGGAAGTTCTGAGACCTGTGCAACACAGGTGACCCTGCTGGAATTTGAAATACCAGTGGCAGAGTTCCCAGCATCGCAGCAACAAGCAAGCCACCACAGTTTTGTAAACTGACAGGTGATCAAAGAAGGAAATAGCATGTTTCCCCAAAGTGTGTTTGAAATATGTTGAAAGTCTTGGTACAACAGTGTTTGTGACATGTTGCTTTTAAATGTGTAGTTACAAACAATAGATTTCCCATCTCATCCTCATTTCAAATTTAAGAGAAAACCTGATAAAAACCAAAGGAAGTCATTATCATTTCTATATACATTTAAATGCGTGATGATGTTAAATTTATTTAATGAGGGAATTGTATCTTAAAAATCCATGGGATTAAAAATTTCTAAGGGTGGATAATGTGCCAATAATGTTTTAATAATGTTATACTACCCTAGGAAAAAATTAGATATGTCCCTAAAGATCATTAGAGCAGTCTGCCCGTTTTGCCCACATTTTCATCATGGTGACTTTTGATGCTAAGAGTCTTTTATGATTGTTTTTGGAAAATGCTTTAATGTAGGTCCCATTCATTTATGGATGTAAGGTCATTTAACTGCAGATTCCCCTGCTCCTGAAACTATCCCTTTTGCAATTTTAGTAAATGTTTCCTACTTTATGACATGATAATGAGAGCTTAATGCACTCTCTACCCTCAAGGGGGAAAAAAATGGTTTTTACTATGTTACAGTTATAAAGACTTGGCTTTCCCTGGAAAGACAAAACACCAAATTGACCCCGGTTCTCAAATTTAGGTCTCCAAAAGTTAATTGGATATTATTCCTAACATGTTTCAGTCTGTTTTCAAGGGGCTCCAAACTCCTTGATGAAAATCTAGCAAGGGGAAGAAGAGAACAGAGAATCATGACTTAGAATATGAAGAAAGTAGTACACTGTAGTTCAAAAGAAAATGAACAGTTCTTCAAGTAATGGAGAGAACACAGGGAAAAGATCAACCACTTAGTTGTTCTGAACATTATGAATAGATGCTGATATTGTGGCTGTTGCTATTGCTGTTAGTAATAAACAGCCCTTTGTCTCTGACCCAGTAGTCTGGCATTTTCTACTGGCATTCATGAAGATGGTTGTCTAACTTGTTATCTGGTTAATAAGGTAAAATCTCAGACCCTTTATAGATCTTGACAACTAGTACACCTTTCAAATAGTTTTTAGAATTTTGATAACCTACAGAGTCAGTGAACTATGCACATAATTAATAGAACACATTATTCCAAAAGGCAAGATAAATGGTGGCCAACATAAATAGCCCTCAGTGTAGATAATCCAAATGAATCTGAAATGGTTGATAGGAAGACTGATGGCAACTTTCTCAATAGAAAAACTGTAATCCTTTGTGTAATTTTAAAAAGTGGGCCAGTTTTTGTACACAGAACCCATATAATGAAGCAAAGGTAGAATTTCCTGGAGAAAGGGCACTGGATGACATATGGTAATGATTTCCTAGTCCTTTCACAAAGGAACCTATAAAGTAGCAACATAATTAATCCCAACATAATGGGAATTAGGTAATAATGGAATCTTTGCCCTGTATAACCTGCTCATACAGGTCCACAGAACAACTAGTTGTCACTTTTCCAATCTCAAATAAATCAATGTTGTAAACATACTCAGTAGCTGGAAGATCCTCCACATTAGTTCCTTGGCCTGAGGGTTAGAGTTATAATGGGGATGGCCAAATGGATGTCTCTAAAACTATTCTCCTGTTCTTACCAAATAGTAAATCAAAAAATTTAACATCCCAGCAGAAATGGCAGAGATTATTACTGCTTTTAGATACCTAAAGTATGCAGACTGGGGTACCTCACCATATTTTATTTAAGCCACACAGATACTGAAGGATAAGAGTAAACTGTATCACACAGGTGCATTTGCAAGAGAAATTAACTGGTGTTTACTAGGAGGCCAGTAATCCAGTGAAAGCATCTTTTTCCAACCCTATCAGGAGGGTGTCAGAAATACTTTGCATTTATTCGAGATGAACAGTAGTATACATTTATAGTCTTTCCCAGGGCTATGTTAACTTTCCTTGCTCTTGAACACAGTAGCTAAAGTGAATGGAAGAAATGATGAAGTGAAAGAGCTGAATACAAGGTTTCAAAGGGCAGCTTGAGAAGAAAGAGTAAAGCATTATAATGGGAAGTACAAAGACCTAGAGTTAGAAAACCAAAAGGGAAGAACATGTTTGGCATTTCTCAACATGAAATAACTGAAAAAAAGGTCAAGTCTTAAGTTGTAATATTGAAGGATTCTGTGAGCAAAATATTGAATGATGCAAGAAGAAACATCAGTAGAAGATGGAAGCAATGCACAGTCACTGTACCAAAAAGAATCAGTCATTGTTCAACCATTCCAAGAGGCAGCCTATGATCAAGAACAAATGGTACTGAAGGAAGATGTCCAAGTTTCACTGAAGGCATTGCAGAGAAACAAGACTCCAGAAATTGACAGGATACCAATTGAGAATGAATGTAATGCTAGAGGTGCTCAGTCATCTATGCTAAGAAATTTGGAAGACAGCTACCTGGCCAAACGAAAGGAAGAGATCCATATTTTTGCCCTTTTCAAAGAAAGGTGATATAACAGAATGAGGAATTTACTGAACAATATCATTAATATCATATTCAAGTAAAATTTGGCTGAAAATAAATTAAAAATTGTTGCAGCAGTACATCAATAGGGAACTGCCAGAAATTCAAACCAGATTCAGAAGAAGACATGGAATGAGGGATATCATTACTAATGTCAGATGAATCTTGGATGTAGGTAGAGAATACGAGAAAGATGTTTACCTGTGTTTTCCTGACTAAGGACAGGTATTCAATTGTGTAGATGATGATGAATTTTGGATAACATTGTGAAGAATGGGAATTTCGAAACCCTTAATTGTGCTCACGTAGAACCTATACATAGACCATGAGGCAGTTGTTGAAACAGACAAGGGGGATATTGCATTATTTAAAATCAGGAAAGGTGTGTGTCAGGGTTGTATCCTTTCACCATACTTATTTAATCTGTATACTGAGCAAATAATTCAAGATGCTGGACTACAGAAAGAAGAACACAACATGAAGATTGGAGAAAGACTCATTAAGAACCTGCAATATGCAGATGACACAACCTCCCTTGCTTAAAGCAAAGAAGACTTAAAGCACTTACTGATAGAAGTCAAAGACTCCAGCTTTCAGTATAGATTACACCTCAACATAAAGAAAAAGAAAAATCCTCACAATTGGACTAATAAGTAACATCATAATAAATGGAGAAAATATTGATGTTGTGAAGGATTTCATCTTACTTGGATTCACAATCAACATCCATGGAAGAAGCCATCAAGAAATCAAATGACATACTACATTGGTCAAATCTGTTGTAAAAGACCTCTTTAACATGATAAAAAAAACAAAGATGTCATTTTAAGAGCTAAGATGCTCTTGACCCAAGCCATAGTGTTTTCACTTGCCTCATATGCATGTGAAAACCGGACAATGAATAAGGAAGACTGAAAAAGAATTGATGCCTTTGAAGAGTTGTATTGGTGGAGAATATGAAATATACCATGGACTTCCAGAAGAGCAAACAAATCTGTCTTGGAAGAAGTACAGCCTGAATGCTCTTTAGAAGAGAGACAGGATGGTGAGACTTCATGTCACATATTTTAGACATGTTATCAAGTGAGATCAATCCCTGGAGAAGGACAATATTTTGATTCTCTAGTGCTGCTGTAACAGATATACCACAACTGGATGGCATTAACAAATAGGGATTTATTTCTTACAGTTTAGGAGACTAGAAATCCAAGTTCAAAGTGCCCACTCCAGGGGCTGGGTGAAGGCCCCTACACCTTAGGCTTCAGCTCTGCTTCCTGTTCCAGACCCACTAGAGCTGGAGGGTTTTTCTGACTCATGCAGCTGCTGGCTGCTGAGGCTGTTGAACCCAAGATGGACAAGTAAAATGGAACAGTCCCAAGATTAGCAAGCAACATGTTAGGCCACTGGTTCAAGTTCATAAACAGTCCCAAGATCAGCAGGCAAAATAGCAGGCCACTGATTACTTGACCAAATCCAGGATCCAGATGTGCCAAGAAGCTAAAGAATTTCCTCAAAGCTTCTCCTTATATACTGGAGCAGACAACATCCCAAGGCAGCTACTTACGTACTCACAGCAGATTTAACCATGGAGTAGATTACCAATCTCATCACGGGGAATAACTACAACCAGCTGCCCAGTCATTCAAAACCACGGCTCAGTGAAGTTGACACACAACCTTTTAACTACCTCAGACATCATGCTTACTAAATCAGGGAGTTAGCAAAAAAGAGGAAGACCCAAAATGAGATTAATTGACACAGTTGATGTAACAATGGGCTCAAACATAGCAACTGTGAGGATGACACATGACTGGATAGAGTTTCATTCTATGTACATAGGGACACTATGAGTTGGAACAAACTTGACTGCACCTAACAACAACAATATTATAGAAAGCTATTTTGCCTCCAATTCTTTTCCATCCTTGCTAACCGTTAAAAATGTTGCTTTCTCTTTGTATGCCTATTCTTAACTTTTTATAAATGTGAGACCATAAAATAATTGTCCTATTGTGATTGATCTATTTCACTCAGGCTAATTAATGTCCTCCAAATTTATTCATTGTTTTATCAGATGTTTCACGGACTCATCACTATTCTTTATAGCTGTATAGTATTCCATTATATGTATGTACCATGATTAGTTTATTTATTCATCCTTTGATAGGCACTTGTGTTGTTTCCTTTTTTTTTTTTTTGCTATTATGAATAATGCTGGAATGAACATAGGTGTGCTTATGTCTATTTGTGTCACTGCTCTTAGATCTCTAAGGTACATACAGAGGACTGAAATTGCTGGATCATAAGCTTTTTCTATTTCTAGATTTTTGAGGAAGTGCCATAACCATTTCCCATAATGGTTGTACCATTTTATAATCTCACCAGCAGTGTATAAGGGTTCCAATCTCCTCACAACCTTTCTGGAATATGTTGTTTCCATTTTTTTTTTTTCATTAGTGCCGCTTTTGCAATGTTGAGATGGACTCTCATTGTAGTTTTGATTTGGCATCTCTCATGGCTAATGATCACGAGTATCTTTTCATTTGTTGTTTAGCCACCTGAGTGTCCTCTTTGGTGGTGTCTGGTCATGTCATTTGCCCATTTCTTGATTAGATTACTTGTCTGTTTAAGTTGTTAAAATCTTCCTTATATCTATGTTTTAGAGATTAGATCCTTATAAGATATGTTGTTGCCAAAGATTTTTGTAGGCTTTCTTTTTACTCTTTTGGTAAAGTTTTTTGATGGGCAAAAGCATTTAATTTTCAGGAAGTCCCAATGATCTAATTTGTCTTCTGTTGTTCATGTCCGTTTGTAGTTGTTTTGATAGACAGTCTATGACAAAAATAGCTCTCTCCCACCAGTTTTGTCCCTATGTTATCTTCTAGGAACTTCATAGTTTTAACTTTAACATTTAGGCCTTTGATCCATTTTGAATTAATTTTTGTGTATGGTGTGAGGTATGGATCCTGTTTCATTTTTCTGGAAATGGATGTCCAGTTTTCCCAGCACTATTTGTTACAAACTGTTTCTTCCCCTTTGAATGGACTTTGACTCTATGTTGATGACCAGCTGGCTGTAGATGGATAGATTTACTTCTGAGTTTTCAGTTCCATTCCATTGGTTGATCACTGAACAAGTAACAGGATTTTTTGATTACTGTGGCTGAGTAGCAAGTTTTGAGATTGGGAAGTTTGAGACCTTTTATTTTTGTCTTTTTCTTCATACTGCTTTAGCTGTTCAGAGCCTCCTTCTTTTGCATATGAAGTTGGTGATTACTTTTTCCCTTTCATTAAAAATATTGTTAGATCTGAATTGCAATTGCATTAATAGGTCACTTGGGTAGTTTTGACATTTTTACTATGTTGAGTCTTCTGATCTTATAGATATGTAGATAGATTCATTTTAGTTTCTTGCAACAGTGTTTTATAATTTTCCATGTACAAGTCTTTTACGTCCCTGGTTATGTTTATTCCCATGTATTTTATCTATTTAGGGGCTATTGTAAATGGTATTATTTTCTTTTTTAAAAATTTTTATCATGATTCGGGTGAAAGTTTGCAGAGCAAATTCACTTTCCATACAGCAGTTCATATACACTTTGTCTCATGACATTGACTGCAATTCCTCACAATGCAACAGCTCCCCTCTCACTTCCTCCCCATAGTTATCTCTTCCCTGTGTCCTTCCCTCCCATGGACTCCTGCTCCCCCCCCCCACCGTTGTCTCCCTGTGCATACACAGCCTTTCTGTTCTCCCATGATTGATCTATCCAAGGAGTGTAGCTACCTAATGCAAATGTTCAGTCCATATGTCTGTCTTTTGTTTGGCTGGAAGCCATTGCAACTGGTTCAGTTCCACACCTGAAGGGCTGCTAGGGGACATAGTCTCAGGGGTTCCACCAGGTTCTATCAGACCAGCAAATCTGGTCCCCTTTTTTTTTTTTATGGTTTTGAGTTTTGTTCCACATTATTCTCCCACTCTATCCAGGATCTCCTACATAGATCCCCCTCCAAGTGGTTGACAGTGGTAGCCTGGCATTATCTAGTTTTTCTAGTCTCACAGTCATATAGGCTTAGAATCGCATGGTATACCAGTCCCTTGGATTAATTGTTTCCAGGCATCCCTGGTTTTCTTCATTTTTCTTTGCTTTGGATGAGGAAAGACCCATTGTTGCGTCTAGATGGCTGCTTGCAAGCTGTTAAAATCCCAGTCACTACCCACCAAAGTAGGATGTGGAACAATGTTTTTGTGTAGTATGTTATACCAGTTGAGCTTGATGTCCCCTGTGACCATGATCCTGAGTCCACAGGTCAAACTACTCATTCCCTCTGGTTGTGACCAAAAAGTGACTACAAATTTGTCCCTTCTCAGCTCTACTATATACCTGGAAATTCTTACAGAATGTACAAATAAGCTTGTAGAAACATTGTCTGCCACCCCTATACATGTCATGGACACACTACCCCCTGCATGTTGTTGTTGTTATATGCCGTCGAGTCGGCCCCGACTCATAGCGACCCCTCCTTGGGTTTCCGAGGCAGTATCACTACGGAAGTAGGATTGCCCAAACTTCCTTCCGAGGAGTGGCTGGTGGGTTTGAACTGCCAGCCGTCTGGTTAGCAGGCCAGTGTCTTAGCCACTATGCTACCAGAGCTCCTGCATAGACACACCTAATTGATTAGCCTGTCCACCCATCTATCCAAACATATATCAATGTTTGCCCCATCATTGACGACACAGTACTGTAGGTGCAAAAGGGTTCATCTTTGATGTCCGTACCTCCCATGCACCTCTCTCTGTTTTCCTCTTCCTCAATGTCATGGTGTTGATCACTCACATTTGGCACACTGCCTAAATCAATATTTGTCTCTACCCATCTAGCAGTGTTCCTTCCCCTCCCCTCCCACTCTTGGTAACCAACAAAGAAAATTTCCTTCCATATATAAACCTTTCCTTGACTTTTTACAATAATGAACTATTACAATATTTGTCCTTTTCTGATTGACTTATTTAAATCAGCATAATGTCCTCCAAGTTTATCCATGTTGTATGGTGTTTGGCTGATTCTACATTATTCTTTAGAGTTGCATAGTTTCCATTGTGTGTATGTATCATAGCTAGATTATCAATTCTTCTGTTGATGGGCACCTAGATTGTTTCCATCTTTTTGCTATTGTAAATAGTGTTGCGATGAACATGGTATGCATATATCTGTTCTTCTCCTGGCTCTCACTTCTTTAGGATATATATCTAGTAATGGCATGGCTGAGTCAAATGGTATTTCTAATTCCAACTTTTTAAGGAATCA
This sequence comes from Orycteropus afer afer, assembly GCF_000298275.1. Lineage (NCBI taxonomy): Eukaryota > Metazoa > Chordata > Mammalia > Tubulidentata > Orycteropodidae > Orycteropus > Orycteropus afer. Next base: position 6,347,409 of record NW_006921755.1, read on the forward strand.
TCATAATGTTTTCTACAGTGTTTGTATCATTCTACAGTCCCATCAGTAGTGTATGATGCATTTGCTATTTTCTATCTTGATGAACTTTGCTACTAGTACTGGGGCAAGATGGTATCTCGTTGTTTTGATTTGCATCTCTCTAATGGCTAATGATCATGAACATTTCTTCATGTGATTGTTGGCTGCCTGAATATCCTCTTTGGTGAAGTGTCTATTCGTGTCTTCTGCCCATTTTATAATTGGATTATTAGTCTTTTTGTTGTTGAAGTGTTGACGTTTCCTATAAATTTTAGAGATAAGTCCTTTGTCAGATATATTGTTGTCAAATATTTTTTCCCAATATGTAGGTTCTCTTTTGACTCTTTTGAAGAAATCTTGGGAAGCACATAAAAATTTAATTTTTAGAAGGTCCCATTAATCTAATTTTTCTTCTGCTGTTTGTACTTTTTGGGTTATGCTTGATAGTCTATTTATACCATAAATTTGGGTCTCTAAATTTCCCATGTTTTTTCCTTGAGGAACTTCATAGTTTTAGGTTTCACATTTAAGTCTTTGATCCACCTGGAGTTAGTTTTTGTGTATGGTGTGAGGTAAGATCTTGTTTCATTTTTCTGCAAATGGATATTCAGTTTTCCAGCACCATTTTTTAAAGAGACCATCTCTTCTCCATTTAATGGATTTCAGCCCTTTGTCAAAAATCAGCTGATGAAAGGTAGATAGATCTATTTCTGGGTTCTCAATTCTGTTCCCCTGGTTTATGTGTCTGTTGATGTCCCCAAACCAGACGTTTTGCCTAATGTATAGAAGGCTGTATAGTAGGTTTTGACATCTGGGAGTGTAAGACTTCCTACTTTGTTCTTCTTCAATTGTGCTTTGCTTATTCAAGGTCTCTTTCCTTTCCATATAAAATTGCTGATGGGTTTTTCCATATCCTTAAAGTATGCTGATGGGACTTGGATTGGGATTGCATTTAATGTATAGATTGCTTTGGGTAGTACTGACATTTTCACAATGTTCCATCTTCCTTTCCAGGAGCATGGTATATTCTTCCATTTATGTAGATCTCTTAT
>NW_006921755.1:6349313-6358494 GCF_000298275.1 Orycteropus afer afer
CAAAAAAAAAAAAAAGCTTTATTGTTTCCATTTGGTCCACGCTTGGAAAAGAGGCTTCAGGGTAGTTCAGATGCAGCCTAGTGGCAGAGGAAGTAGTAGCTCAGGCAGAGGCCTGAGGCTGGCAGGGGGATGCAGAGGGCCTTCCCAGGTCGCTGGGCTCCAGGGGTACCTAGTCATCATGCTTGAGGGTAAGCCTCTTGAAGAGGTACTCCCCAAGCCCCGCCTGGGGGTTGGCCACCCTGCGGATGTTGGTCAGATGGTCGCCCATCTTCTTGATGAGCTTCACCTCCTCATCCGGGAAATGGTTCTCCAGGAAGTCACAGAGATGGGGGTCTATGTGGGTAGAAGCCACAGCGTGCAGATCCAGAAGAGCCTGGTTCAGGCTCTTCTCCAGGGCCACGGCGGCTTCCATGGCTTCCACGCTTTTATCCCATTCATCTTGGGATGGCTTCTTCACATCCTGGAAGAGGGCGCCGCCACCACTCTTGTTTTGCAGCTTTAAGAGAATCTCGACACCCTTGCGTTTCTCCTCAGACGGCTTGCGGAAGAAGTGTCCCAGCCTTCCAAGGCCACATTGTCATGATGGAAAAAGAAGCCCAAAGAGAGGTAGTTGTAGGAGGCTCGCAGGTGCAGATTGACCAGGTGGTTGACACCAGCCTCTGTGTCGGCAGAATAGTTCTGACAGATCTGGGAGCTCATAGCTGGTTGAGGATTTGGAAGTAACCACAAAAAACGATGTTAGTGGTCCCCAGAAACAGGATGGCTGAGAGGATGGTCTGAGAGGTTGCACCTTGGATAGAAGGTTGAAGGGTGGGCCGAAGCTGGAGGTGGGGAAGTCGCTGGGTCTGTTCTGTCCAAACACTGTTGAAGCAAGAGACAGATCCATGGGACCACCGGGGAGCTTGACATTGATTGTTTTTCTAATGTTGAATCATTCTTGCATACCTGATATAAACTGCACCTGATCATAATGAACTATTTTTTGGATATGCTGTTGGAGTCTATTGGCTAGGATTTTGTTCAAGATTTTTGCATCTATATTCATGAGGGATATTGGTCTGTAGTTTTCCTTTTTGGTGAAGTTTTTGCCTGGTTTTGGTATCAAGGTTATGCTTGCTTCATAAAGTGAATTTGGGAGGATTCCATCCTTTTCTATATTCTGGAATAGTTTGAGTAGGATTGGTGTCAGTTCTTTTCTGAATGTTTAGTAGTATTCTCCAGTGAAACCATCTGGGCCAGGACTTTTTTTGCTGGTAATTTTTTTAATGACCTGTTCAATTTCTTCTTTTGTTATGGGTCTGTTCAACTTTTTCTCCTCAGTCTGTGTTAGTTTAGGTAAGTAGTGTGTTTCTAGAAATCTATCCATTTCTTTTATATTTTCAAATTTGTTAGAGTGCAGTTCGTCATAGTATCCTGATACTATTTTTTTTTTTATATCAGTTGGTTCTGTTGTGATGTTGCCCAATTGATTTATTCATGTTATTTGTGTTCTCTCTCTCTTTTCCTTTGTTAAATTTGCCAGTGGTTTGTCAGTTTTGTTAATCTTTTAAAAAAACCAACTTCTAGTCTTGTTGATTTTTCCTGTTGTCTTTCTATTTTCTGTTTCATTGATTTCTGCTCAAATCTTTATTATTTCCTTTCTTCTGGTGACTGTAGGATTTTCTTATTGTTCTTTTTCTAATTGTTAGAGATGTAGATTTAAAGTGTTGATTTTGGCTCTTTCTTCTTTTTTGATGTATACATTTATTGCTATAAATTGGCCTCTGATCACTACTTTTACTGTGTCCCAAAGATTTTGGTATGTGGTGTTTTTATTCTTGTTTGATTCAAGGAATTTTTTAATTTCATTTTTCATTTCTTCTCTTACCCAGTCATTCTTAAGGAGGGTGTTGTTCAGTTTCCATGTGTTTGCTCTTTTTCCATTGATCTTCCTATTGTTGGTTTCTAATTTTATAGCATTGTGATCTGAGAAGATGCTTTGCAGTATTTAATTTTTTAAAATTTATTAAGGCTTGCTTTATGGCCTAACATGTGGTCTATCATGGAAAATGTTCCATGTGCACTGGAAAAGAATGTATATTGTGTTGTTGTTGGGTGAAGTGCTCTGTAGATGTCTATAAGGTCAAGTTGGTGGATTGTATTGTTTAGCTCTTCTGTGTCTTTGTTGAGTTTCTTTCTAGTTTTATCTTTCATTGAAAGTGGTGTATTAAAGTCTCCTACTATAATTCTTTAGGAGCCCTGGTAATGTAGTGCCTAAGGCACTTGACTGCTAACCAGAAGGCTGTTGGTTCAAACCCACCAGCCACTCCTCAGAAGGAAGATTGGGCAATCTACTTCCATAGTGATATTGCCTCAGAAACCCAAGAGGTGTTGCTATGTGTCGGGTCTGACTTGACAGCACATAACAACAACCACACTATAATTCTTGAGTCATCTATCTGTCTTTTCAATTTTGTTACAGTCTGATTTATGTATTTTGGGCTCTTTCATTGGGTCCATAGATATTAATTATGGTTATAGCTTCATGTTCAATTGATCATTTAATCAGTATATAATGTCCTTCCTTGTTTCTTATGGTTTCTTTTTTTCTTAAAGTCACTTTTATGAGAAATTAATATCGCCACTCCTGCTCTTTTTTGATTGCTATTTGCTTGATATATCTTTTTTCAACCTTTGATTTTTAGTTGATTTTTTTCTTTGTCTCTAAAATGTGTCTCTTATAGACAGCATATTTATGGGTTATGTTTTCTTATCCAGTCTTCAACTCTCCATCTCTTGAGAGGTTCATTTAATCCATTGACATTCAGTGTAATTATAGACGAATATGAATTTGTTGCTGTCATTTTGTTATGTGTTTTTTCATTGTGTTCCTGGTTTCTTTGTTCCATATAATTTTCTGTGCTGAGCTCATTTTGTTTTGAGTCATGTTTTTATTTCCTTTGTTGCTGTTTTTTTAGTATTTGCTAAATATATGTGCTTGTCCTCTTTTTTATTGTGATATGAAGGTTTATCATTTTTCTTTGAGGTTACCTTGTGATGTGTAATTTTCTCCCCAAGTTTAGAGCAGTAGGTTCTACTTGCAGTGTTCTTGATTTCCTCACCATTTAGTAGTTGTTTAACTACTCTATTTTTTCCATCTTTTTATTTTGTAGTTATCCTTATTTCCCTATTGATGTTTCTGGTTCCCTGTTTACAATCTCGTAAATTTACTTTACTTTGGATACTTCCATAACTGGGTTGGTTTTAGGGTTATGTCATCATGTGTATGAATGGGTGGTTGTTGTTTGCTATTATTGGTTCTCTGTCCAAAGGACTCCATTTAGTATCTCTTGTAAGGTTGATCTGGTTTTAACAAATTCCCTTAATCTCCGCTTATCTGAAAATCTCCTAATTTCATCCTCATATTTGAGGGACAATTTCGCTGAGTACATAATTCTTGGTTGGAAATTCTTCTCTTTAGGGTTTTATATATATCATCCCATTGCCTTCTTTCTTGCATGGTTTGTGCTAAGAAATCAGAGCTTATTCTTATTAGCTGCCCTTTGTAAGTAACTTTTCATTTTTCCCATGCTGCTTTCAGGATTCTTTCTTTGTCTTTGATTTTGATGAGTTTGATGATGATATGTCTTGGTGATTTTCTTTTGGAATTTCTTCTGTTTGGGGTTCATTGGATTTCCTGAATGGATATAGTCTCATCTTTCATCAAATCAGGGAAGTTCTCTTCCAAAAAATCTTGGACAATTTTCTCAGTGGTTTTCTTTTTCTTCCTGTTCTAGAATTCCAATTACACATAGGTTATTCCCACATGAACCTTAGGCTTTCTTTATTTTGTTATGATCTTTTTTTTCTGATTGATCCCTTTCCAAGAAGTATTCAGGTATTCGTCTTCAATCTCATTAATTCTGTCTTTCATTGATTCAATTCTTCTCCTTTGCCCTTTCAATGTGTTATCTATTTCTGAAAAATTCAGTATTAATCTTCTGGATCTCTATCTGTAGAATTTGTATCATTTCTAATTTTTCATTGATTTTGTCATTTTGTTCTGGTATTTTCTTCTGAAATTGTTCTAAGGTTTGGTCTGTGTTTTCCTCAGTGTTGTCAGTGTTTTCCTTTTCTGTCTCTCAATCCATTGAAGGTACCTAAATATAACTCTTTTTAATTCCTTCTCAGGTAGTTCCAATGCTGCTTCTTCCTCTGGGATGTGTTTTGGTTCTATATCCTACTCCCTTGTTTCTACTGCATTATCTTGCTTCTTTGTGTGGACTGTGATGGTCTGTTGTCCCTGAGACATTGTGACTTTGTTGTATTTATATATAATTGGTAATTGTATGTTCGAATGACTCACCCAAGATTTTTGTTTTGTTTCTTTCTCTCTCTCTTTTTGGATCTATCTGAGTAAGCAGGGAACTGTGCTCCTCTATTTATTAGTTGGCAGCAGTTATGTACTTACCACCTATCTCCTGGTGGGTGTGATGGAGAATGAGAGTAGCTGTACAGATCTCTGTTCACTGTTTGTAGATGAGCAGTTAAGGGTGAGTCAGGCTCTTATTGGTGGTCATATATCATTGGTCAGTTGTTGAAGGAGGAAGTGGTGGCTCTCACTCAGTAAGTGGAGCAGGTGCAGAGGTGTGGGTGTAGTTGGGTTGTATGGGCACAGTTGGAAAGAGAACAAAAACACACACCACATAAACACACAGGAACAATCATGAAAAAGAGGAAAAAGAAAAAAAAAGTGGAAAGGCAATAAATTAGAGAAAATATTTAAATAAATACTTAGAAAGTCAAAAGAAATATAAATAGAAAATGGTAGACAAAAAACTCACAATATCTGGGGAGGGGGGAATAAGAGAAAAGAGGCAGAGTAGAAGAATAATGAGGAAAAAAATGGGGAAAATGCAAGAAGAGAAACAAGGAATGGAGAGAACCATAGGAAGAAAAAAATAGGAACCAGGAAAAAGGAAGAGAAAAAAAGTGAAAAACTAGAACTTGGTAAGGGAAGAGAAGCTCTGGTGCCATAGTGCCTAAGGCATTTGACTGTTAACCAGAAGGCTGGAGGTTCAAACTCACCAGCCACTCCTGGTGAAGTTTGGGCAAGGTTGGGTCCAAACTTGAAGGAAGGTTGGGCAATCTACTTCTGTAGAGATATCACCTTGGAAACCCAAGGAGGGGTCGTTATGGGTCAAAATCAACTTGACAACAGTGAGAGTTTTGGGAAGAGAAGAAGAAAGAATAATAAGGATGAAAAAGAAAAAAAAATTAATAATAATAATTTTTAAACAGACAAAAACAAAGTAAAAAGAAAAAAGCTGAGTGCGCCAGACAGGGCACCCAGACCCCATTAGAGTACACAGACTAGGAGGGAATTCCTGCCAGCCCAGAAGGTGGGTGGGAGTGAGGGAAGGCTGCACTTCCGTTCACCAAGAAGGTGTGGGGTACAATAGTAACAAGGGGAGTATCACACCTTTCCGGTCCTCAGTTTCCAGTATGTCCTTGCTGTCCTGGGACCCTATTCTCAGGTGCCTGGGATCTGAGAGAATGCTGTCACTTTAAATATCCAAAATGTTTAAACTGCTTGTAAACATTCAAAATGACTGTGCCTTCTGAACAGCCAAAAATCCACAGCTTACCCTGTCTCCCTCTTTGCTTCTTCCCCTTTCATTCATCAGGCACCAGTGCAGTCTGCATGCAGCCACTGGCTAGCAGTGCTGATTTTTAGGTTAATTCTTAGGTCCTAACACCACTTGACAATATCCAAGCTGTCTGCCATCAGGATTGCTGACAGTCTGCAGTTCCATATCTCTCCATTTTTGGTGTTTTCATGCAGGTTCTTCTACCAGTTGGAATTTAGTCCATTTCTGTATCCTTTCTTTCAAAGCTCAAGCTCCAGGATTATCTTCAGCATCTGTGTTAATTAGTTCCACTTTTTTTTTGTTGAAGAGGGTCTGTGTAGTTTGTCTGCCTTTTCTGCCATCTTACTGGAACCCCCAGTATTATTTTCTTAATTTCCTTTTCAGAGTTCTCCTTTTTATTGTATAGGAACCAAATTGATTTTTGTGTGCTGATCCTGTACTCTATCACTTTGCTTAAGCCTTCTATTATATCCAGTAGCTTTCTTGTTGCATCTCTGGGATTTTGTATATACATGATCATGTCATATGCAAATATGGATAGTTTCACTTCTTCCTTTCCAGTTTGAATATCCATTAGTTCTCTTTCTTGCCTTATTTATCTGACTAGGACTTCCAATGGGAACTCTTGTGGCATAGTGCCTAAGACATTTGACTGCTAACCAGAAGGCAGGTGGTTCAAACCCACCAGCCACTCCTTGGAAGGAAGGTTGGGCAATCTACTTCCATAGTGATAACACCTTGCAAACCCATGGAGGGGTCACTATGAGTCAGATATGACTCAATAGCAGTGAGTTTTTGTGAGGACTACCAATACAATATTGAATAAGAGTGGTGGTAGTGGGCATCCTTGTCTCACTTCAATTCTTAAAGGGAATATTTTTAGTCTCTCTCTGTTGAGAATAATGTTGGTTCTTGGTTTTGTATATATGGCCTTAATTATGTTGAGAAATTTCTCTTCTACTCCTATTTTTCTGGGAGTTTTTTTCAAGCAAGAAAAGGTTTTATCTAATATCTTTCTTGCATCACTTGAGATTATTATGTGATTTTTAATTTGTGTGGTGAAGTACAATGATTATTTTCTTATGTTAAACCATCTTTGCATGCTTAGTATGAATCCCACCTGATCATGGTATATTTTCTTTTATTCTGCTCCATTCTGTTTAGAATTTTATTGAAAATTTTTTTGTCTGTATTCATAAGGAATATTGGTCTGCAGTTTTCCTTTTGGGGATGTTTTTGCCAGGCTTTGGTAACAAGGTGATGCTCATTTCACATAATGAGTTCAGGAGTATTCCTTCCTTTTCTATATTTTAGAAGAGTGTGAATAGGATTGGTGTCAACTCTTCTCTGAATGTTTGGTAGAATTCCCCAGTGAAGCCATCGGGGCTAGGGCCTTTTTTGTTGTTGTTGTTGTTGTTGTTTTTTTTTTCTTTTTCCTAATGACATCTTCTATCTCTTCCTTTATAATGGTTCTGCTTAGGTTTTCTATCTCTGTATGAATTAATTTAGGTAGGCATTGTGTTACTAGAGATTCGTCCATTTCTTCTCAGTTTTTCAATTTGTTAAGGGTACAATTCATGTGTTCTGTTGACTCAGTTATAATGTCTCCAGTTGTGTTAGTTAAGGTTATATGTCAACTTGGCTGGGCCTAGTTTTAAGTGGCTGGGCAGCTGGTGGTAGTTATTACCCATAGTGAGACTGGCAATCAACTCCATGGTGGAATCTACCATAAGCAGCTGAGTAGCTGCTTTAGGGTTGTGGTCTGCTTCCCATACATAAGTAGAAATTTGGGGAATGGTCTTTAGCTTATGGTATGCTTGGGCCTTGCAGGTACCTGAGTCATTGCTCAGCAGCCTGCCATGTTGTCTGCCAATCTTGGGACTGCCCCTGCACTTAAATCAATGAACTGATGTGAGGTTTGGTAATATTGGGACTATGCCTTTTTACTTGTCGACCCTGGCCTTGGCAGCCTCAGCAGCCAACAGCTTCCTAACTGAAGAGAGAGCCTCCAGCTTCAGTGGGCCAGAAGCAGGAGCCAGAGCTGAAGTCCAAGGTCAATGGGTTTCACCCAGCCCCTAGAGCCTAGCACTTTGAACTTGGACTTCTAGCCTCTAAAACTGTAAGAGAATAAATTTCTGTTTGTTAAAGGCATCCCATGTGTGGTATTTCTATTAGAGCAGCACTAAGTAACAAAAACGCAAGCTTAGTTTGTTATTTTGGATATTTATTTATTTATTTGGTCAAATTGGCCAGTGGTTTCTCAATTTTATTGATTCTTTCAAAGAACCTACTTCTAATCTTATTGATTCTATTATTTTTCTGTCTTCTATTTCATTTATATCTGTTCTGATCTTTATTATTTCCTTTCTTCTGGTAGCTTTGATCTTCTTTTGCTCTCCTTTTCTATATGTTCAAGCTGTCAGGTTAAGTGGTTGATTTTGGATCTTTCTTCTTTTTTAATGTATGCATTTATTGTTATAAAATCTTCCCTGAGCACTGCTTATGCAGTGTCCCAAAGATTTTGGCAAGTTGTGTTTTTGTTCTCATTTGATTCTAAGTATTTTTAAATTTCATTTTTTGATTTCTTCTATGACTCGATAACTTTTAGTAATATGTTATTTGGTTTCCATGTATTTAATTTATTTACCTTGGTCTTCCTATTATTTATTTCTATTTTTAAGCTATTATGGTTAGTGAAGACACTTTGTGTCATTTCAGTCTTTTTTAATTAAAAGGCTTGCTTTGTGGCCTACAATATGGCCTATTCTGGAGAATGTCACCCTGTAATTAGAGAAGAATGTATATTATGCTACTGTTGGGTAATGTACTCTATACATGGTTTTAAGGTTGAGTTGATTAATAGTGTTGTGTACATCTTCTGTGTCTTTTTTGCTTTTCTTTCTACTTCTGTCTATCATTGAAAGTGGTATGTTTTGGAATCTTCTGCTATTATTTTTTGTTGTTAGGTTGTTGTTAGGTGTCATCCAGTTGGCTCTGATTCATAGCAACCCTGTGTGCAACAGAATGAAACACTGCCCAGTCCTGTGCCAGCCTCACAATCCTTGCTATACCTGAGCCCATCATTGCAGTCACTGTATCAATCCATATCATTGAGGACCTTCCCCTTTTTCTCTGACCCTCTACTTTACCAAGCATGATCTCAGGGAGCAATCCCCTCTGACAACATGACCAAAGTAGGTGAGACAAATTCTGGCCATTCTCCCTTCCAAGAAGCATTCTAGCTGCACTTCCTCCAGGACAGATTTATAAGTTCTTTTTGCAGTCTATGGTGTTCTTCACCAACACCACAACTCAAAAGTATCAGCTCTTCTGTGGTCTTCCTTATTCATTGTCCAGCTTTCACATGCATATGAGGTGATTGAAAACACCATGGCATAGGTTAGGCAAAACTTAGACTTCAAAGAGACATGGTATTATTGTAGAACTGTCCTTTCCTCTCTGTAGTTCTGTTAGTTTGTTTTATAAATTTTGGAGCTTTATCATTGGGTGCATAAATATTGTTACATCTTCTTGTTGTATGACCCTTTGAT
>NW_006921755.1:6358605-6381928 GCF_000298275.1 Orycteropus afer afer
TTTTTTTTTTTTTCTAGTTGTTCATTGAAAGTGCTGTGTTAAAGTCTCCTACCACTATTGTAGAATTGTTTATTTCTCCTTTCAATTCAGTTAATATTTGATATATGTATTTTGGAGCTCTTTCCTTGGGTGCATAGATATTTACTATGGTAATGTCCTCTTGATTAACTGACAGTTTTATCATCATATAGTGCCCTTCTCTGTTTCTTATGCTGTTATTCACCTTGAAGTCTATTTTATCAAAATACCACAGTTTTTTTTTTTTTTTTTTTTTTTACCAGAACACCACAATTCAAAGGCATCAACTCTTCTTTGGTCCTCCTTATTCATTGTCCAGCTTTCACATGCATGTGAGGTTATTGAAAACCATGGCATACTCAGTCTTCAAGGTGACATCTTTGTTCCTTGACACTTTAAAGAGTTCTTTTACAGCAAATTTGCCCAATGCAATATGACATCTGATTTCTTGACTGCTGCTTCCATGGTTTTTATTGTGGATCCAAGTAAAATGAAATCCCTGTTAACTTCAGTCTTTTCTCTATTTATCATGATGTTGAAAGTTGAGTAGCAGAATCTCCCAGGGGAAGAACCCAGAATCTATAAGGCAGACAGTGGTATATGCAAACCCTGACGCACTTATTTGTTGACATGTTAACCAGAGAATTTCATTGTGCTGTAGTCTTCTCTTTAAACAGAGGGACAATCTTATTTGCTTCAGTTGTTTGTTCTGAGGATCAGACAGTATAAACATGATGTGGTTTGATATCCTTATCTCTAAAGTGAGAATAATAATACCCAATTATAAAGTTATAATAATTAAATTGGTTAATTTCTCAAAATAGACCTACTTTTCACTTATCAACTATCCCTTTATCTGATATTTTGCATTTATGAAAATAGTTAAAAATCTACCACCCAACTATTTTGCTCATTAATGATGTATGTCTGGCAGTAACAAATGCCAAGGTGCAAGGTGAAAGTCACACTGGATGTGATGGTTAAGGTGATTTGTTAATTTGGCTGGGCCATAATTCTCACCGGTTTGGCAGGTATGTAATAATGTAATTTACCAGTTATGTAATGATGTAGTCACCTCTATTTTGTGATCTGATGAGGTCATCATCTATTTTCAAATAACACCAGTTTCAAATAACACCAGTTTTTACATAATGACCTGGTCTTTGAAACTTAATCATGTTGATAAGTGAAAAATGGGTGTATTGTTAACCCACTGAAGAATTTAGGACGTATCTTGCTCAATAGATGTTATATATTATAATTATCATCATTCATGGAGTAGAATCTAGAGCTGGGTTGCCCAGGGTTACATTTTCCTTCTGTCACTCTGTCTATGTAACCTTGTAAAACTTAACTGTGCCTCAGTTTCCTAATCTGTAAAATAGTGATAATAAAATACCTTCCTTTAGGATTATTGTGAAGATTAAATAAATAAGTAAATCAATAAAACAAAGAGCTTAGAGCAGTTCTTGTTATGTACTGAAATCTCTGTAAAACTGCTTGTTGTTTTGTGGTTGTCATTTTATATCCAAGTGATATAATTTTATGAAAGCTACAAAACCTATAGAATCATAGGTTTAGAATGAGTTTTAATGTATATAATAGAAATTAACTAAGGAAAAACACTCAATACACAAAGTTCTGACTGAGGAAAGATGCAAATCCCAACTATTGACTGTATGTAAAGAGAAGGCATTTTAAAAAACATTTGGCTGATATAATTTAATTCTAGTTATCAGTATTTGCTTATTACCAGGAAATAATCATCGCTTCTATGCCCAGAGGCTTTCTTCTCATTAAAGCTAAAGCAACTGTAGCTTCAGGGGGCAGGTAGAAATTCCAAATAATAAAGAAATAATTGCTTAGCTTTGGGTTTAAGAAAAAACTGTATTCTATAATTATATTTTTATAATAGGAAGAAATGTAATTTTAAAAATATTAAGCCAATCTATTTCTGAGATTCAAAAAATTTATTTATTGGTATTTATAGGCATTATAGTCACATGGTTCAAAATTCAAGAAGTATAAAAGAATTTCCAGTAAAAGCTCTCCCTCTCTCCTTTGAGCCTTTTCCACCACACCTCCCCATCCCCACAGAGCTGGGAGGTTATGTGTAATATCGCAGAGCTGTTTTATGGATTAAATAATAATTAAAAATAAAACAGCCATATATATATGTCTTCATATACCTTTTGTTACATATATGGTGCATAATTTTCAGCACCTTGTATTTTCACTTAATGTATCTTGGTGAAATTACAAATCAGTACATAAAGAACCACTTCATTATTTTTAATGTCTTCATGATAGTCCATTGTTGGATTTACCATCATTTTTATTTGACCAGTTTCATACTGATGAACACTTAGATAATTTCCAAACTTTTACTATTATAATCCCACAATGAATACTTTCAAAAAGGGGTAATTTTGTGATCACATGATTCAGGGTTGCTTTCAAAGCATTGCCAAATTACCCTAGTGCCAGTATCATCACTCCAGTTGACTCCAACTCATGGCAACTCCATGTGTGTCAAAGTAGAATTGTGCTCCATAGGCTTTCAATGGTTGATATTTTCAGAAGTAAATTGTCAGGAGGCTTAACCAGTTGCATCACCCAGGGACTCCTAATTAACCTGGAGGTGGTACCAATTTACACTCCGACTAGAAATCTCTGAGGATTTTTCAAACTAGACTTCTGGAAGTCTAAATCAAATATCAGTTTCTTGGCTTCCCAACTTGAGTTGAAATTCTGGAAAGGGGAATGGTAAGGTGAATAAAGATATTTCTCAGATAGAATATTGAGGCTGACACTTAGTTCCTCTGCCATTACCTGCAGAAGTGACAAGCATCAAGAGAGGTCCCAGTTTGACAGGATTCTGTCTTCCATTTGCATGGTGTCAATAGTTTACAAGGGTAAGGAAAGGTTCCAGTGCTCAGGGTCTAAAGGGAGCTTTGAAGGGTTTTCATCACACTAGTGGGGCATGGGAGGAGCACCACTGAATTTATGAGACCTACTTGGACATACTGAGAGAAGTTGAAGAAGAAATGAAAACTGGGTTTGGGACCAGACAACCAAAGAGGGCAAAGATCTGGTATTATCAGTAGTAAATGACAACTGAAAGATCTGAGTAAGAGCATGCCAAATTAACTTGGGGGTTGCGATATGAGATGAAGACTCTGCTAAGGTCTGAGGCCTAAACTCCTTTTTGAATCAAAAGTAACTTAGACATTAAGAATACAGCCTGTCATTTCTGTAACTGTCCACGGTGCCCTTGGAAAATTACATGGTAAACAATTTTAAAGAAGAATGTGACTTTGTTTGCTTAAGGGCTTTGCTTGCTTTTTTGGGATATTGATTCCAAATAATTCTCAGAACAAATGCTTATTCAAGGTAAGCCTTAAAATTATGCATGTCTTCCCTGCCATCATGCAAGCAGCATCATAGTATCATGCTTGTTTTGATGACAGATGCACCCAAATTTTTAGTAATTACCCAAATGTCAGCCAATCACTGAATTTTTTATGTTTCTTATATTTTCTTAGGAAAACTTGCTGAACTGTCTTCTCCTCAGATCACTTAATTCAGAATCCTTGGACCTTGATTCTCAATTTGCAAATTGCCTCTTCTCTCAATGAAAACTCTTTACTTTAAATTTTAACCAAACTCTGCCATTTTTGCTCGATGTTTTCTTTTCATTGCAACCAGGCTTTGTGATGTTTGCTTGACATTTGATCATTGGAGACCTGAGAGATACCCACATAAAATTCACCAAGTGAGGGGAGAAGAGAACATATCAGAATGAAGGACCTGGCCAGAGACCAAATAGGACCAAGCATCCACTAATGTATAGTACATTAGTGGATGTACATTACATATACTTGATTCACACATGAGAGTAGAGGCAGGCATCTGTACTCTGCTGCTTCACATTTTCCTCTTGGATATTTCTTTTGCAATTTGTCCAATGCTTTGACCTTGGCTCTCTCCCTTCTTTTGTTATCTTATTTCCTTTGGTAATTTAGTACTAGTTTCAGACCACAAAATTCACTCCACTTAATATAAACAGAAAGAGAAGCATAAAACATTACCAGGAAGCACATGGGAACTCCAGGGGGACCTGGGGACTAGGCTGAGATGTAATACCAACAGCAATGCAACCAACAAAAATGTTGAATTAAAAACCACAGCCGCCACTGCTCACCACTCAGATTCCATGATGCTGGGGAAGGGATGCTAGAAACTCTGCCACAGCTACTGAAGAACTAAAGACCTTTGCTACCATGCCTGCTGCTTGCCTGCCTGCCTAAAGATTGCTTCTCTCCATGAATGAAAACTGCCACATGTGGCTTAGTTGAACATTCAAACTACACACAGACATGTTGGAATCAGGCCACACATAGAGCTATAGCCAGAAGGGTGACTGGGAACTGACTTTTTATTCCCTGGTCTACAGTATAAGAAAGCAGTGGATATGTGTTAGGATGGGTGTTGCATGAACCAGATGAGAGCATCTGTTTCACTCCATCTTTCAATTGTGCCCTTTATGTTGAAGAGCTCTATATTTCCTGTATATCTCGATATATCTATATTTATATACGTGTCTGTGTATCTATCTCTATATCTACATATTGGGTCTGCATTTTCAACCTCCTACTAGAGGGAGAAAATGACTTGCTCACAGTGTGGAAGCAATACCTCTTTTGAAATAACACCATTTTCTGGTGATTTCTTTTTCCTAAAGCTAGCCTTCTCCTTACTTAACATCCTTGGAAAGGTCCCTGGAGATGTGTTCTCACCACCCTGTCTTCTGAGTTTTTATTTTCAACTGTCTCCCTGAGGTGCAGTCTTCAAGCTGAATGCCAATGGCATTGTTATTAGGCTTTAGCTGAAAATGACTGCAAACAATGAACAATTGTTTTTAAAGGCATTTTACTTCTGAATGAGCAAGTTAAACACAAGATGATTAACCATTGAATGCATTTCTCCACACTAAAAAGACTTATTTCTTGCTGTGATTTTCTGTGTAGGTAGAATTAGAACTTAGTGATCTTGTGATAGGACATTCAGAAGTGGATCCAACTGGGTCTGCCCACATTTCTTGAATATCCTGTCCATAGTCCCTTTCTACCAGCCATTTTTGGTTTATTATGTAATTTTGCTTCTTTTTCTGTTTTCTCACTTCCTTCTCTTCATTCAAGTATGTTCATAAATTTCTTCTCTCCATTGTTTATTGCTTGCTGTCTTATCAAGTGTATTACACAAAATTAATTTTTGCAAGCACATTTATCTACTTAGAAGGCAGGAAGTGAACACACGCTGAGGTAAAAGGAATCTTACAAGATTCTTGTGTAAAGGGAACCTTTACCCTGAAAACTAGATCATTGATTTTCAGAGACAGTGGGCCAAAAACCATGATTATGAGAATGAACAGAGAGGTTTTTAATGTAAATTTTTGACTCCTTTTTCATTTTAATAGATGGTAGACTTTTTAATGGAGTTCTTGAGTGGCATGCAAGGTTAAGCTCTGGGGTACTAACTGAAAGGTTGGCAATTCAAACCACCCTGAGGCACCTGAGAAGTACAGGCCTGACATCTGCTTCCCAAAGGTCATGGCCTTGAATACTCTATGGTGCCGTTCTACTCAGTACACAGAGTCACCATGAGTCAGAATCAACTCAGCTGATTGATTCTTTTAAGTCCCCGCATATGATTAAATTAGAGGCTTAGGAGATGAAACCTTAAAGGCTATTGATGGTTGTGAAATGTTGATTTTTTTTCCCCCTTTGTATTTCACTTTATTTTCTTTAAAGAAACCATGGTGTATATTTGGTTTTCTGCCTGCAGCTCTTGAAAAGCTTACTAACAACTCCACTGGCGTTTTGCCTACTTGCAATCTTCAAGTTAAAAAATACTTTATAAATTGCAGACTCTTTTTTCTTTTAAATTTTCTTGGCTAAAATATTCTTCCATCTTGACTATGTAGTAAACTTTGTGAGTAATTATTTGGAACTTTTAGGCATTAGGAAAGATATATTAATTATTTCATTTCCAGAAACAAGTCTTTAAAAAGGTGAACCATGAGTAATTGCCACTGCTCATTATTTTTTAAAAAAGTTTTTCTATAAAATGTTCTTTTCTCCTTAGCGTAGAAGCTTGTTGTTTAAAACTACAAGGTTGAATGATTTTATTTTCACAATGGGATTGCTCCTGCAAAAGCCAGACATTGATTCTTTTGTTAGACAGTAAAATCATTTTTTAAAAATGTGTCCCTTCTTTTTCTTTAAAGATGAGCATTTGAAATGTACAGTCCAGCTTTTTCCGATAAATCACTGCATAACTTAAGTTCTCCACATCATTTCATAGTTTTTTTTTTTTTAAATGTGTGCAGCAATAATGAGGTAGAAAAGAAATTTGGAGAAGTGAATACAAAAATATTTCTCTCATGTCAAATTTTATAAATTTTCTTTCCTAAGGGTTTTGAAAACAAACCAAAAAAATAAAAAAAACGGTTTTGAGTAAAGCCTTTTGCAAAAAGCACTACTTAGTGAGAATAAGAACTTGCAGAAGAGATTTTTTTTTTTGTAAAAGAAGAATTTTCACTTAATGAAACAATGGCTTCCTGTATGTATCCAATATCTACTGATGAATAATAGAAATATTTCTAACACAGAACAGCAACTTTTTATTAGTCAATATATAATAAGGTGGTTA
The DNA here is from genome assembly GCF_000298275.1 of Orycteropus afer afer. Lineage (NCBI taxonomy): Eukaryota > Metazoa > Chordata > Mammalia > Tubulidentata > Orycteropodidae > Orycteropus > Orycteropus afer. The sequence continues at coordinate 6,365,338 of NW_006921755.1, forward strand.
TACATTCCAAATATATATGTTCACTGTGTTTAAAGTAAGTCCCTGTGTTATGAACGTGTGACTTAAGGAAACTTCTACTCGCCCATAAATGTTAGGTAAATTGCCCCCACTATGAAAGATTGAATTAAACTCTACTTGCAGCAAATTCTTCATTGTAATCATCATCAATTGAAATGTGTGCAGTTTTTAAATCATTGAACAGTTTTGAGACTTTTCTTGCATTAAAGGAAGGCTAAATAAGAACCCCACCACTCATCTGTCAGTTTGTTGTGCTGTGGTGGCTTGTGTATTACTGTAAGGCTGGAGGCTATTCCACCGGGTATTTTAAATACCAGCAGGGTCACCCGTGCTGGGCAGGTTTCAGTGGAGCTTCCAGACTAAGAAAGAAGAAAGCGACCATCTACTTCTCAAAGAATCGGCCAGTGAAAAATTTATGAATAGCAGTGAAACACTGTCTCATATATTACTAGAAAACTTCATGAATACTCCTGAAACATTTTCTGATATAGTGCCAGAAAATGAATCCCTCAGGTTGGAAGACACTCAAAACAGGACTGTGGAAGGGCTGACTCCTCAGAGCAGAGTAGATCTTAATGAAGTAGATGGAGTAAAGCTTTCAGGACCTCCATTTGCTGATGTGACATGATTCAAAATGAGAATAGCTGTAAACATCCATTAATGATCGCAACATGGAATGTATGAAGTATTAAGCTAGGAAAATTGGAAATTGTAAAAAATGAAATGGAGCATATGAAGATTGATATTCTAGGCATTTGTGAGCTGCAATAGACTGATTTTGGCCATTCTGAATCAGACAACCATATGATCTACTACGCTGGGAATGACAAACTGAAGAGGAATGGTGTGACATTCATTGTCACAAAGAATGTCTTAAGATCTATCCTGAAGTACAATCTGTCAGTGATAGGATAATACCCATATGTCCACAAGGAAGACCAGTTAATACACCTATTATTCAAATTTACACACCAACCACCAAAGCCAAAGATGAGGAAATTGAAGATTTTTACCAACATCTGCAGTCTGAAATTGACCAAACATGCAGTCATGATGTGTTGATTATTACAGGTGATTGGAATGCAAAAGTTGGAAACAAAGAAAAATAACAAGTAGCTAGTTTTTGTGTATGGTGAGAGTACAGATCTTGTTTCATTTTTCTGCAAATGTATCCAGTTTTGCCAGCACCATTTATTAAACAAACATTCTCTTCTCTATTTAATGGATTTAGGCCCTTTGTCAAAGATCAGCTGACCATAGGTCGATGGATCTACTTCTGGGTTTTCAATTTTATTCCAATGGCCTATGTGTCTGTCAATGTACCAATACCAGGCACTTTTGACTACTGTGGCTGTATAGTAGGTTTTAAGATCTGGCAGTGTGAGACCTCCTACTTTGTTCTTCTTCCTCAATAGTCCTTTGCTTATCCGAGGTCTCTTTCCTTTCCGTATAAAGTTGTTGTTGTTGTTATGTGCCGTCGAGTCAGCCCCGACTCATAGAGACCCCTCCTTGGGTTTCAGAGGTGGTATCACTATGGAAGTAGATTGCTCAACCTTTCTTCTGAGGAGCGGCTGGTGGGTTTGAACCACCAGCCTTCTGGTTAGCAGTCAGGTGCCTTAGGCACTATACTACCATATAAAGTTAGTGATTGGTTTTTCCATAACTTTAAAAAATGTTGATGGGATCTGGATTGGGATTGCATTGAATGTATAGATTGCTTTGGGTAGAATTGACATTTTCACAATGTTCAGTCTTCCTATCCACGAATATGGTATGTTCTTCCATTTATGTAGATCTCTTATGGTTTCTTGAAGTAGTTTTTTATAGTTTTCTTTGGACAGGTCTTTTGTGTCCCTGGTAAGATTTATTCCCAAGTATTTTATTATTTTTTTCGGTAGCTACTGTAAATGGTATTGGTTTCCTTATTTCTTTTTCAGCAATCTCCTTGCTGTTATAGAGGAATCCAACTAATTTTTAATGTTGATCTTGTATCTTGCCACTTTCTAAATCTCTCAATTAGCTTCAGTAGATTTTTGACTGAGTCTCTTGGGTTTTCTAGGTATAGGATCATATCATCAGCAAATAGGGATAGTCTCACTTCTTTCTTACTATATTAGATGCCTATGATTTACCTTTCTTGTCTTATTGCCCTGGCTAGGACTTTCAGTACAATGTTGAATAGAAGTGGTGATACAGGGCATCCTTGTCTGGTTCCTGTTTGAAAGGGAATGGTTTCAGTCTCTCTCCATTGAGAATAATATTGGCTGTTGGTTTTGCATAGATGCCCTTTATTATGTTGAGCAATGTCCCTTCTATTCCGATTTTGCTGAGAGTTTTGATCAAGAATGATTGTTGGATTTTATCAAATGCCTTTTCTGCATCAACTGATATGATCATGTGGGTTTTTTTGTTTTGTTTTGTTTTATTTATGAGGTGGATGACATTGATTGTTTTTCTAATGTTGGACCATCCTTGCATACCTTATATGAACCCTAATTAGTCATAATGAATGGTTTTCTTGATATGTTGCTGGAGTCTACTGACTAGGATTTTGTTTAAGATTTTTGTATCTATATTCATGAGGGATATTGGTCTGTAGTTTTCCTTTTGAGTGATGTCTTTGCCTGGTTTTGGTATCAAGGTTATGCTTGCTTCATAAAATAAGTTGAGGATTCCATCCTTTTCTATATTTTGGAATAGTTTAAGAAGGATTGGTATCAGGTCTTCTCTAAATGTTTGGTAGAATTCTCCGGTGAAACCATCTGGGCCAGGATTTTTTTAGTTGGTAAGTTTTTGATGGCCTGTTCAATTTCTTTTGTTATCAATTTGTTCAACTTTTCCACATCACTCTATGTTAGTTTAGGTAAGCGGTGTGTTTCTAGAAATCTGTCCATAACTTCCAGATTTTCATATTTGTTGGAGTACAGTTCTTGATAGTATCCTGATATTACCCTTTTTATTTCAGTTAGTTCTGTTGTGATGTCACCCATTTCAATTTTTATTCATGTTATTTGTGTTCTCTCCCTCATTTCCTTTGTTAAATTTGCCAGTGGTTTGTCAATTTTATTAATCTTTTAAAAAAAACCAACTTCTGGTCTTGTTGATTTTTTCTATTGCCTTTCTATTTTCTGTTTCATTGATTTCTGTTCAAATCTTTATTAGTTTCTTTCTTCTTGTGACTATAGGCTTTTCTTGATGTTCTTTTTCTAATTGTTGGAGATGTTGGTTTAAAGTGTTGATTTTGGCTCTTTCTTCTTTTTGATGTGTGCATTTATTGCTATAAATTGGCCTCTGATCTCTGCTTTTGTTGTATTCCAAAGATTTTGGTATGTTGTGTTTTCATTCTCTCTTGATTCAAGGAATTTTTCAATTTCACTTTTTATTTCTTCTCTTACCCAGTCTTTCTTAAGTAGGGTGTTGTTCAGTTTCCACATTTTTGCTCTTTTCCTGTTGATCTTCCTATTGTTGAATTCTAATTTGATAGCATTGTGATCTGAAAAGATTCTTTGCAGTATTTCAATGTTTTTAAATTTATTAAGGCTTGCTTTATGGCCTATCATATGGTCTATCATGGGAAATGTTCCATGTGCACTGGAGAAGAATGCATATTGTGCTGTTATTGGGTGAAGTGCTCTGTAGATGTCCATAAGGTCAAGTTGGTGGATTGTATTGTTTAGGTCTTCTGCATATTTGTTGAGTTTCTTTCCATTTTCTTATCTTTCATTGAAAGTGGTGTATTAAATTCTCCCACTATAACTGTGGAGTCATCTATTTGACTTTTCAACTCTTTTAAAGTCAGATTTATGTATTTGGGGGCTCTTTCATTGGGTCCATAGATATTTATCATGGTTATATCTTCATGTTCAATTGATCCTTTAATCATTATATAGTGTCTTTCCTTGTCTGGTAGGGTGGTTTGGTCTTAAAGTCAATTTTATCAGATATTAATATTGTCACTCCTGCTCTTTTTTGGTTGCCATTTGCTTGATGTAACTTTTTCCAACTTTTGATTTTCAGTCTGTTTTTGTCTTTATCTCTAAGGTGTGTCTCTTATAGACAGCATGTGCATGGGTTTTGTTTTCTTATCCAATCTGCAACTCTCCGTCTCTTGAGTGGTGCATTTAATCCATTAACATTCAGTATAATTATCGACAAGTATGAATTGGTTGCTGTCATTTTGTTATGTGTTTTTTCCTGGTGTCTCTGGTATCTTTATTCCATATTTTTTCTGTGCTGAGCTGATTATGTTTATGAATTGTGTTATCATTTCCTTTGTTGCTGTTGTTTTAATATTTGCTGAATATTTGTGCTTGTGTTCTTTTTTATTGTGTTGTGAAGGTTTATCATTTTTCTTTGAGGTTACCCTGTGATTTATAATTTTCTCCCCAAGTTTAGAATAGTCTATTCTATCTTGCAACTCTGTTGACTTCCTCACCATTTAGAATTTCTGTAACTACACAGTATTTTCTCTCTTTTTGGTTTGTAGTTGTCCTCACTTGCCTATTGATACTTCCTTGTTTACAATCTTGTAAGCTTATTTTACTTTGAATATGTCTATAGCTATAGTTTCTGGGTTATGAAATGTTGTGTTTTAATGGTTGGTTGTTATTTGCTTTTTTGGTTCTCTGTTTAAAGGACTGCCTTTAGTTTCTTTTGTAAGGTTGGTCTGGTTTTTAACAAATTCCCTTAATTTTTGCTTATCTGGAAATCTAACTTCACCATCATATTTAAGGGACAATTTTGCTGGATATATAATTCTTGGTTGCAAATTTTTCCTTTCCAGGGTTTTGTATACACCATCCCATTGCCTTCTCACTTGCATGTTTTCTGCTGAGAAATCAGAGCTTATTCCTACTGGTTGTCCTTTGTAAGTAACTTTTTGTTTTTCCTGTGCGGCTTTCTGGATTCTTTCTTTGTCTTTGGTTTTGATGAGTTAGATGATGATATGTCTTGGTGATTTTTTGGGGAGGTCTATTCTGCTGGGGTTTGTTGGACTTCCTGAATGGATATATTCACATCTTTCATCATATCAGGGAAGTTCTCTTCCAACAAATCTTGGATAGTGTTCTAAGTGGTTTTCTTTTTCTCTGCCTGTTCTGGAATTCCAATGACATGTAGGTTATTCCTTTTGATGGTATCCCACATGAACCTTAGGCTTTCTTCATTTTATTTTTATCATTTTTTTCTGACTGATCCATTTCCAAAGAAATATTCAGGTATTTGTTTTCAATCTCATTAATTCTGTCTTCCATTGCATCAATTCTATTCTTTTGCCCTTTCAATGTGTTATCTGTTTCTGAGAATTTAGTATTAATCTTCTGGATTTCTATCTGTAGATTTTGAATCATTTCTAATTTTTCATTTATTTTGTCATTTTATTCTCGTATTTTCTTGCAAAATTCTTGTAGGGTTTTGTCTGTGTTTTCCTTGATCTGTCTCCATCCTTTGAAGATACCTAAATATAATTCTTTTGAATTCCTTATCAGGGAGTTCCAATACTGCATCTTCCTCAGGATGTGTTCTGGGTCTGTATCCTGTTCCCTTGTTTTTACCACTTTATCTTGCTTCTTTGTGTGGACTGTGATGGTTTGTTGTCTCTGAGATATTGTGACATTGTTGTATTTAGATCTCTGTTAACTGTTTGTGAAGAGAAGCTAAGGATGAGTCAGGCTCTTCTTGGTGGTTGTTTATCATAGGTCCATTGGTGGGGAAGGGGATGGTGACTCTCACTCAGTAACTGAAGCTGCAAGAGGTTTGGATGTAGTTGTGTCATATGGGGACTGTTGCTGCCTCCCACTCAGTTAGACAAAAATAACAGTTGAATAACCATCAAAAAAGTAAATTCAAATGGACAAAGAACACACTATGTAATCACACAGGAACAGTAACCAAAAAAAGAGAAAAGGGAAAGAAACAAAAACAAAACAAAACAAAAAATACTGCAATGTCTGGGGAAAGGGCAATAAGAGAAAAAAGGTAGAGAAAGAGAATAATGAGGAAAAAATGGGAGTAATGCAAAAAGGAAAACAAGGATTGGGGTTAACCATGAAAAAGAAAAATATAGTGAAACCAGGAACAGGGAAAGGAAAAAAAGCTGAAAACTAGAACCTGGGAAAGCAAGAATAAAGAATAGTAATAAAATGACAAAAGTAATAATAGTAGTAGTAGTTTTAAAACAGACAAAAACCAACAAACTAAAAAAAAGAAAAAAGAAAAATAAATCAGGAATGGGTGGGGCAGGGCACCCAGGCTCTGTCTGAGTACACAGACTGGGATGGAATTCCTGCTGGACTAGAAGGTGGCTAGGAGTAAGGGATGGCCACACCTGCATTCACCAAGAAGGTGTGGGATATAAGAATAACAAAGGGAATATCGCACCTTTCTAGTAGTCCGCATCTGGAATGTCCTTGCAGTTCCCAGCAAGTGGAGCCTGTTCTTAAGTCGCTGGAATCTGGGAGAATGCTGTCACTTTAAATATCAAAAATCGTCAAGCCACTTGTAAACATTCAAAATGGCTGTGCCCTCAGGAAAGGCAGAAGTTCACAGCTCAGTCTGCCTTCCTCTTTGCTGGTTCCTCTTTGATTCCCCAACCACCAGAGCAGTCCTTGGTGCAGTACCTGGATAGCAGGGCTGAGTTTTAGGTTAATTCTTAAGTCCTACCACCACTTGGCAATATCCAAGCTGTCTGTGCCATCAGGATTGCTGCCACTCTGCAGCTCTTTATGTCTCCTTTTTTGGTGTTTTCATGTACATTCTTCTGCTAGTTGGAGTTTAGTCCACTTCTATATCCTTCCCTTCAAAGCTCAGGGGTCCAGAATTATCTTCTGTATCTATGTTAATTGGTTCCCCTTTTCTTTGTTGAAGAGGGTCTGTGCTGTCTTTCTGCCTATTCTGCCATCTTACCAGAACAACAAGTTGATGCTTTTGAGTTGTGGTTTTGGCAAATAATACTGAAAATATAATAGACTGCCAGAAGAACTAACAAATCTCTCCTGGAAGAAATGCAGCTGAATGCTCCCTGGAAGCCAGAATGACCAGACTTTTTCTCACCTACTTCAGTCATGTTGTCAGAAGGAACCATTCCCTGGAAAAGGATATCATGCTTGGAAAAGTGGAGCGTCAATGAAAAAGTGGAAGATCTTTAATGAGATGAATTGACAGAGTAGCTGCAGTGAAAAAAGGGAAGGCCCCCAAGGAGATGGATTGACATAGTGGCTGCAATGACGGGCTCATGTGTAACACATATTGTGAGGCTGGCACCGGACCAGACTGTGTTTCATTGTGTTCCACATACGGTTACTATGAGTTGGAGCAAACTCAACAGCATCTAACAACAACAACAAATAAGAACAAGCTTTTTCTGACTTACCTATAAATTGGACTTAAAGAGAAATTTAAGAATGGATGTTTTTCATAACCTGGGGTCTGCCTGTACTACTGATGGAAGTGCACATTAGAGCAATCTTTATGGAGGACAAGTTGACACTCTTCATCAAATGTTAGAACACATGTGCCTTTTGATGTAATAACTCAACTTCTAGAAATTTATTTGTTTGATATACTTGCACATGTATGAATCAACCTCTATAACAGTTAATCACTGACGTCTCTTTCTCTTATCCTCTACAAAGCTGGAAAACAATCACTCACTCACTTACTTGCTGCTGTTGAGTCTTTTCTGACTCATAGCAACACCTCCTTGGGCTTCTGCAGTGGTATCTCTATAGAAATATATTATCCAACCTTCCTTCTGAGGAGTGGCTGGTGGGTTTGAACTACCAGACTTCTAGTTAGCAGGAGAATGCCTTAGGCACTATGCCACCTGTTGTTATGTGCTATCGAGTCAGCTCCAACTCATAGTGCCTCTCCTTGAGTTTCCGAGGCAGTATCACTTCGGAAGTAGATTGTCCAAACTTCCTTCCGAGGAGTAGCTACTGGAGCAGGTTAAATAAAAATTATAGTACATCCATAGAATAGATTGCCTTACAGGCTTTGTAAAAACAGAAAAGAAAAAAGAAAGAAAACACTGTACTCACTACCATGAAGTTCAAAGATATTTTGTTAAATGAAAAGTCAAGAGAAAAACAGTGTGTATAGAATTTTACTATTTTTCTTACAAAGGTATAAATAAGTATGTAAAAGTATATTTGTATTTGGCTAGTATATGCCCAAAGTATGTGTGAAAAGATACACCAATAATCCCAAATATTATTAGTTGCAGAAGAGCAAAATTAAGGGATTGAGTAGAAGATAAGAGAGAGAGAGAGAGACCTTTTACCAAGGATGTTCTGGTAAATGTTCTGGTAAATAACAAGCTGGCATGGGAGAGGAGTTAATTTATTATTTGTCAATTCCCCAATCCCTTCAAGTTGATCTTGACTCATGGTGACCTAAAAAAAGAATAAAACTTCCCCACAGATTTTCCCAGACTGTATGTCTTTACAGAAACAGACTGATTTCTCCCACAGAGCAGCTGGTGAGTTTGAACCACCGTAGTGTATATACTTCCACTATACCTGATTCCAGTAAGAAGCATTGAATATGTGGTTAAAAAGAACTGCATATAATCAATTGACCTTTATGATATAGACTGGGCCAGCTCCAGCACAACACTGCCTTTCACTATTTGCCTTGTTATATAACTTTTGAATGTTGAACTATGGGAATTTTTTACTTTTTTAAAAATAAAATAAAAATAAATGTGTTCATGATAAACTATTTGTTATCTTATAATCAGATACTTTAAGCATCAAAGCCAAGGTTCTGTGAAAGTGGAAAAATAATAATGTACCCAAGGAAAATTTATGTAATTTTCACCAAATGCAGTGCAGTGAATTGCTTGGTACAGACCTTCTAGCCAGGATCTTTGTGACACCCATAAGATGACTGAGTGGGACTATGCAAATGAGAGATGCCTGTGGCCCACAAAAGGGAGTGCATAGCTTGTTAATAATGTAAATAAGGTGTGAAGCACACTTGTGGGGATAAAATACCAAACTTACTGCCATTTAGTTGTTTCTGACTCATACTGGTAAATCTTTATGGAAGTAAATTGCCTCATCTTACTTCCACAGATCAGCTGTTGGGTTTGAACCTCCAGCCTTCTGGTTAGCAGTTAGGTGCTTTAGGCATTACACTACCAGAGTGCCTTTGTGGGGCTAGGACCATGCAAATAAGGTGTGTGGAATCCTAACATGTGGATTAGTCAGTTTGTCATCAAGCTAAGATTAAAACAAGCCATCCTAGAGACAGAGAAGGAGGAACTCACTGCAGTCAAGAAAGAAGAGACAGGAGTAGAGCCTATCCTTTGGACCCAAGATCCCTGCACTGAACTTCCTTGATCCAGGAGACAGAGGGCTATGACACTAGAGATAGTGAGTAGTGGTAGAGAAATGGCAAGAACAGAGACAGCAGAACCAAGAAACTGACATGGGATAGAGTGATGGAGCTTCTCAGCCATGGACCGAGAACACTAAGTGCCTTCAAGTTAAGGCTTGCTGGTGTAGTGGGTTGGCTCTAGGAATTTATCAGCAAAGATGAATAAGTTTATAATAGTGGCCTGGGCAGGGGAGAGGCCAGGCCAAGGGGCTGAGGGCCAGAAAGTGGCCTGCCTTTAGGCATGGAAGATGGGAGGCTGCTCTGATTGAAGAACTGTATCCTTGAGCCTTCCTGATTCTGGACTAGGACCTGTTACTTCCCCAATAAAACCCATAACAGTGAGTAGTGTCTATGAGTCCTGTTTGGGCATTGCAACATATTATCAAACCCAGCAGAGAAGTAGAGAGTGCCTTGGGGGCACGATTAATGTCAGAATTAGTAAAAAAGTTGGCAGACGGAGACATGTCTCACCTTCACATCATAGGAATCAGCCTTGGGTGGGTTAATCTTGATCTTTCTCCCAACTTGTGAATTTAGGGGAAGTCAAATATCATCCTCATGTCATTTTTGCACCAAACTTCAATATTGCTGTTAGGTGTTCTAATTTCAAAATATTTAACATCATCTTTATTAAATTGCTTAAGGATTCATCAGTGTGTTTTTGACATTCTAAACCCTCTCTGCTCAGCTAGAGAGAATGAACTTAGTGGGTTCATCAATAAAGACCTTTCCATGTATACTTCCCATTTTTTTCCAGACCTGGAGATTGATGTTATCTGCTACTTGATTAATATCTCTTTTCCAAAATTATTAAGCCTCAGTCCTGCATAGATGGAAGAAACATAGATGTAGGGGACCTCTCTTGTTCCCCACCCATCACTTCCTTTTCCTAACCTATACTTTGTAAGGGGAACTCTGGTGCCATAGTGCCTAAGGCATTTGACTGCTAACCAGAAGGCTGGCAGTTCAAACCCACCAACTACTCCTCAGAAGGAAGATTGGGCAATCTACAGACCCTTCACTAGCATAAGAATACCAGTATAATCACACACACACACACACACACATGCACACACACATATATATTTTAATGAAGTTACCTGAATCCATTATGTAATAGATTTTCAAAAAGTTTATTAACTCTTCATCTTCTGCAAATCAATTAAGAACCAAAAGGCTTATTTGATCCAAAGAAGACAGACTTGCTTCCAAATGTTTCAAGGAGAGACAAGTGTAGGAACTAATCAATCTAGTTGAATCCAGTTTTGGGAAGCCATTGCTTTCTGTTGTCACACTGTGTCACTGTTAAAACTGATTCTGCTTAATATAATATATCTTGTATACTCCTTGCAACAATGCTTATGCTAACCAGACCCCTGCTTAACTCAACTTAGTACTGTGTTTGGGCTTCTAAGACTTTTATTTTGTAGGTAGCCATTGGTATCCCACATGCCCTTTGCAAGGCAGTGAACCAATTTCACTTCTATTATAAGTGCTGCCTGCTAAGATCTCACAGTTGCAACTTTCTCTGACTACAGATGTTGGAGAAACAGGAGCAATTTACCTGAGAAGTTACACTTGCACCTTTTAATCCAAGGTCAAACCACAGTCAATGACTGACTACTACAGGAATACAAAAGGCCAGCCCCCTGGCCTCAAGATGGACCAACTCTGTTATGCTTCAGAGCTCTCAGTGGGGTCAGACTGAAGCTGCTCTTCAGCTAAAATCACATAGTTGCTTGATTCCATCTCTGCCTTATGCTGCTTCCCTCACTCCTTTTCCCCTGTGAACCCACCATCAATAAATTACATTCACCTGAGCTCCTCCATCAGGATCTGGGTATAGGAAACACAAACTTTGGCAATTGGTAGCATAAGTGTTCCTAGTAAGAAGATCCAAAGATAGGATTCTAATGTTGGCTTACTGGTTGGCCAATTGGCAATAAGACCCCTATTACTTGTGGTGGGATGTATTGATAGCCTCTGGAAAGACATAACATCATTCTTAAGACTTTTACTTGAGATGGATTGGGATGGAGTACACAGAGATGTTCAGCTTGTGCAATAGCTTCTGTAGTTGAGGCCAAATGTTTGAGATATATGTGAGAAATAATAATTATAAGAACTATGGAATTTGTAGCAAAATGCCATTTATGTTTTAAAGATAGAAAATGATAGGCTTATGGCAATAAATAATGAATTTTAAGTGGAAAAATAAAAGGAGAATCAGGAGGCTTCAGCAACATTTAAATAGAGAGATGCTTGTCTTCTGAAGCCAAGAAGCAAAGCTGAAGACCAAGCACAAGCCTTCATTGTGAGAGTGGCAGAATTTCATGGAAGGCTGAGTTCTCAGCCTAGATAAGCCTCCTAAACCAAAACCAGGGCCCTAATATGGAAGGCATAGGACCTTGAGATTTGGGGTGAGAACTTCTTGGTAGATGTGTTTGAGACTTTAAACCCTTGATTCTTAGGAAACCTCTTGGCCTACAGAAGTGTCCCAGTGCCCCTTATTACAAGACCATGTAGGAGCTTCAAATGAGGCAGATGCTTTATAATGCAATACTTTTTCTCCTCAAGATCTGCTCCAACACCCCTCCTAACTACTAACAAGTCAAATGTTAGTGTGACCTGATGAGGCAAGTGATAGGTCTGCTAAGGGAAGAAAAAATTATATGACAAAGATATCACAGGACCTGAAAAATATGTACTATCAGAAACTGGAAGAATTTGCATAGGAGTTTATACTAAATCTGTTGGACTGAGTCAAGATGGTTGAAATATAAACTGCATGAAGGATAATTTATTGATATAGGGATATACTCCTTTAGCACAGGATTTATCAGCTTGGCAGGGGGCCCTGGGGTGCATCAGAAATAATATAGCTGACTGTGTAGAAACAGATCAAAAGATTCTGAAAAGCAAGCATGCTGAAATGTGTTGACAGCACAAGACCAAAACGAAAACAAAACCCATCACCCAACTACATTCCATCTTTGAGAATCCAAGCTTCAGGGAGAAAAAAAAAAAAAGCACCAATTTAAGGATGTTTATTGCAAATGTGGAAAATCCAAATGAATCTCAGTTTTGTTCAATGTAAGTGCCAATGCAGCAGTGATTATCTCTCTTTCTTACCACAATATCTCTAGGTACTACAAGGCCTGTAAATAACAGGGATTCAATAAATATGTGTTGAATGGATGAATAAATAAAGATGGATATTTGAATATATTGTGATATATGAACAATAAATACTTTTTGAAAATAACTGTGTCAATATTTCCTTTTTTTTTCTTTTTTGCTTTTTGCTCTTGAGTTGCAAGTCATGATAAGGAATGTCTTCCTACTCAAAGTCAATGAAGGATTTTGCTGATCTTTCAAGTAATCTTAAAATGTCTTTTCTTAAAATCAATAAACTTGTGTTATTCACTTCACTATACCGTCATGACCTTGGAATTACCTGATAAGGAATACAAAAGAATTATATTTCAGTACCTCCAATGAATAAAGAGACAGATCTGGGAAAACACTGACAAAATCAAGGAAAACACTGAAAAAATTAAGGAAAACTCTGGCAAAACTCATGACAAATGAATGATGGGAAGATACACATTCAAGAATTCGATGAACCCCAAATAGGATTGACCCTACAAGAAAATCACCAAGATAAATATATCATAATCGAATTTTCCAAAACCAAAAACAAAGGAAGAATCCTGAAAATAGCATGGGATAAATGAAAAGTTACCTACAAAAGGCAACCAATGAGATTAAGCTCTGATTTCTTGGCAGAAACCATGCAGGTAAGAAGGAAATGGGATGAGATTTACAAAACCCTGAAGGAAAAAAATTGCCAGCCAAGAATGCTATATCCAGCCAATTGTCCCTCCAACATGGTTGTAAAAGTAGGGCATTTCCAGATAAACAGAATTTGAGGGAATTTGTAGAAACCAGACCAACTTTACAAGATATGCTAAAAGGAGTCCTTTGGACAGAAAACCAACAGCAGCAGACAGCAACCTGTGAGTAACACACCTGACAATCCAGAAATCAACACAGATATAGAAGTGTCATAAGGAAAATAAGCTTAGAAGACTGAAAAAAGGAGCCAGAGACAAGAAGGAGTACGTAGTATAGGTACAGAACATCCAAATGGAAAGGAAGTTAAGATGGTTTTGAGATAGAAGGAATGGTTTAAACATGGAAAGAAAATAATGAAGCACAGAGTAACCTCAGAGAAAATTAGAAAAGCTTCTCATCAAAATAAAAAAAAGAGGAAAGTCACACATATTTAGCTAATATAAAATCAGTAGCAATGAAGGAAATGATAAAAAAAATCTTAAACAAAATGAGCTCAGCATATAAAATTATATGGAGCAAAGAAATCAGCAACACCATGAAAAAACACGTAACAAAATGATAGCAATAAATTCATACTTGTTGATAATTACATTGAATGTAAATGGATTAAACGCACCAATTAAGAAACAAGGGGTTACAGAACGAATAAGCAAACAAAACCCATCAATATAACACATTAGACACAAAGCCAAAAATAGACTAAAAACCAAAGATTGGGGGAAAAAAAATCAAGCAAATAATAATAATAAAAAAGAGCAGGAGTGGCAGAATTAATTTTTGATAAAATAGACTTCAAGAAAAAAATCACCATAAGAACCAGGAAGAACATTATATAATAGTTACAGGAACAATCAAACAAGAGGACATAACCATAGTAAATATCAATACACCCAATGAAAAAAACCCCAAAATACATAATAAACTTTAACAGAATTGAAACAAGAGATAGACAACACCACAATAATAGTAGGAAACTTTAATACACCACTTTCAATGAAAAATAGAACAAGTAGAAAGAAACTCAGCAAATACACAGAACTAAATATTATCAACCACTTATAACTTATAGAAATATAAAGAACACTTCACCCAACAGTAGTGCAATATACATACATTTCCAGAGCACATGGAACATTCCCCAGAATAGACCATATGTTAGGCCACAAAGCAAGCCTCAATGAATTTAAAAGCATCAAAATACTACAAAGCATCTTCTCAGGTTACAGTGTTATAAAATTAGAAATCAACAATAGGAAGATCAATAGAAAAAAGCAAACACATGGAAACTGAATAAAAATGTCTTTAGAAACTACTAAGTAGTCAATGAAATTTAAAAAAATGAAATATAAAAATTCCTTGAATCAAATGAGAATGAAAACACAACACACCAAAACTTTCAGGACACAGCAAAAACAATACTCAGAGGGCAATTTATAGCAATAAATGTACATTGGAAAAGAAGAACAAACCCAAATCAACACCTTAACCCAGCATCTTGAACAGTTAGGGGAAAGAAAAAAAAAAAAAAATGCAAAAACACCTATAGTCACCAGAAGAAAAGAAATAAAAATACAAACAGAAATAAATGAAACAGTAAAAATGCTCGTGAAACAGAAAACAGAAAAAGAATAGAAAGAATCAACAAGATTAGATGGTTCTTTGAAAAGATTAATAAAATTGACAAAACACTGGCAAATTTAACAGAGGAAAAGAGGGAGAGAATACAAATAACACGAATAAGAAATGAAATGGGTGACATCACAACAGAACCAACTGAAATAAAAAGGATAATATCCAAAAAGTATGAAAAACTCTGACAAATTTGAAAACCTAGAAGAAATGGACAGACTTCTAAAACTAAACTAAACAAACACAGACTGAGGTAGAAAATTTGAATAGACCAATACAAAAGAAGAACAGGTTATTAAAAAAAAAAAAAAAAAACTAACAAAAAAAAGTCCTAGCCCAGATCGTTTCACTGGAAAATTCAACAAATCATTCAGAGAACAGCTGACACCTTTCCTACTCAAACTATTTCAGAACATAGAAAAGGATAGAATCTCCCAAATTCATTTTGTTAAGTAAGAATAACCCTAATACCAAGACTAGGCACAATGTTAAAAACGAAAATTATAGATCAATATCCCTCATGAACATAGATGTAAAAATCATTAACAAATTCTTAGCCAATAGAATCCAGCACTGTATCAAAAACATAATACATCTTTGCCAAAAAGGATTCATAACTGGTATGCAAGGATGATTCACCATTAGGAAAACAATCAACATAATCCATCACATAAGCAACCCAAAGGAAATGAATTACATGATCATATCAATGGATACAAAAAAAGCAATTGATAAAATGCAACACCCATTCCTGATAAAAACTCCCAGCAAAATAGGAAAAGAAGGTAAAATTCTCAATATAATTAAGGGGCATATACACAAAACTAACAGCTAATGGTATTCTCAATGAAGAGAGACTCAAAGCATTCCCCTTGGGAATGGGAACCAGACAAGGAAGCATTCTGTCACCACTTCTATTCAACATGTATTGGAAGTTCTAGCTGGAGCAATAAGGCAAGAATGAGGGAAAAAAGGCATCTAAACTGACAACAAAGAAGTAAAACTATATTGATTTGCAGATGATATAATCCTATTCTTAGGAAAAACAAGAAACTTAGCAAGTAAACTACTGGAATTAATTGAAAGACTCAATAAAGTGGAAGGATACAAGATCAACATACAAAGTTCAATTGGATTCCTCTACATCAACAAAGAGATTTCTGAAAAGGAAATAAGGAAAACAATGTCATTAACAATAATAATAATCAAAAAGATAAATTACTTAGGAATAAATCTTACCAGGGACACCAAAGACCTATACAAAGAAAACTATAAAACACTACAAGAAACTATAAAAGACCTACATAAATAGAGGAACATATCATGCTCATAGATAGCAAGACTGAACTCTGTGAAAATGTCAATACTACTCATAGCAATCTATAGATTCAGTGCAATTCTGATCCAGAGTCCATCAACATTCTTTAAGGACATGGAAAAACCAATCACTAATTTTATATGGAAAAGACAGAGACCTTGGACAAGCAAAGCCCTGCTGAAGAAGCAAAGGTAGATGGTGGTCTCATACTCCCCAATCTCACAACTTACTATACACATACTATAGCCAAAACAGCCTGGTATTGGTACAATGAAAGATACATAGACTGTTAGTTGTTGTTAAGTGCCGTCGAGTCGTTTCCGACTCATAGCGACCCCATGCACAGCAGAACAAAACACTGCCCGATCCCATGCCAGCCCCACAATCCCT
>NW_006921755.1:6385115-6396150 GCF_000298275.1 Orycteropus afer afer
TCGCTGGGTTTTAAACACCAGAGGCTCAGTCTCAAAACTCAAGTCTACATGTCACCACAGTAAGACAAACCGACAGACAAGTTTGTCTTGCTGTTGGAGACCTCTCATATCACCCCCAACTGGGTCCCTGTGGCTGACTGAACCTCTGTCTGTCTTCCTGGCTTTAACCCCTTTCTCCTGCTCTTCTGCCCTGCTGTTTTGTGCATCACTGAGTTGTCCCTGGGACTGACTGCCATACATAGACTAACAGAACATAATTGAGAATCCAGAAATAGGTCCATCTACCTATGGACAGCTAATCTTTGACAAAGGGCCAAAGCCCAGTCAAGGGGAAGAGATAGTCTCTTTAACAAATGGTGCTGGCAAAACTGGTATTAATTAGCAGAAAAATGAAACAAGATCCATACCTCACACGATGCATGAATACCAACTCAAAATGGATCAAAGACCTAAATATAAAACCTAAAACTATAAATTTTATCAATGATAAAATAGGGAAAATTTAGGGGCCCTAATACTTGGCATGACTATCAAACATAACCCAAAATGCATAAACAGCAGAAGATAAACTAGATAACTGGGACCAGCTAAAAATTAAATTATTATGTACATAAAAAGACTTCTTCAAAAGAGTAAAATAAGAACCTACAGATTGGGAAAAAATATTTGGCAACTATCTATCCAACAAGAGAATTATCTCTACAATTTACAGAAAACTTCAACACCTTAACATCAAAAAGAAAAACAATCCAATTCAAAAATGGGCAAAAGACATGAACCAAATGAGATTTCACCAAAGAATATATTCAGGCAGCCAAGGAACATGTGAAGAAATGCATGTGATCATTAGCCGTTGAAGAGATGCAAATCAAAACCACAATGAGATATCATCTCACTTCAGCAATAATAGCAAAGGTCAACACAAGAGAAAACCACAAATGCTGGTGAGGGTGTGGAGAGATTGGAACTCTCATACATGGCTAGTGGCATTCTAAAATGGTATGACCACTGTGAAAAATGGTATGGTGCTTCCTTAAAAAGTTGGAAATAAAAATACCATATAATCCAGCAATTCCATTACTAGGAATACATCTGAAAGAAATGAGAGCCAGGACATGAATAGATATATGCACACCCATGTTCAACAGAGCACTTTTCTCTATAACAAAGAGATGATGGAAGCAACCTAAGTGCCCATTAGCAAATGAAGGGTACATATACACAATGGAATACTGTGCAACATTGAAGAATAGTGCAGAATTTGCGAAACACCTCTTAATGGGGATGAACTTGGAGGACATTAATCCTATGTGAGATAAGTCTATTACAGATAGGCAAATATTGTATGAGTCCAGTATTACAAAAAGTCAAGGAAAGAAGGAAACATTCTTTGTTGGTTACTAAGAATGGGAAGTGAGGGAGGAACAATTGCCTAGGTAGGTAAGAGACATATATTGATTTGGGTGAAGGGAAAGGCAATATACCAAAAGCAGATGTCTAGCACAATATCACTAAGAAAAAAATAAAGGCATGGAAAGATGCACAAGAGTTACAGACAACAAAGGAACATGCCATTACACACACAATACTGCATTATCAGCAGTAACAAACATTAATCTGTAGGTGGTTACATAGGTAGAAAGGCAAGATGATTAAGTATAGGTAGATTAACAGGAAAACACCCAGGACCACTTATAGATTTGGCAGACAACATTTCTACATACATATTTGCAGGCTATAAAAATGTCTATCTATATATATATAATAGAGCTAACAGGGCAAAGTTATGATAACTTCTTAGCCACAACCAAACTTCTTGAGGGAGTGAGTCCTTGGATCTGTAGTTTAGGGGCCATAATCACAGGAGACATCAAACTCAACTGGCATAACAGAGTATCCAAAATCATTGTTCTACATCCTACTTTGATGAGTAGTGACTGAGGTCTTAAAACATTGTGAGCAGTGACTGAGGTCTTAAAACCTTGTGAGCAGCATTTAAAATGCAGCTATTGATCTCTCCATGTCTAGAGCAAAGAAGGGTGTGGTGGCGGGAATCAAAGATGCACAGAAATAATTAGTCCAAAGGACTACTGGGCCATGGCACCCTCAGCCTGCATGACCCTGATACCAGAAGAACAAGATGATGCCTGACTACCAATGAAACCACTTGGAAAAGGATCAAAATTGGAGATCTTGAATAGAGTGGGATAAAAGTGTGGAACAAATTAAAAAAAAAAAAAAAAAAAAAAAAAAAAAACAGGACTACTGGTCTGATATATACTGGTAAACCCCAGAGACTATGACTCCTAGTCACCTTTTGGACCTGGAACAGAACTCAGTCCCATGGCTTAACTTTCAGCCAAATAATAGAGAGGGCTTTAAGGTGGACAATACACCAGGGAGGTTCAGTCCTTAGACCAATCAACCATGGGAGATCAGAAGGACAGCATTTGTGCAGGGAGAAAGCTCAGAAGGCAGAATGCATAGGAAAGGCACAGAAAAGAATACCACAGTGAGGAAGTGTGAAGAGAATTGTTACATTGTGAAAATTGCAATTAATGCCACGAACCAAAATCTATATGAATAATTGAATGGAAAATGAAATTTCTCTGTAAACTGTCACACAAATCACAATCAAAAGTTAAAAAAAACAAAAAAGTCCCACAGCAGAGGATAGAATTTAAGCAAAGATCAATTTAAGTTGAAAAATACCATAATTTAAAATGGGAAGGAAGCCAATATAAGAACATTTTCAGCAGAGAGAATAGTATTACACTAACTCTGTGTTGGAGAGGAGATATAAATATTTCAGAAGCTGAAAGGCCAGAGAGGTTACAATGGAGATGTTAAGACACTTGAAGTTTGTGAGATCCACAGGGGTCAAATCATGAAAAACCTTTAAAAGGTTAAATCGGAGAAGTGACATATGCCTTTTTGAATTTTGATAAAATTATTGCTTTGCAAAGAATGAGCTGGCGTAAGAAAAAATAAAGGCCTGAACCAAGTAAGATGCAGTGGGAATAGAACATGGTGGAAAGAAAGAGATTGCAACTCATTAGCTCTTGGGAACTAGGAAGAAGAAATAATTTAAGGGGACTGAGATTTGGAGCCCGAGTTTGTCATAAAAGAAGGTGGTAGGAGAAGTAGTATGAGAGAAAAGATGGTGAAGGCAGTAGAATATGATACACAGTGTCTTAGGCATTTGACTGCTGACCAGAAGGTTGATAGTTCATAACCCACAAGCTACTCTGTGGAAATCTACTTCCGTAAAGATTTCCTCCTCAGAAACCCAATGGAGGTCACTATGAGTTGGACTTGATGGCAGTGAGGTTTATTATTATTATTATTATTATTATTATTTTGGTGGAAAATTTAGCAACTTAGGTGTGACTTCAAAGATAGAATAAAGTGGGAGATGGAAATTTGGAAGCCACCTCCATAGATCCACCATTTTGTCTGTCAGTTTGTTGTACCATGGTGGCTTGCATGTTGCTACGAGGCTGGAGGCTATGCCACTGGTATTTCAAATACCAGAAGGGTCACCTATGGTGGACAGGTTTCAGTGGAGCTTCCAGAGTTAAAAAGAAGAAAGGAGCCATCTGCTTCTCAAAGAATTGGTCAGTGAATAGCAGTGTAACACTGTCTCATGTATTACTGGAAAACTTTATGATTAGCCCTGAAACATTATCTAATATAGTGCTGAAGATGAGCCCCTCAGGTTGGAAGGCACTCAAAATACAACTGAGGAAGAGCTACCACCTCAGAGTAGAGTCAATCTGAATGATGTTGATGGAGTAAAATTTTAGGGACCTCCATTTGCTGATGTGGCATGACTCAAAATGAGAAGAACAGTTGCAAATATCATTAATAATCAGAACATGGCATGTACGAAGTATGAATCTAGGAAAATTGGAAGTTGTCAAAAATGAAATGGAAAGCATGAAAATTGATATCCTTGGCTTAGTGAGCTAACAAAGATTGATGTGGGACATTTTGAATCAGACAACCATATGATCTGCTATGCCAGGAATGACAAGTTGAAGAGGAATGGTGTGGCATTCAGTCATAAAGAGTGTTTCAAGATCTATCCTGAAGTACAATGCTGTCGGTGATAGGATAATATCTATATGCCTATAAGGGAAACCAGTTAATACTACTATTATTCAAATTTACACAACAACCACAAAAGCCAAAGATGAGAAAATTGAAGATTCTTACTAAGTTCTGCAGTCTGTAATTGACCAAACATGCAATCAAGATGTGTTGATTATTATGGGTGATAGGAATGCAAAAGTTGGAAGCAAAGAAGAATCACTGGGAGTTGGAAAATATGGCTTTGGTGATAGAAATGATGCTGGAGAACACATGATAGAATTTTGGAAGACCAATGACTTATTTATTGCAAATGTATTTTTTCAACAGTATAAAAGGTGGCTATACACATGGACTTTTCCAGATAAAGTACACAGGAATTAGATTGACTACTGAAGAGCTCAATATCTTCAGCCAAAACAAGGCCAGAAGCTGACTGTGGAACAATCGTTGTTGTTGTTGTTATGTGCCATCAAGTTGGACCCGACTCATAGCGACCCCTCCTTGGGTTTCCAAGGCAGTATCACTATGGAAGTAGATTGCCCAACCTTCCTTCCAAGGAGTGGCTGGTGGCTTTGAAACCCCTGCCTCCTGGTTAGCAGTCAAGTGCTTTAGGCACTATGCTACCAGAGCCCCAGAATAGTCATTAGTCATAGGCAAGTACAAGTTGAAGTTGAAGACAATAAAAACAAGTCCACCAGAGCCAAAATATGATCTTGATTATATTCCTCCTGAATTTAGAGATAATTTAAAGAACAGATTTGACACATTGAACACCAATTACTGAAAAACAGAGGAATTGTGCAATGACATCAAGAACATCATCCATGAAGAAAGCAAAAGTCATTAAAAAGACAGAAAAGAGCAAATGGATGTCAGAGGGACTCTAAAAGTAGCTTTTGAATAGAGAGTAGCTAAAGCATATGGAAGAAATGACAAGATGAAAGAGCTGAACAGAAGATTTCAAAGAGCAGCTTGAGAAGACAAAGTTAATTTTTATAACGAAATGTGCAATTAGAGTTAGAATACCTAAAGGGAAGAACACACTCAATTGTTCTCAAGCTGAAAGAAATGAAGAAAAAATCAAGCCTTGAGTTGCAATATTGAAAGATTCTATGGCCAAAATATTGAAGGATGCAAGAAACATCAAAAGAATATAGAAGGAATACACAGTCACAGTACCAAAAAGATTTGGTCAATGACCATCCATTTCAGGAGGTAGCATCTGACCAAGAACCAATGGTATTGAAGGAAGAAGTCAAAAGTGCACTGAAGGAATTGGTGGAAAACAAGGCTCTGGGAACTGATGGAATACCAAGTGAAATGTTTCAGCAAACGGATGCAGTGCTGGAGGCACTCATTCATCAATACCAAGAAATTTGGAAGACATCTACCTGGCCAACTGACTAGAAGAGATCCATATTTGTACCTATTCCAAAGAAAGGTGATCCCACAGAATGTGGAAATTATCGAACATTATCATTAATATCATACTCAAGTAAAATCTTGCTGAAGATAATTCAAAAACAGTTGCAGCCGTATAGTGACAGAGAACTTCCAGAAATGCAAGGTGGATTCAGAAGAGGATGTGGGATGAAGGATATCATTACTAATGTCAGAAGGAACTTGGCTGAAAGCAAAGAACACCAGAAAGATGTTTACTTGTGTTTTATTGACTGTGCAAAAGCATTCAATTGTGTGGATCATAGCAAATTATGGATAGCATTGAGAAGAATGGGAATTCCAGAACACTTACTTGTGCTCATGAGGAACATGTACATAGACCAGGAGGCTGTCCTTCCAACAGACACTGCTTGGTTTAAAATCAGGAAGGGTGTGCATCAGGGTTGTGTCCTCTCACCGTACTTATTCAATCTGTATGCTGAGAAAATAATCTGAGAAGCTGGACTATATGAAGCTGAAAGAAATGGCATCAGGATTGGAGGAAGATTCATTAACACCTGCAATATGCAGATGACACAACATTGTTTGCTGAAAGTGAAGATTATTTGAAACACTTACTGATGAAGATTAAAGACTATAAACAGCAGTATGGATTATATCTCAACATAAAGAAAATGAAAATCCTCACAACTGGACCAATAAGCTGCATCATGTTAAATGGAAAAAAAGATTGAAGTTGTGAAAGATTTCATATTACTTGTTTCCACAATCAACACCAATGGAAGCAGCAGTCAAGAAATCAGACGACGTACTGCACTGGGCAAATCTGCTGCAAAAGAATTCTGTCACCGGCTGAAGAGCAAAAATGTCTCTTTGAAGACTAAGGTACACCTGACCCAAGCTGTGGTGTTTTCAGCTGCCTCATATGCATGTGAAAGCTGGAATGAGCAAGGAAGACCAAAGAAGAGTTAATGCTTTTGAGTTGTGATGTTGGCGAAGAATACTGAAAGTACTACGGACTGCCGAAAGAACGAACAAATCTGTTCTGGAAGAAGTGCAGCCTGAATGTTCATTGGAAATGAGAACAGCCAAACTTTATCCCCCCTTACCTTGGTCATATTGTCAGAAGGGACTATTCCCTGGAGAGGGATATCATGCTTGGTAAAGAGGAGGGTCAGCAAAATAGGGGAAAGGCCCTCAATGAGACAGACCGACACAGTCACAGTGGCTGCAATGATGGGATCAGGTATAGGAAGGATTGTGAGACTGACACAGGACTGGGCAGTGTTTCATTGTGTTGTACATAGAGTCACTATGAGTCAGAGCTGACTTGATGGCACCTAACAACAACAACAACCTAGACAGACATAATCTTGAGGCAGCAATGAGGTGGAATGAGTTTGCCCAATGATGTAAAAAAAAAAACAAAAAAACAACCAAACTCACTGTCATTGATCACATTGTGACTCATAGTGACTCCCTTTGGGTTTCTGAGGCAGCAAATCTTTAATAAAGTAGATGTGCAGTCTTCCTTCTGAGGAATGGCTGGTGGGCTTGAACTGCCTGCCTTCTGGTTAGCAGTCAGATGCCTTAGGTACTACACCACCAGAGCTCCTTGCCCAATGATAGTGAACATAAAGAAAAGAGTTCAAAAAGATTCTTGGGGAATTTTATATGTAGTTTTCTAATATTAATAACATAAAGTCTGAATAATTATTTTCTAGCCTTCCAATTTAATAAAAAAGGCATAAAAATTTCCACAAAAGAGAAATCATTATTTCATGATTCTTGCAGATTGCATTATGAGTAGAAGTTACATAGCATATTTATGATATGTGGATCCTTTGCTTTGAGAAATCCAGAAATCAAGTGTGATGCAATAAATACTGCTGTAAATAAGCACTTACAATGGACAACCCCTAAAATTCTCAATTTGGAAAACAAGACAACAACAATCTAAAATTGTTGGCAACAAGGGAGGAGGTGAAGGCCAAATGAGACTTGTACAGAGCAGATGGCTGTCTTCAGGTGACAAATATTTAGCGTAAGCCAAAAAAGGTATTTCTCAGTTGGATGAAAAGATCTTAATGACCTAAGATTTATTTTAACTTTCTCTACTTCAGCAGAAGGGAGTACTAACCTCCCTACCCTCCTCAGACAGTTCACTGTGATAGATACACCTTTGAAGATAAAATATTGGCCTGATCTATATTGGCAATAAAGAAGAGGACTGCAGGATAGAAGAACCCAAACTTTCTCTATTCATCAGAACTTCATGGTGTTTTTTTTTTTTTTACAGAACCCTTAGGCCAAACAAATACCTAGCAGTTCTGTATATTAAGTAACAATTTAATAAGTACATATATCCTAACTACTTGAAAAAATATGCATAAATTGAAAGGAAAAAAAAAAATACCCTTCTTGAATAACCACAATACCTTACTAATAGGATATATATGCCCATCGGGCCCTGAACAACTTCTCAAACCTGGGAATCAAACTGAACATTAGTACCTTTACTTTCTATTCTATATTAACTTTTGTGCAGTACTTGCTTTTTATCAGAGCATCAGTCGAAAACCTAGTTTCTAAAAAATGTGACAGCATCCAAAGGAATGTATCGCTATCTGTAAATTACCTGGAGCTAGTAATTCATGTGTGTCTGATAGATGCTAATTATCACATTTCTCTTGAAAATTTAAAATATCCTACACCTCCCCTATGAATTTTCTTCAACAGCCTGAGGTGCTTTGACACATAGTTGGGGACCTGCAGCTTTCGAGAATTTGAAGTAATCAGAAATCAAAATGGGATTAGGGGTCAGAAGAACATTTAGGAGATCATCTCTTTGGATGACCAATTGATTTCCTCACTGTGAGAAACTAAAATTTATTGAGTTCATAAAAGGTTTCATAATATGTTCCCAGTTAAGCAACAAAATGAACTTTCATAACTCTCCTACATAAAGAATGTAATTAGTTTTCAAGATAAAATAGTTCTCTTTGAAGGTAAGGCAGTAACTTCTTATCTCAAGATCTTGTCAGAATTCTTGAGTGAAAAAAGGTCAGACTATCTCAACACTTGGGTGGACAGAATGCAGGAACCATGTAAATTTGACAAGAAGTGAGATGGATGATTTGGAGTATATCGAGTTGTTTCTCTGGTACTTCATTAAAGGACACAATGTCAGAGCTATTATCTACGAGAGGGGATAGGAAATGATTCTACTGCTAATCTTTACCAAGACTTGATATATTTTACTAGATGATTGAAATATTAGCCTCTTATATCACCTTAATTGTGCTCCAAATTGGATTTCAAAATTTAATCCTTGTTTCCTCTCTCTTATTGCTTAACTTGCATTTTTTTTACAACTATGACAACATATTCATTGCAAGTTACAATTTATCAACTGTCTAATATAATTATTAGGTAGAATAACTAGATTACTTCTAGCTCCTAGGACAAATATGAAGAAATTTCCCTTTCCTTCTTTCTCCAGAATCAACCTGATCCCTGGCTGTACCATCAGTGAAGAGAAGAGAAAAAGGAAACAATTCTTTTCTATAGTACCTGTTTGGTACTATGTACTTTACAAACTACCCTAACAAATTTGGAATTCGCAAAAAAATCTGTGAAATGTATAGAACTGTCTCTTTTTTACTGATAAGGAAAATTCTCAGACTTACTATATGCTAGAGTGGAAGTTCAAATACCGATAAACCAAACCAAACCCACTGCCATGGAGTCGATTCTGACTCACAGCAACCCCCACTGGGTTCCCAAGGAGGTAAATCTTTATGGAAGTAGATTGCCCATTCTTGCTTCTGCAGAGTGGCTAGTGGGTTTGAGCCACCAACCTTTTTGTTAGTAGTCAGATGCTTTAATCACTGTGTTACCAGAGCTCCTTCAAATACGAACAGCTATTTCTTTTTTACTATAACATACTGTCTCTTTCTCTCTCTAGGGCAATTAAGCAATGCAGGTACACAATTTAAAGTCCACATCTGTCCTGTGTCACTGTGTCTCTCTATTCTAGAATCACAAGCCCAGGATCAAGTATGTCCCAACAGCCAATGTGCAGAGAAATCAGTTGTGTTATGCTCCTTTAGATTTCTGACTCGAGATCACTAAGGTTCCAACACTAAGAAACTTTGCTAAAGAATATGCATATTTCTTTGCATTCTTTGACAAAGTTTCTAAATTGAGTATAATATCCTGTTGATTCATATTTAATATAATTGACTAACACATAATCACTGTCAATAACTAAAGTAATTTATGATCATTTTTCTCTTTATTTTTTTGATAATTTTGATTGAAGAAAATTACACTCACCAAAAGTTGTCATTTTCAATTTTATTTTATTTATTTACTTTTTTCAATACCACTACCACTTGCCATCAAGTTGTTTCCAACTTGGGGCATAGTTCTTTTTTTTTTTTTCTTAATTCAACAATTTATGTTATTCATTTATTTATTTCTATTTTTGCAGTGTTCCCTCTCCTCCCCTCCGACCCACCCCTGATAATCAGCAAAGAAAGTTTTTTTCCCTATATAAACCTTTGCTTGACTTTTTACGATAATGAACTAATACAATATTTGTTCTTCTTTGACTGAATTATTTCACTCAGCATAATATCCTCCAAGTTCATCTATGTTATGTTGGTGTTTTGCAGATTCCACGTTATTCTTTAGTGTTGCACAGTATTCCATTGTGTGTCTGTACCATAGTTCGGTTATCCATTCTTCTGTTGGTGAGCACCTAGGTTGTTTCCATCTTTTTGTTATTGTAAAGAGTGCTGCAGCGAACATGGGTGTGTGTATATCTATTGTCATCCTGGCTCTCACTCCTTTAGGATATATACCTAGAAATGGGATGGCTGGGTCAAATGGTATTTCTAATTACAACTTTTTAAGGAATCACCATACTCCTTCCACAGTGGTTGTATCATTTGACGATATCACCAGCAGTGTATGGGAGTCCCAATCTCTCTACATCCTCGCCAGCATTTGTTATTTTCTCTCTTGTTGAACCTTACTATTAGTGCTGGGGCAAGATGTTATATCATTGTTGTTTTGATTTGCATCTCTCTAATGGCTAATGATGATGAGCATTTCTTCACGTGTTTCTTGGCTGCTTGAATAGTCTCTTTGGTCTATTTATATCTTCTGCACATTTTTAAATTGGATCGCTAATCGTTTCATTGTTGAGGTGTTTGACTTTTCCATGAATTTTAGAGATAAGTCCCTTGTCAGATAAATCATTGCTGAGTATATTTTCCCAATCTGTAGGTTCTCTTTTGACTCTTTCAGAGAAGTCTTTTGAAACACATAAAAATCTAATTTTTAGAAGGTACTATTCATCTAGTTTATCTTC
The DNA here is from genome assembly GCF_000298275.1 of Orycteropus afer afer. NCBI lineage: Eukaryota > Metazoa > Chordata > Mammalia > Tubulidentata > Orycteropodidae > Orycteropus > Orycteropus afer. The sequence goes on from NW_006921755.1 coordinate 6,395,992, forward strand.
TGCCATTTGTGCATTTCGGGTTATTCTTGACAGTCTATTTATGCCATATATTGTTGTTGTTGTTGTTATTTGCTGTCGAGTCGGACTCGACTCATAGCAACCCCTCCTTGGGTTTCCAAGGCAGTATCACTACGGAAGTAGATTGCCCCATCTTCCTTC